>NC_135499.1:76185226-76485226 GCF_052857255.1 Amblyomma americanum
AGTTGCACGTGCTCTGTGATTGCACTCGACGTTGTGTGTCTTTTCTTCAGATAATTCTGGTGCGGCGTCATTCCCCTAGCGAACTTCTTTCTCCAGAACAGACCATGTCGTTTCGAACAGTGTTTTGCAAATAACCCCTGGTTAACAAACCGCGGTGGAGCACGTCCTTTACGCTTACCAGCTCGTCCATAGCTTTGCTGCTATGCACTTGCGCAACATGCATGTAATTCTTCTGAAAAAAAACATTGCTAAATCATCGGTGGTTTCCGGAAAGTAAAGAACCAGAGTGCGCTGCGACCTAACCGCCTGTTGTGGTCTGTCATCTACTTCTGCATAGTGGTATTAGTAGTGGTTTATTGGTAAAATAATGAAAAGGAAGAAAAAGATTTTTGCTAGCCCCGACATCTGCAATCGCTACGGAAGCATCTCAGCTCGGGCAACGGAAATAAAAGCATAGCAAGCAGGCTGAAGAAACGAAATGAAAGAGTTGAGGGGTCAGGTAGAAAGGATAAGGGGAAGAGGTACGATATGCAAATATTCAATTTACGCTACAATATACACACAGGTCGGACGCGTGTTATGTCCATAATAGAGAAAAAAAGCACAGGCGCACATCACAATGTACACTACCGCTGGTAATCATCCAAGGTAACACACGCTGAGCATTCGGTCACTGCGCGTCACTATCTGGCGAAGAATAGACGGGACGTCAAGCCCGTTCGAGTAATGGACCGAGGCTCACCATGGTTCGCTCACGGGTGATTTCTGCCTGCGTCGGCATTACTTCTTTGGTAACCTTTAAGGCAAGCTACTCTCGGGAGCCGTTTCGACAAATATCATCTGTAATCCTATGTAGCTCATTTTTGACGCTGATGGCACTGGAGTAACGGAGGCTAGGAGAAGTCACCAAAAATGTTGCCACAGATCGCTTGTGCACTTTCGGATGTACACAACTGGAGGACCTAACGTGAGATGAGGCGACAAAATTTATCCTTTGATTGCACCGTGTCGCTTCTAGAACGTACCGAGTAAAAAGAGAAACGCTGGCGAGAGAGCAGAGAAGCGCCTTTATTCCTTGTTGATTCTTGTTCTAGTAGCTGCACAGAGCCGCTATAAATTTTGTCAGTGCTCCGTCATTTAGGATTAGGTTGTCAAACCCTGTACTTAGACCAAAGTCAGGGCACTCATCCCTTCACAGTGCAAAGGCTATCTGTAAACGCAGATGAAAGTATAAATCGCTCGTAGAGCGCTTTACAAGCCAGGCCATGAAGGCGATGTTTCAATCAATGTTTCAGTTGGCCGTTGCGCGTCACTGAGATTTTTCAGGCATTGTTGAAAGTGCCACCTGTCCAAGGCGCAAATTTGGCAGTCGTCGAAGTACGGTAAAACACCTCCTGTCTTGGCAGAATATTTACGAGGCTTCTGGCTCTATGGCTTCAAATGCTAAATTCGATGTGGTTACGGAGGTCGAAACTCCCCACGCGGTTTCGAAGGTTCGCTTGTATACGGTACCGTTGTTTTTGAAAGAAGTGTTTGCCAGGTAACAGGAGCGGCTGGCACAGTTCGCTTCGGGTTAAAAGATATCCGGCCTTGAAGTCGCCCCCTGATTTTTGTCCAGAGTTTGCTTGCAGGTGTTCATCCCTAAGTCGACGGGAACACGTGCGAACAGCGAACACATGTGACATTATAGGAGCACGCTGTTTCTTTCAATGACCGCATCCATCATATTCGCAATAATTTATTGCCTGTTTCTCATGCTTATACTCGTACCATGTATTTGCAGAAGTTACGAGAGGGCATGGCTTGCTTCTCACTCATTTAGTTGAGCCCTTACGGCTACCTTAAACGACCAAACCTCTTCAAAGGTGAGGACAAGGGTTTGACTTCACTAACAGAGAATTTAAGCTTCATGGGTGGTATAACTTCTTTAGTGTACGACTTAGAACCAAACCTTGCAGCCTGGTAACTACGTCTAAATATTGAGACTGTCAACAATAGTTAATGCGTTCGATAACTTTTCAAACTACCTAGCAATGATATTCCCGAGTCATAGCTGAAATCATTTTTGGCGCCACCTTTGTGAATAACATCAACTCGAGGCATTTTGAGCTCGCCCGGCAACAGTCCGTCTGGAAGAACGCAGTTGCATACAGACTGGGCGGGCGAGCAATCATGGAAGCAACCTCTTTAATTGGTTCAGCTTTGATCTCATGCAGACATGCTGCGCAATCTTATTCACGGAGTTAATAGGGTCTATAATTTCAGCCTCATTTGTTGTTTGGGGAATCATGGCAACGGTTGCAATTTTATATGAAACGAACTGCTGATCTTTGCATCCTTTCAAGCTTTTTAATGTATTTTAATTAAAGAATCCCTAAGTTCACATGCGTATTGTAACCGAGATCTGATTGAAGAGGTATAGACCATAAGCACTTCGTCGGATAGGCAGTATTTGAGCCTACGTCTGACGTGACCGAACTTGGTGCGTGCAGAAGCGTAGACATTATCAATATGTGTGGACCACCTCAAGTAGTTTGTAGTTATCTCCCATTATATTAAACAGTCCGTTTGTGATATCAGTATCTGCTTGACAGTGTATTGGTTAAGTTGACGAGCCCTTCCCGGCGTCTTTTTCATGCTCGGACTCTCCTCCGTCGCTCGCATCTGGGTATCTAAGTTGACAGGTGGCCATCGATTTAAGCGCGAGATTTTGGGTTCTCTGCTTCGTGTAAAAGTGTATTATTTGGCTCAGGTGTTCATGACATTTCAGTGCAGTGATTGAGATGGTAGATGTGCTCTTCTGGGAAGGTGTTTAGGAGCCCCTCAAGGAAAAGGAGACTGCTGGTTTGTAATACGGAAGAAAATTGTTTTCTCAGGAATAAGTTTCGTATCCCAGAAATCAAACCAATTCCAAATATGATTAAGAGTTTAACTAAAAACTTGTTTATTTTGCTTTTAATAGCCTTGAATAGCAAGTAGTAATGAGCGACAACCGCAATGCTAACACTTTAAGGTCTGCAGGTGGCCAAATCTTTCCCCTATGTTCAGAAAATGCGAGGACCTAGAACACTGTCTTGCTGAACATCACATTTTACACGGACAACCTCTAAATGATGGCCTTCAAGAGCAATGAATTGTTCGCGCAGATATAGATAGCACGATATTCAGTTTACTGCAGTACAGGTGTAGCGCCCCCATACCAGTTTGCTGGTGCTTCATGCCAGGATCGAGACTCAACTCGACATATTTGGTTTTAAATTGCAATGGTTCTTAATTTAGCCTTGGTATTGATATAATTGCAGCAAGTGATGCCATGTATGATGGCTCCAGTAAAATAAAAAGTGATGGAATTGGGACCACCTAAGAATGATGAATAGAGGAGCCCAGCGAAGACATCTTGAAAACGAAAGCCTTCCGCTGTCTTGGTTCCTGTCTTTTATACTGCCTGCCGCCTTCCCAGAGAGGATCTCGCTGTAAAAGTACTTCAGGACGATCCCCACTGAGTTGAAAAACGGAGCACCTTGCTGTGCTATGAAAGTGGTGTTTATAAGAGAGGTTTAGACCGGTAAGTTATAGACCGGGTTTTGGATTTTAGACAGGGCTAAATATTGAAGAGAGGTGCCCCAAATATTTTAATTTATCCACTTCACAACGGTTGCTTGCATGTGTTCCTAGAGAATGGTTTTATGTCGACATATAAGAATGTTACAACTTTTTGCGAAAGAATGTCCACCTCCTACCTGAAATTACCTAAGCTGCTGCAGCGAACTGCTAAAAAGCCAACAAGCAAACTAAAAAATTGTGGGCAAAAGCATTTTTGAGCAGGAGACCATTTATGGACGCAATTTTGTAGCGAGAGCTACACTTCGCTAGTAATTAAAACCTTCAACGTGGAACCCCCTCAGCTGCATGGAAACCCTTGAGCTCCGTGGCGGCGCCGTGGCTGGTTACGTGGTTGGTCACGTGGTGCGGAGCAGCTGCTGCTGCTGGCAGTGCGGCGCCGGCGAAACCCCGCTGCAACAGCTGTGCGCACGCTCCGTGTCAAGTGGAGGGGAGGGAGTGGGAGAGAGTGTATCCTTGTCCAGAGACGAAGACGAAGGAGGAACACCCAGCGAAATGGAGCGGTGAAAGACTGACTTTGCAATTCGACTGAGCGAGTTCCACTCGGCCAGATGAAGCTATCGCGTCACTCCAGGTTTAACCAGAGCTAAACCACAGCCAATGTTTTAAAAATACAATCTAAAATTACACCATAACAAGCAATATATACACAGATAACCCGACAGCAGTCTTGTATTGATTTTCAGCAAACGTTTTTGCTATTGGTAAAAGCCCTTTCCAATGAATTTTCTATGGCAGCCTTAACTATTCGATGCGACCGGTGGAAACTGTTAAAAAAAATCATTTTTCTACATATCATGAGAATGGACCATTACCTTCAGTATTTCGATAACAGTGTCTTACAATTGTCCAATTTTCAAACTTTTTGTTTGAGAATGCTGGACATAAAGCATCTTACCTGTACAATGTAGCATCGGGTATCGCAAGAAGAAGAAATCATTTAAAAAGAAGATATTTCAGTGAGCACAATAAATACAGCCAATATATTCACAAGAATAACACTATGGAGTAATATTAAACTTAGACAATGCTTCAATGAGGCTTAATTTAGCATACTAGTGCGCAGTCACGCTGTTTTGCACGGTGAAACAGGATTATAGACAACCCCACAAAAAAAAAAAAAACTATTTACTCCCACTGAAAACATGAGGCGAGTTAGCCAAAATTTTATTCCTAAATCATATAGAGTATTTCTGCTTGCGGTTTCAAATATCACGTGTAATCTGTTTTACAGGCCGCAAAGGTGTATTTTTCCTACATTCTCCTTTCAAAAACACGGTGGGCGACGCACGCCATGACACTAATTTCGCGGCTTCAATCTTTCGAGGAGGAAAGTTACTAAACAAACGTTGTTTAAGAGCTCGATTAATATTTCTGTAGACACTGAAACGACAGATGAAAGTGGAGACGGCGACGAGGAAACGCAGCTGTGGGCGTGCGATGCGGCTAATAAGCTTAATACTAATGGGGGCTTCCACGTGGCGGTATGAACCTGCTTTCTGGTTTTTTTCGTCGGCATTCTACTAAGCGGACAGAATAGACTGTGTAGAAAAAATCAACCTGATTTCAGTTTGCACACCACAAACATTGATGTCAAATGAGGACTGAATATGTGTACATTTCGTAAATAGAAATCATAACATCACATGGTGCATACAGCGTGGAGGTAGACATTGTATGAGTTAGCGGAGAGAAGAATGGTGATCAATAATTTGGAAATATTGGTCGCGTGACAATAAACAGCGATATATGATTGCCGTAACGTATGGACGCCAAATAAAACCTTAAAATGGGCTGTTTAGATGCTGCAGGCGCTACTGAACTCAAAAAAAATTTTGGTCTGTAAGTACCAAACCAATGAAGACACGTTGAGAGTTCAGAGCGCCAGTTTTTTTCGTAAAAGCTACTATGTATTTATTTTCAAACAAGCAACGCTTACTGAAGCTGTGTTGATAAAATCGTAAAAGATACGCCCTGCAAGACAAAGCGCAAAGCAGGAAATGAAATACTCAGCAGGAGTGTGAAGAAAAAGGATATCAGCGGCAGGCAGTTCGCAGGTAATGAAAGCGAAAACAGTTAGTTCAGGGGCAATTACGCGTTACTTTGTAAACATCGAGAAGCACGCCGTTTTTCAATGACTTGGTGCTCACATCCTCGATGCTCTTTGTTATTTTGAACACCTATGCCTTCGGGCGAAGAATGCTTTATGTTCTGACTGTGCACAGAGGCTCCCGCATAAGTGATAAAAGTGATTTCACGTGCACCCAAATATCCTTTAAAAACTGCACAAAGCAGGGTTTTTATCGGTAACTGTGTTGATTATATAAACTGAAGCGAGCACTTGAGGCTCTCTGCAAGGTCATAAAAGATAATTGTTGGATTATGAACAGATATCTTCCCACGAGAGAATATCGAAAATATTGACAGTCTGGCAATAAGTAGAATATAGCTGCCTGAAAAGATTCAATCACAAAAGTTTCCCATGGTTGTGCGCAGAGGCAGGCTTGCAATAAAATTTTATTAAATACTGAAGGGATAAGGAATTTCTGATATGACACAGGTTTTAGTGGCTAACTGAATTAAGCATCTGTTAATTAAAATGCTTGCATATGCGTCAAATTAACACGTTTGGTTCCCAACAAATGACACGGGCACAGCACGAGCGCACTGGTCTGCAACTTGAATTTCTTCAGTTTGAAGAGAAATCACAGCAAACACATACAATGAAATGAAACTTCGGCGTAGCTTATGTAGAGTTCGCACTTTAGTATGCAGGAAAACATGCAGCTAAATAGTACAATATCTTATACAACTTGCGATTAAGTGGATTCATTCATTCATTCATTCATTCATCTTTATTCGACAGCTTTACAGAGGTCTGAAGCACAGACAAAAAGCTGAATAAGACAGCTTGACAGGGTATGCGCCCCTTGACAATTCATATTCGTACGGACATGTATAAATGACAGTTGGCAACGTCAGTTGCAAATTTATAATTCAGAACATAAAGAGTCATGATTGAAAACTGAATGAACAATTATCTTATTACCAACTGTGGACAAAAAATACAAAATATACTACTAAAAAAACATTCTGGGTTATGATACAAGGTAGATACAAGGGTAATGGCTGAGTAAAACAAGCAAAGGACGACAGCAACGAAGCACAGGGGGATACAGGATAACAAAGCCAACAATCGGAACGTTAGGAAAACAATAGAAAGTGACACGTTGATGTAATTTCTAAAAATTGTAGGAAAAGACCTAGTCTTTCTTTTACGTTTCCTTTTAGCTTACAGATTAATTTTTCATAGATTACAAATACTTGGTTTGGTTTGGTTTATGGGGGTTGAACGTCCCATAGCGACTCAGGCTATGAGAGACGCCGTAGTGAAAGGCTCCGGAAATTTCGACCACCTGGGGTTCTTTAACGTGCACTGCCATCTCACAGTACACGGACCTCTAGAATTTCGCCTCCATCGAAATTAGACCGCTGCGGTCGGGATTGAACCCGCGTCTTTCGGACCGGAAGCCGAGCGCCGTAACCACTCAGCCATCGCGGCGGCAGATTACAAATATTTAGTAGGGACGGTAATCTCATGCGTAATGACTGAGTGCCGTAATTGGTGCACACTGATGGAATATGCCATATTTCATGGTGACGCGTTTCATAAACATTATCATTTCTCATAAGGTTCGATAATGTTGCAATGATATTATTTCCTTGGTTTCTTGTTTTAAAGTATCGCTTGAGTAATGCGTCATTATACAGAAGGCGGACTTGACGAATTTTCAGATTACCAAAGAGGGGTTCTGTATGAGCATCATATTAGCAGTCGGAAATGACGCGCAAGGCTTTTTTCTGCATTAACAACAGCTTGTTCATGTTAGAGGCAATGGTAGTCCCCCAAATTAGATTACAATAGCTAATGTGCGAAAGAATGAGTGAGTTATAAATAACTCATTTTATTCTGGTCGCTAAAAACGAACGTAATTTGGTTATTACTCCAACTACTTTGGCAATTTTGTTAGCAACCATATCGACATGTGAATTCCAAGAAAAATGTTCCTCGAATATGACCCCAAGACTTTTGTTGGAATGAACGATGTCAATGACTGATGCGCCGATCATTACATTGCTAGTAACGGACACGTCATGATTTTTTGCCCTGATGAGAATGGCTTCAGTTTTAGTAGTGTTGATTGTTAATGAGTTTACAGAGCTCCATTTGTGCAATTTTAACAATATAAGGTTTGCCCGGGCATTATGCCATGTGCAAATGAGAGGTTCCGCACCCATCCCAGTTGAGGCACCATAATAATGTATTACTAAAGTATGAACTTCTCAAAGGCAACTCTGCAGTCACATGGCTCGTAATCCAAAATATCAAAGGGAGTTAGCGTGAAACAACACATTTATTGAAAAATTTAAGCGAAACATGAGCACATCCATACCTACATCATTTACCAAATAAAATATCCGATGGGTTTTGTAGTGGGCTGGGCTGTGTGACTGGCTATTAAGTGAAGCAGTGTCAAATCTCCTGAGTCTGAAAACTCTCGTTCGCGCCTCTATGAAACTTCGGACTTACATAGATATTTCAAGAGCCCCTCCCCCTCCCCCCACCCCCCAATATGGGTCCAGACGCGCCCATCGGCTCTATAGTATAAGGAAAGGCTGCATGTGTAATTCGCTGAATTAATACGCCTCTTCAGAGAATATCAAACCCTGAATACAGCAGCTGTTTATGCCAGCTAATTAATATTGGTTGGCAGAAACATGGCGTCATCTGCAGCTAATTTTCGCGCCGCAAACTAGGCAGGCGTGAATCAAAAATTAACGAGATGGCCGCAGGATATGTGAACAAAATTTCTGTTGCTTATGGCACAGGAGATTTATGCAAAGAGCATTGTGTGGGCGTCATTTCCTAAATTTGGAAATTCAATAAAAGAGACAACCTTTGCACTAAGCCCGCAAAAGGTCAGCCAGCGTTCTGAACCGAAGCCGCCGCTTGATTTCCATATATTGTAGACCAGATAAATGAATATGTTTGGTTTTAGGGAATCCGAGAAGCAGAGAAGAACATGTTTCAGAGAAGCAGCGCAAATTTTCTTCACATCTTTCAGTGCAGCAGCCCATATCAGTCCAATTTTTTGTTCGGCGTCAAACTCTTTCTTCCCTGCTCGGTTCGACTTTACTGTTTGTTCGCACTCCACTACACTGAGCTTGAATGCTGCCGGTAAGACAGTTCATTTATATGTATAATCGCAACTGCCCTTCATGAAGCACTACGACGCCTCCGGCGCTTTTCATCAAGTTTTTCCGCATGTTCTCAAAAATCTGCGCACTTAAAAGCTGCCACTCTAAGTACCGCCAGCAAGATTTCTTTGCATATGGAAAGTGATGGCATATCGGAGGAAATTTCTCTGTGTGATTTAGCTTAACGAAATGACGCAGCCGCAGTCAGGTCCGATTCTTTATCTTCGACAGCCGCATAAGCGTTCTTCGGCTGTCCCAAACGATCTGAAACAAATAAATCATATATGGCCCGCACCCATAAATAGTACGCACCACGTGAAATTTCCGCTTTTAAGCATGTAGTCTATACGCCGCGGACTAGAGTCTGGAAAATCCGGTAAATAACGAGATATTTATCATACAAACTTGTTTTTTTTTGAAGTGACAGTAATGCTCAGAACTCATAGCGTCGTTTCCTGCTAGTTTTTTTTTGTTGAAGTTTAACTTGTCAGTGCAATAAATACCAACCGCGAGCTCCATGACTTCATCTGTCTGCATTGAATAAGGGTGCTGGAGAACGTCGAGTGCTCTCCGTAGCAGTCTGACCGGAGAGGGAGGAGGAGGGGAGAGCAGGCCGCCGGCGAAGCATGCTAGCACGCTCCCCCCCGCGCGCTAACCGCTGATCTAAACTCTTCAGAGCCCACCTGGCCTGGAAGGGACTTCGTGGCCGTTATCTCTGTGCCTCTAACACCGAGCAGTTCATAGATGTTCGAAATTTTCCACTTTACTGCACCCTTGATATTCCTGGCACTTATATAAAGATTGTAGCAGACATTCAACAACATGTTGGGCGTTAACAGACAGGCCCTGCAATACCCGCAAAGCAAAAAGAAGACCTAGAAGATAATTTTGCAAAAATAGCTCTACTTTTGTCCTGGAATGGACCTAATTAGACTGTTCATGGTTATGTACGGAATTCTAACCCGAGTTGCATTTAAAAGACGGCATGCTTTTTCAACTCCTACTATATCAATTTACAAAAGGCGGGGAAAACTGAAAAAAATTAGGTACATGATAGGCGGTAATGCCACAGTATGTACAAAATATCATTCCTCTTACCCATTGGCCCTCTATTGATGTTGCTGATGTAAGAGGATTCCCAACTGGAAGGCGACTATGCAGCAGAGTAAGAAGCACTGCAGATAGATTTCAGCCGCGCGAGCGCACTTAGGCTGTATACTGCAACTTTTGCTTGAAGTTTCGAGATAAAACATGCCTTTCTCAAAGAAGGCTTGTCGGTACAAAAACACAAGAAAAATGCTTTGCGTAAATTGATAATGATCACTGAGTTACTCGCTTCTGCACCATGTCGCAAAGCTCAGCTGCTGTTGTTCAGTGGCTGCGAAGTCCTGCTTTTGCGCTTTTCAGTTCAGCCTCAAAATACGAAAATAGTGAAATGCAAAAACAGCTATATGCTTGAAATTTTGAGCGCGAGCAAATATCTTAAAGGGAAGCTGAAACGGTTTTTAAATTGCATGAAACGCTGTGGTTCGGAAGAAGGGAATTTGAAAATCATGTGTGTAAATTTTTTCTCGATTCTGTTCGCAAAATGAGCCGCAATCGCTTCCTAAAAACCCGCCGCCGACACGCCCTCTTCGTTTCCGGAAGCGCCGAATGGGGGGACGGAACTAGCGGAAGTGACGCCATTCACGGGTAGTCTGGCTGCCGTCCTGCTTTGCTTGCTGCTTTTCGGCCTGCGCTTTGGTGAACGACGGATCCATAATTTGCAAAACGCAGTTCTCAAGCCAGCTGAAGCAACGCGCTACGCAGCAACACAGTCGGTGTTGGCCGGAGATCCCGTAGATGACGTCACGACGATCCCGGCCATTCGCGGCGTTTGCTCGGCGCCCTGAGACGCTGGTGCCCGTTTTAATCCGAAAAATAGCTTTTTGCGTTTATTTCCACCCTTTTCGAATGCGATATTCTTTTTCAGCGGACTAAAAACTATAAAATGCCGCATGGAACCCAATTTTTTCGAAAAGTGCTTCAGCTTCCCTTTAAATGAGGTAAGTAACTGCGGGGTCTATTACGAACGTATTTTAGTGCCACCTTCTTTCGCCATGAACCGATGTGAAAATGTTTTGTTGGGGATCTAGAAGAAACATTATAAAACATATATAGCGTTCAACTAAATATTTATTTCAAAAGCGTTTTCCACGTTAAGACAAGATTCCGCATTGCTGATATTGCGCAACGAAACAAATGAAAAGCACCCGGTATTGACAGCCATCAAAGAAAATAAGGTTTCATAAGAAGGAGGTGGGCGCGCGCTTTGCTTCTAGAAGCGGCAAACAAATGCCTTATATAAGCGGTATATAGTTTCTAACGAGAATGTAGCACCAGGTGCAAGTGCAGAAAACGATTAATATTAGATTTCGTGGAGTCACAACAGGGCATATATAATATCAGTGAGCGCAGTGTTAAAAGTCACATTTTGCAATAAAGTAAAAGAAAAAGAAAGTTGGTTTCACTTCACTAAGTCAGAATAAAAAGAATACTGTAAAAAAGTTGAAATATTAAAACGTAAGAGTGCGAAAGCCAAAACACCACCATTTACTAGTGAATAGCTTACCGAATTGCCATTCAGGCGATTTCAAGATGTTCCAAGGTTTGCCTTGTTCTAACTCATAGGCAGGCAAAGTCAGTATAGCCGCGTTTGTGCAAAGGGGCTGTATTTTTATGAGCACAGTACATTGCCTTGGTCTGTAGATAAACATATATCCTATGTGCACTTCCACAACCTTTTGAAAGCAAAACTGATTGACCAATTTTGCTCACGCCGGAGAGAGCAGTGACCAAGAATGCAACAACTGCAAGAAATAATTTTTACTGAGGTGCGCGGAGCATTCACAATTAAGAAGAATCCTGAATTTCACGACGTGATAGAGAAGAGGCAGGACACTGAGCGACTCGAAATACATCAACGAAACCGCAATTAAATTTCCGCACGACCTTCTGCGCTTGTACTTCGACCTGCGGCCTACGTCGTGCAAGTTTATGACCTTCAATATTGGAACAAAGCCGTCCTCCTGGCGTTTCAAGCGCTGCGGCTGCGTGTATTCCCTGGGAACCGATAGCGTGGTATTATGATGTCTTTTGTACTCAACCGGCTTGTAGCAATAATGGAATGCCATTTCGCATACTCTTGCATATTTTTCTCCGCAATTTTTTTTTTGTTGTACCTCTGTGCTTTTTTGATCGCAGGAGCTGTATCATTGGTAAGTAGATACATTGCATGCGAACTATCATCCGGAGTAACTTAATACTGAGATTTGATGTCGCCGTGGTCCTTGTCTGCTCCTACTTCGAGAGCTTTGTCGAAAGGTGGAACATGTCAGGGAGATGCACTATTCACGATTACAGTAGAGTCTGCGTCTCCCCCATGTGGAGCGCTTGAATTGTGCTTACCGTGCGAGAAAACTGAATTTAGAAAACCGGCCACGGTTTCCGGCCAAGGTGCTTCAAAAACGTTGCCTCCAAATGCTAGAATCTCGATTAGGGGCCGACTTCTAGGTAGGGAATTGCGTCGCTCGAGCTGTCTACACAAGAATGACTCATAGTGGCGCACAGTGCGAAACGCTGGTTTTACAAGCATGGCTTACAGACATTGATAGCGCTAGATAAGGCAGGTGAAGACTTATCTCTTCTGGTACAGACAGAAATTCCTCCCAAACAAACACGGTTCACACAGCCCTTCTATTCATGCCACTTTAAGCATTCTCGGTGGCTTCAAATTTCTTTTTGTTTGCGCACATTCAATAATATCAACCCAGCTATTTTGGCTTTGTTACGTGGAGTGTATCGTTCCGATGCGTCACGTATGTAATGAGCGACGCCGTAGTAGAGGGCTAGAGACCACTTTCGACCACCTTGTTTCCTTTAACGTGCACTGACGTCACACAGAACACCGGAATTTCCATTGCCCCTCCATTGGAACGCAGTCGCCGCCGAAAGCAGTTCATTCCATGACCTTGTGTTCAGAAGCAGAACGCGAAACTCCGCGAGCCCCATCGGCGCGTCTCAGCCATTTTTACTGCTGGACGAAGGTGTCTCCTAGCCATATGGAATGTCCTATAGTTATTTGCGTCTATAGCAGCTTCAACTCACTTTGATTGCTCGATGAGCGCACGTGCAATCTCTGCGAAAACAGACTGCCGTTCGTAGAGCACAAGCCCCAGAAAGAGCAGTGGCTACCAGCGCCGGAAATTAGTCATTAGGAAACATCACAGTAACGAAGCTCGTAAGAATGACTAACACGCGCTTTCTGCTTGAAGAAAGCACTCACTCTGGCTCTGAGATGCTTCGAGCTCACCGGTCCATTCTGGACGCCCACAAATGTAAGGAATCTCCCACTCTGGTGCCCACAGATTAGCTGTAAGCTGCACCTGAGGATACTGGCTCTGCCCCAGGCCAGAAGTCAGCGTACTGTGATGAACAAAACGTATTTTTAGAGAAAGGCGTTCGTTGGTGTCTTAAATTTGCAACAAAAATATACTGCTTTTTTGAGGCATGCGTTTTAAAAGCGTGTTGTTGTTCCGCTTTGTTTTGTGCCTGCATTAAGAAACCGGTGTTTTGTGGGATCACCCAGAATAAAAAAATGGGAGGGGCTTCAAGTAGGTGAAAAGCGTAGACGTGCAAAACCAGGTGTTCATTCTTCAACTGGAGATCGCTTAAGCTGCGCTTTAAGGGTATCATGCGAGAGCTGCAGTTGGTTAATGACTATATATCCAGAATTGGTCAATCTCGACTAAACTTTCATAAATCGCTGTAAGTCCTCATACCACTACAAGCGCAGCGGCGCAGCGGTTAAGCTGCGCGCTACTGCCCTCGCAGGTGGCTGTTTCTGTCACAGCCATCGGTAGGGATTGTGCGACGCATGTTGCTCTTCCCGAGCAACCTCTCTCAACCAATCACTTATCGAACTAATCAGAACTTACCCAATCTTCCTCCCATTGGCTGCAGCTTGCGCGCCGCGGCTCCGAACTTGCCCGAGTAACTCGGGTAAGCTAGGATTAATTGGGTTGGCAAGACAATACAAGATGACACGATTCTTACCGCTGGCTGGTACGCTTCGAGTAGTGTTTTCGCACTAAAATAGTACATACACACCATCTCAACATCAGCGTCAACAAAATCACTGATTAGGCTTAATAACCTTAGCGGGGCGAACGTTTGGGCTAGTTGGTGAACGATCATGATGGAAACCAGCGCAATAAAGAACGAAACACAAAGACAAGAGGGGAGACACCACAAGCGCTGGCACAAAGTAAGTGTTTCATTCTTTTTTACGCTCTTTTCCAGATTAATAACCTTCCCGCAGAAGAAGTTCGCAGAAAAATGATCCTTCTTTCATTCTCAAATGCCTGCACAGGTGCAAAATAAAAAATATTCCTCTCCTGTAACATACTAGTACTAATAATGATTCTGAATTTCCACGAGTACACGGGAGAAACATAATTTTACTCCCGCCGGCACCTGGCGTTACCTGCTTTTCAAGCTATTACCACCGATACCATAGACCGCGCTTTTCTCTTTATGCCGCCGGTCGTGGGCGAAGTGAGTGCAGCTTTACCACATAAACGAAGACCCAGAAGCGACCAAGGACATTATGTGCTTATTTCTGTAGCTAATTTTCTCCCTCCCCGGCGGTCTGCATAGTTGTTATGTGTGCCATAAATTCCTTTGGCAGACTGAATAACAACAACGAATTCTAGCCGCCAGGTATGCGGTTGGGATCATGATTCGACTGCAAGACACAGAGGTTCAGTGGTACCTTTTACTGAGAATCTGTAGCCTAAAAAATATAAAGTTGAGAATTGCAAGGATGAGGCGCAGGTTTTTATCACCGTGCCGCCGAGAACCCACCGACGGTGGAATGGGCACAAGCTTCCACCGGCGTGGTGTTTAGCTTCCTTAGTGCGAAATGCTTGACAAATGACTTCCTGACCTACGCCTTAAGTAGACGAAAAAAAAAACGACCGCAGCGGTGGCCAAGTGGTTGAGCATCCGCCTCGCACACGGGATGTGCGGGGTTCGATCCCCAGTGCCGCCGGGTACCCAACGATGATATAATGGGTGAAAGTTTTTTCTTAGAAGCTCAGCCTCTTTAGTGTGTAATGGTTGAAAAATCGGTCTTTGACCCCACCTTGACAAATAGAAAATACCTTGTGTCATGGCGCTTTTTGGCAATAGGTGCCCTTGCGCCATAAAAATCCAAAATCCATTCCTAAACGATAAATACATTTTGCCGTAGCGCTATTTCGGCATAAATATCACCATAGAGCTAAGAATTTTCCTACTACAAAGACATGTAGTGGGAGCTTCAACACGCGAGCCTTAGAAGCAACGAAAGCCTTAGAAGCAATGAAAAGGGGAAAAGCAGCTCGGGAGGATCAGGTAACAGCAGATCTGTTGAAGGATGGAGGGGACATTGTGCTAGAAAAACTAGCCACACTGTATACGCAATGCCTTATGACCTCGACTGTACCAGAAGCTTGGAAGAATACAAACATTATCTTAATTCATAAGAAGGGAGACGCCAAGGACTTGAAAAATTACAGGCCGATCAGCTTACTATCCGTTGCCTACAAAGTATTTACTAAGGTAATCGCTAATAGAGTCAGGGCAACGTTAGACTTTAATCAACCAAATGATCAGGCAGGCTTTCGTAAACGATATTCCACAATAGATCCTATTCACACTATCAATCAGGTGATAGCGAAATGCGCAGAATATAACCAACCTCTATATATAGCTTTCATTGATTACGAGAAAGCATTCGACTCAGTGGAAACCTCAGCAGTCATACAGGCATTGCGTAATCAGAGGGTAGAAGAGCCTTATGTCAAAATACTGGAAGATATATGTAGCAACTGCACAGCTACTATAGTCCTCCATAAAGTCAGCAATAAAATTCCAATAAGGAAGGGCGTCAGGCAAGGAGACACGATCTCGCCAATGCTGTTCACCGCATGTTTACAGGAGGTATTTCGAGGCCTGAATTGGGAACAGTTGGGAATAAGAATAAATGAAGAATACCTAAATAATCTGCGATTTGCTGATGGCATTGCCTTGCTGAGTCACTCAGGAGGTGGACTGCAAATCATGATCAATGAGTTAGACAGGCAGAGCAGATCGATGGGTCTAAAAATTAACATGCAGAAAAGCAAGGTAATGTTCAACAGCCTAGCAAGGGAACAACAGTTCACAATTGGCAGCGAGAGCCTAGAAATTGTGACGGAATATGTCTACTTAGGGCAGGTAGTGACAGGTGATCCGGATCATGAGATGGAGATAACTAGAAGGATAAGAATGGGGTAGAGCGCATATGGCAAGTTCTCGCAGATCATGAGTGGCAGTTTACCAATTTCCCTCAAGAGGAAAGTGTACAACATCATAATCCTACCGGTACTCACCTACGGGGCAGAAACGTGGAGGCTAACGAGAAGAGTTCAGCTTAAGTTAAGGACAACGCAGCGAGCCATGGAAAAAAAAATGATAGGTGTAACGTTAAGAGATCGGAAGCGGGCAGAGTGGGTGAGGGAACAAACACGGGTTAATGACATCCTAGTCGAAATCAAGAGAAAGAAATGGGCTTGGGCAGGGCATGTAATGCGAAGGCAAGATAACCGCTGGTCCTTAAGGGTAACAGAGTGGATTCCAAGAGAAAGTAAGCGTAGCAGGGGGCGGCAGAAGGTTAGGTGGGTGGATGAGATTAAGAAGTTTGCAGGCAAAGGGTGGATGCAGCTGGCAAAGAATAGGGTTAATTGGAGAGACATGGGAGAGGCCTTTGCCCAGCAGTGCGTGTAGTAAGGCTGATGATGATGACACGCGAGAGGTGCCCGAAGAAGCTCTGCGTGGCTGCGTTGGAGGGACCTGTTTCGTTTCGAATTATGTTATACGGTTTTGTCTCATCTTTAAGCAGCGCGAAACACAGGACAAGAGGAAGAAACATGAGACGACACGAGTTTTTTGTCTCCCCGTTTTCACGGAGTAGTTCTTCTTAAGATTCGGAAAAAAATGACGGTAATGTTATTTGACATTCAAATACGGTTATAATCCGCCGCCTGCTATTTCGGTCAGGCCTTCGAATCTTACTGCATACGATTTACGACCCACGTTTGCGTAAAAATTCTCTGACCCCCCACTGATAGATGACCGCGCCACGGCAGTCCATTCTATCCGGATCCGAGGGATATATCCACCCCTAATCCCAACACAGCGAGACGCTGGAGAGTTTCCCTTCGCAGACCGTTCCTGTTTTTACCCTCGCCACACACTCTCTCCCATGCCGACACCCCGTCAGTGACTTTTAACCTTTCCGCGCCCTCCGCTCACCAGGTGGCGCGGACAGCGACGGCGGCGACGGCGCGACGTTGCTGGCGGAGCCTTCCCGGCATGCCCCGCCCACTGGGCTTCCCGGCGGCGATCGATCGCGAGTCGCCGCCCGGGCCTCGTGGCCTTGCCGCACGGGACGGCTGAAGAAAAGAAGAAGCGGAAGAGGGGGCGCCGCCATCTTTGTGTCGAAAACTATGATTTCGGCCGTGCATCGACCGCGCATATAAAAAGTTCCTGGGTACAGTCCAGGATTTTATTATGTGGAAAATAGGTGAAGCCATTGAACAACGAGTTCCTTCATCTATGGTGTCGGTTTTGGCACGATAGAAAAAGTAGGTGATTAGAAACTTCGACCTGCAACAGCTCATAAATATTGTTTTAGGTCCACCTGTTGGCTGCGGCCAAAGGAGAGTCCCAATCGATATCGTAGGTTTTGTATCAAAAGACCGAGTGCGGGCAATGCAGCTATATTTAGCTCACAGCATAGAGCGTTTAGTCCTTTGCTTGTGTTATACTCAGATGATATGTTATGCTTGTTTGTTGGTCAGAACGCCTCAAGAGATATTTCCGATATTTTCCGCTACTGTTACTAAATAACCAATGCCCTAAGGATTGTTTCATGGCATTGCGCTATAAGTGGCATGTCTCATCGTATACGCTGCATTTGTAAAAAACAAGGCCTGCCCCTGCTGGTGGAGGCCTTGCCCCTGCATCGGATACAAACAAAGCTGGCAGTACAAAACAGAACCACGGAAACAAAATGGCGCTGGTTGACAGTACCGTGGGGTCTTCTCAATGCTAGGCTTCCGCCGCCACCACTCTTCCTCTCCTCCCGTCTGCCTGCCTTCCCTCTCCTGCTCCTTCACCCGCATTGGGGAACTGGTGTTCCGCAGCGCTTCGCCGCGGTCAGAGCCTCCGGCCCGCTCGATGGCTGCAGTCGCCGCCTGATCCAGCGAACGCGAGGAACTTCTGCGCTGACGGAAAAGGTGAGCCAAAGAAACCCGTGTTGCTCTGCATGCACCAAGCAAGTGCTAGTCAACAGCATCCCGCGCGTATCGTGTCTTATCCTTCGTTGCCGATTCGCACGGTGGATTATGTGAGGATACGAAAGGCTGTGATTGGGTTCTTCTGAAAACCGCGTAGACGCTACAGCCGGTGTTCGTAACTCAACCAAGTGCCCGCGCTGTTTGCGTTTCTTCAGCTTACTAAAGCAAAAACTGGGACCTGCGGGCTTCACATGACAACACGTAATGGAAGCCAAATAACTAAGAGGAGAGAGTTTTCTTACAATTACGGTGAAACACACTCTCTGGAGAAAAAAAAACGGCCCTTCCGATTGGGATATTAGTTGGTTACTGGTGTCTTTTCGCTCAGCGGGCTGCTGCAATATACATCGAGCACGTTGAGGTAAAATGCTGGAGACATCTCGGCTGCCTCACGCGGCTTTGCCTCGTTGCGACTGCAGTTCGGTGCGATAAAAGGCATAACCTTTAGCAAGAGAGTGTGTCTTTGTGTCCTATTTTTAGTTCAGTTTCTCATGGCTTTACAAAATAGCCGTTGATGCACAGCGGCTCAGCATTAAGCCAGCACGATAGACCGGCATCAAACGTTTTCGACGGGTGATGTGCGTTGCGTAACTACAGATCCGTTCACAGTTATGGAAGTTGTCGCTATTGAATATCGCTTTATCTTGGTATCAGTCTTTTCAGTTTTATCTCGGGGTTCAAGAAACATTGCTCCGTTCCGTAGTGCTGTGAACACTGTGCCCTATTATATTGTACCAAGATAGGTTAAGCCCAAATACAAACAAATGTTCTTTTGAGGCTTGCGACAGTGCACAAGATCCTTGATCGAATTAATCATTCTCGTGCTTTCTGTGTCCGTGAAGTGGTCGCACTGGTGCGCTCCCTTTAGACACTCGGTTTGGACGCGTTGCGGGGACAGTGCAGCGGAATTTAACACACTCTGAAAACACTGATTTCTTGGTCATCGGTCGCTTTAGCGCTTCATTACGCAGCAGACTAATGTTAATTGGCGTGTTATCACTCCATCTATATTAGCCAGTTCTTAAGGAGAAACCGCGCGAAATACGGGGACGAAAAGAAGAGGAAACACACGACGAGCGCTGACTCAAAACTGAAGTTTATTCACAGGAAACGACCAAAATAAAGCAAGCGCGGGAAAACAAGCAAAAAAACGCTTATGCTGCTACGTAGAGTCAAGGTACACAGCTTCGGTATCTTTTAAGCCAGTGTGAAAGGTCTTGATTTTAAGGCAAAGAAGCTTTCTGAGATACCATCGTCCTCGATTTTCTGCTTTCACCTTTCGAGGACAGCAACGCTTTCTTCTCGCTCGTAGTGCTTCTTGTAGGTACAAATTTTGCCTTTTACCAGCGCAGCTTTAATGCAGTGCAAATGCCATGCATTATTTAGGAAACTTGCTGATAGGAGGACGGTGAGTAGACATTTATTTACGTGCTTTTCAGACGTCTGAAATTAAATGCTTGAACCCTGTTAAAACATAAGTGCTTGCTGCGGAGCTTGCTCTAGCTTATATGAGGCCCTGACCAGGCCTTGAGAGCACTTAGAAGATCTGCGTAAGAAATCGTATATCTCTGCTTTTGGTGCTGCAATGGGGGAAACAAAATGTCTCAAGTGTATAGTCAAAACACGAAAGCACTAAGCCAGGCAAAAGACTGGCGCTGGCAGCGCGCGACCTCTGAAAGTATTAGGGGTTAAACGAGTGGGATGCGAAAAGTTTTACATCAGCCCGACATAGGTGTCCAGGCCACAACTCTCAAATTAATTTGAGCGAAGTAATTCTCGTACACTGGATTTCACTCAAAGCGTAGCACTTGTTTTATTCAGCAACAGATACACCTGCCAAATCTACCAGATTAGTCCTTTTAAATGAAAATCCGCCTGAAACAACCGCTGTATATCACCGTTCCCGTAAAGTAAGGATATTGCACTACTGTTCGTTGAAGGTTATGCCTCTGACAGCTCTAACTGCTCCATGATATTTATTCCATGAGTTGAGGTAACAGTCTACAACAGTGCACGGGTAGCATACTCTTTATTCGACACTTATGAGCGCACATCTGTATACCTCAATATGTAAAATAACACTCAATCTGTCGCTACATACAGCGAGTGACACGAAATATAACATTTTCTTCATTTCAGAATTTTTTTTTGCGGTTAACGCCTGTATTGGCCTCTGCTTGTCACAATCAAATTTTACCGCACCGGTAAAATGATTATTTCAACCTATAGGCCACTTTGCGAAGCGTTGAAACGCATAGGAACTGACATTAACATATGAATATATGAATACCGCAGAGATGGCCTAGTGGTTGAGCATCCACCTCGCGCGCGGGAGGTGCGGGGTTCGATCCCAAGTACCGCCGGGTGCCTACCGATGATAGAATGGGTACAAGATTCCCCAGGCCTCGTGCTCGGCTTAATCTGCGTGAAATGTTTGGGGAATGGGCGTTTGACCCACCTTGATCAAAACGAAAACTACATTGTTCCATGGTGCCCTTTGGCCTCAGATGCCCTTGCGCCATAAAAATTCACTACCTTCACCATCATTGTTCCTTAAGTGGCCTTGGTAGATAATGTTGCTTTTGATGTGTAAGCTGGCGTCTTACTTCATACAACTATAAATCACGGCAGCCCAGAATGGTACCGGGTTTTGCATCGTCGACCCACGTAAAGCTTTTTGCTTGGGTGGTCCTAAATGAATTTCGTGAGCTTCGTCCAAAGCAGAGTGTCGTTCGCGCTGCGTCGTGCTGCGACAGCCCCCAACCGACATAGTTGGGCGAGCAGATCTGAATGTGAAGTTTCTTGAACTCTAATTTGCGCAAATGTAGAAAAACTTACTTTTCAACAAACCGTCCGTAATGGTCGGACTGACGACAAACGTCTTCATCGGGGAAGATTTTTTTTTGTATCCCGGGCTAGCGAAGTGTTTGCCGCAACGTACCTGGCAGGAGTAAGCTTGGCCCTTCGTAGTGAAATAGGTCGCGTCAAGAGACCGTCGCTTCTTCCAGTACCGTGCTGAGACATCGGAGGGCCTTTGAGGATAGCTGCTGGGCAGTTTCTGGGGTCCGGTGATGCCGCCTCGGTGTACGTCCTATTTTCGTTCGACAATGGCGTGCACATGCACCATCAATGACGCGCAGAATGCGTAGCTTCGAACTGTCAAAACAAGCCAACCATATCATCTACTATATCGTACCATATTGACCTGTCCTTGGTCGGTCGCCGGGTCATTTCGCAGACATGGGACGAGTCCGTGCACAAAGTCTCCGTTTGGCATTGTTTCACTTGAAGCCAGAATGTATTTTGGGCACCATGTTCTTCCCAAAGACACACAGTCGGCTGCCTTGCCACAACGCCAGCATAACGACAAAAACTAGGATGTGTATATACAGGTAATCTACGACAGGCGTGTGTGTTGACGGACGCAATCAACGGCCGTGTTGCCAAGAAAGCTTTTTACCGCAAGGCTGTGTCATATAATATAACGATGAGTAGGTGCCGTTGGGAGGAAATGTTTACCCATAGGGCTGCTAGATGTCCTGCTACTCTGTCCATCCTTCCACCCTCCGCCCATGTCGACATCGTCGGTGATTGGGAGCAGAGCCTTGTTGACAATCCAATCGTTTGTGTCTAACCATGCGAGTGGCCGCATGTGCTTGGTAACCCTGTTATCGCCGTTGCTGTTGGACTGGCCGTGCGAAGAGTTCCGGCTATGTGAGTGTAGATGACGTTTTGGTAGAACACATTATCCGTTAGACACTAGAGCACATGAAGATATCTGATTTTGAGGTGCCGATTCTCTCGCTTTCCAACAAGAACCAAAGATGGCAGGTGTGCCAGACTGTGAGAGAGTGGAAAGGAGGGCAACATTAAATGTGCGCATCAAAAAATTGCTGCAACGACCAAGTGCCAATTCTGTGGGATTGCGTAAAAGTTAGTAAAAAATAGATTATATTAATGTTAAGTGCGCGTGTGCAACGCTCTGAAAAACTCGAGCACTGTTTCTGTGAGAATGTTTGGGTGACAGAGGATAGGTTAGCTTGAAGGTTTACATTGTAAGCTTTGTGAACTACTAAACAACGCTCGAATTGCAAAATATTACATGCTAAGAACAAAGTTATCAAGAGTGGTGTTAAACGCCGTGGAAGCAGTGCTTGCTTCTAGTGACCAAATACACCTCGTCAGATTTAGTACGATATTACCTAAAACTCGATGCGTCGAAAGTCTGTTCTGTTCTTAAGGCTACTTAATTAAACGGCACAAAGTTATACCTGTTTAACGTAAAAAACACGTTGATATTGTCACCGAGAAGCGGTTGACGTACGCAGGGCTGGTTTACTTATACGCGCAAGACGCTTTTGGGACGCGCAAGACAGCAGGCAGCTAGAGATGAAGACGCGAAAACATCTAGCGCCTAGATGGCTCAAGGCTTGCCAACTGCCAGGTAATACAGTTTAGCCGCGTATGGCGCCACTATAGGAGTTAGTAGTCTGGCATTACTTCCTCTCTCTGAAAGACACCGACAAGGTGCGGCAGCAATGGAAGGCAGGACAACAAGGGTAGTCGCATGTGTCGGGCGTGCGGTGTAGACACGAGCGAGGCGCTAGAGGGCATGGTACGACTTCATCCGGGCGACGTGGGCAACTTCGGAGGTCGGCCGTCTAGAAGAGCGAACGGTTCCCTGGGGAAAAACTTCGGAGGTAACTTCACTGACCTGGCGGAGCAACTCGTAGGGGCCACAGTATCGGCATAAAAGCTTCTCAGAGCACTCTCGCATGCGGTTTGGGCTCCACGCCCAAACTTGTTCGCCGGACTGGTAGCGCACATATCGGTGGCGGAGGTTATAGCGCCGATCGTCGAGAACTTGCTGGTGCCGGATGCGCTCTCGAGCGAGTTGGCGGGCGGCCTCGGCTTGACGAACGAATTGGGCAGCACCATTGACAGATAAGGTACTACTAGTCGGAAGCAACATGGCTTCCGGCATGGTTGTGGCTTCGCTACCATGTACTAACCGAAATGGAGTGAAGCGGGTCGTTTCCTGGACTGCAGTATGATATGCAAATGTGCGATAATGGAGTATGGCGTCCCAGTTCCGGTGGTCCACGTCGACATACATGGAAATCATGTCGGCGACCGTCTTGCTGAGCCGTTCGGTGAGGCCGTTCGTTTGGGGGTGGTATGGTAAGCGGTTGTCTTGCGGTGACTGGTGCCGCTAAGGCGCATAACCTCGCGCGTAAGCGCCGAAGGGAACGCTGTTCAACTGTCAGTTACAACGATGATAGGTTCACCGTGACGAAGCACAATATTTTGAACGAAAAAGTTCGCAATTTCGTCAGCGATACCGCGAGGGAGAGGTTCAGTTTCACAGTACCGGCTGAGCTAGTCGGTGCCGACCACAATGTGGCGGTTACCCAGCGAGGACTCCGGAAATGGGCCGAGTAAGTCCATGCCGACTTGATGGAAGGGGACCTGAGGCGGATCAATAGGCTCCAGTAGGCCGACTGGCTTAGTCGACGGCGTCTTGCGACGCTGGCACTCGCGGCAAGTTATTACGTAATGCTTCACAACTGCAGCAACCCAGGGCCTGTAGTAATTTTGCCGTATTCGTGCCAAAGTTCGACAAAAACCCAGGTGACCAGAAGATGGGCATCATGGCTCGCCTGGAAGTCTTCGTCGCGAAGGGCCATAGGCACGCGAGTAGATAAACAGCATCCGCCGGGCTGTAATTTTCTTATACAAAACGCCGTCGCGTAAACAGAACGACGACAGTCCGCGAGAAAAATTCGTGGGGGACACTGAGCGCTTCCTTCCAGATACTCAATGAGGGGCCGTAATTTACTGTCGTCTCTTTGGTGTTGAATGAAAAGGGACGTGGAGATGGCGTCAAGATAAACTGGATCGTCGTCGGTGTCAGGTCGGTTGTCCTCAATAGGAGCACGAGAAAAACAGTCGGCATCACTATGCTTCCTACCGGACGTATAAACGATGGTGATATCGAGCTCTTGAAGGCGAAGGCTCCCGCGTGCAAGCCGTCCCGAGGGATCTTTGAGGTTCGCCAGTCAACACAGCGAGTGGTGGTCACTGACTACCCTGAAAGGGCGGTCATATAAGTACGGGCGAAATTTTGTCACTGCCCACACAATGGCCAGGCATTCTTTTTCGGTGGTGGAATAGTTTGCCTCAAGTCGTGACAAGGTGCGGCCCCTGTATGCGATTACGCGTTCGAGACCATCCTTCAACTGCACAAGGACCGCACCGAGGCCGATATTGCTGGCGCCTGTGTGCAGTTCAGTGGCGGCCGACTCGTGGAAGTGTCCAAGGATGAGCGTACTTGGAGACGAGTTCGGAGGTCTTCAAAGGCATTCGGTTGCTCCAGATCCCACAAGAACGGTTCGGAATCTTTCGTGAGGTGAGTGAGGGGCTCAGCGATCGGGGAGTTCTGCGCAAAACGCCGATAATAGGCGCAGAGGCCCAAAAAGCGGCGCACACTTCCCTTATCGGTGGGCACAGGAAAAGCAGCTACGGCGGCTGTCTTATCGGAGTCGGGGCTAGCCCCTTTACCACTCACGATGGGGCCCAGAAACTTCAACTCTTCGGAAGTGAAGTGACACTTTCCGGGCTTCAGGGAAAGACTGGCAGACCGAATTGCTTCGAACACAGCGCGCAGGCGTCTCAGCTGCTCTTCGAACGTATCAGAGAAGATGACAACGTCATACAAGTACACAAGACAGGACTGCCATTTCAGATCGGCAAGAACGGTGTCCATCATCTGCTGGCAGGTTGCAGGAGCCAAGCACAGGCCGAAAGGGAGCACCCGGAATTCGTACAGACCGTCCGGTGTAATAAAGGCGGTCTTTTCCCGGTCGCGTTCGTCCAACTCGATTTGCCAATAGCCGCTGCGTAAATCTAGCGATGAGAAGTACTTGGCGTGGCGCAGCCGATCCAAGGAGTCGTCAATGCGCAGCAGAGGATAAACATCCTTTTTTGTGTCCTTGTTTAAACGTCGGTAATCAACGCAGAACCGTAGGGTTCCATCTTTCTTTGCTACTAGAACAACAGGCGTCGCCCACGGGCTCTTTGACGGCTGTATCACGTCGTCCAGGAGCATTCCTTGAACTTGGCGGCGAATGGCATCACGCTCCTTAGAAGAGATCCAGTAAGGCGGCTGACATAACGGCCGCCGGTTTGCCTCGACTATAATTCGGTGCTTTGTGAGCGGTGTCTGTCTAACCTTAGAGGTCGAGGCAAAGCAGTCGCGGAAAGTCTGGATAACCCTTTCGAGGCAGCGTTTCTGATTAGACGGGAGGTTCGGGTTCACACCAGTTTTTATGGGAGTGTTCGGCGCCTCCACTGATGCCGAGGCTTCGGAAAATGCGTGCTGTTCCGCGAATTCGCCGAGTTCTTAGAAATACGTAATAACTCTTCTTCAAGGCAAACACTGAGGTTCACAGCCAAAATTGGTCACCAAGAGTTCGGTTCGGCCATTGTTCAGCTCAACAATTCCACGAGCAACACAGACTGGCCGACCAAGGAGCAATTACATGTTGTTTTCAGAGATGACACGAGTTCCGGTGCTGTTGTCGAAATCTACAGTAACAAACATGCTAGCTCTTCATGGGATCAATACGTGGTCGTCACCTTAGTCCCGCGATGCTCGGGATCGCCGTCAACCGGGGGTTGAATGGAAAATGACACGTCCAGCTCCTGAAGGTTGATGCCAGCACTGTACTGCCGAAGGGAATCCAAACAGAGTGTCAAGTCGTTGGAGCACTCGGACAGCACAGCAAAGCAACCAGGGAAAGTAGCACCGCGGATCGGTATTAGCGGCGTGCTGACGCCAATCGGCGTAACCACATGGCCGCCGGCGGTGCAGACCTGAGGTCCAGACCAAGGTGTGAAAACATTTATAAGGGCCGGTGCTAACCGACTGCTCATTACAGAAAAATCAGCGCCGGTATCCACAAGTGCGGTCACATCGCGATTATCAGCGATTACTTGGATTTCGGCAGACAACAATCGGCCACAGCACGTCGTTGTCGTTGAGGTCGTCGTCGGTCGGATCTTATCAGTGAATCGTCGATTTCGGCAGAACCCAGCCGGTCACAGCGTGTCAATGTCGTTGAGGTCGCGAGGTCGAGTTGCCGTCGGTCGAATCGTAGCCGCGAATCGTCAGGTGGAGGCTCTTGACTTGATCCAATAGCGGCGGCCCTACCCCCGGAGGACGCCGTCTTCAGTTTTCCCGATGTGGGGACGTGCCTCTGAACTGGCCAGAAGACGCGCGGCTTGGCGAAGAAAACCGCCTTGGGGATGGTGACCGGGTCCGGCGTCGCTGCAAGGTTGTTGGCAGCACGTTATCGGACAGGTACTGCTTGATGTCCCGCGGCCGTTCTCCGTAGCGTGGTCGAGGTGCGTTAGGTGAAAACCCCCTTAAGCCCATTTGGAGGTATGGGCAGTGGCGGAGGATGTGGCCGGGCTGCCCGCAGAGGTAGCAAAGCGCATGTTTGGGGTACGCAAAACGTGCGCTTTGAGCATGGTGGACCGGGACTCCAGTGGTACGAAGGGTAGAGCTGCAGTTGGGTACCGCAGTGAAAGCACAGAAGTGACGGGGGAAAAGGCTTGCCTCACTGGCCGTGGACGGCTTTGTAGCGCTTGACTGTATGTCATCACATAGGGCTCTGGCTGCGGATCTGGTGGCGACTGAACAGCTCTCCGGACTTCATCTCGGACCACGTCCGGTATGGCAGCGACGCTAGCCTGTGGAGGTTCGAAGCGAAGTTTCTCGAGTTCTTCGTGCACCAGGCTCCTCAAAAGATCTCGAAGCTCCTCAGTGGGTAGCGACGTGGGCCTACAGCGGTTAGCGGCTGCTACACTAGCCTGACGGCTGTAGTGCGCGCCCCGTTCTTGCAGAGAACGCTCCATGCTTGTTGCTTCTTTTGCAAAGTCGGCCACCGTTCTCGGCGGGTCACGTACCAGTCCGCAAACAATTGCTCTTTAACGCCACGCATCAAGTGGCTTACCTTCTTGGCCTCGGGCATAGCAGGGTCGACCGGATTGAACAGTCGCGTCATGTCCTCTATGAACATGGTGACGCTCTCGTTCGGCTGCTGGCACCGTGATTGCAAGGCGATTTCCGCCTTCTCGTTTCATTCAATGGTGTTCAACGTGGCTAAAAGATCTCGGCGAAAGATCTCCCAGTTTGTGAAGGAAGCTTCGTGGTTCTGATACCACGTCTTGGCCGAGTCCTGTAGGGCAAAGTAGACATTCCGTAATTTGCGCTCGCCATCCCACTCGTTGAAGCCCGCCACACGGTCAAGGCTGGCCAACCTGTCTTCGACGTCCTCAAACCTGTCACCGTGGAATGATGAGGGCGATCGAGGTGTGTGAAGGACGAGCGTCGGAGCATTCCCGGAATGCTGACTTCTCTGGCTAGCCGTAGCGGACGCCATGGCCCTTACTGATCTTGTGAGTTGCCCGAACTCTGGTTGTAGGCCTCGCAGGCGGCGGCTCGCCTTGTGGACTGGTGTTGTAGCCACGCGTTCAGAACTGGCGTCTCGGAGTGTCATCGAGGTCAGCGCATATGAACAGCTACCCAGCACCTCCATCAAATATGTCAACGAGAAACGGTTGAGGTAAGCAGGGCTGGTTTACTTATACGCGCAAGACGCTGTTTGGACGCGCAAGGCAGCAGGCAGCTTGAGAAATGAAGACGAGGAAACATCTAACCCCGAGATAGCTCAAGGCTTGCCAACTGCCTGGTTATGCAGTTTAGCCGCGTATGGCGCCACTATAGGAGTTAGTAGT
Source organism: Amblyomma americanum (assembly GCF_052857255.1). Lineage (NCBI taxonomy): Eukaryota > Metazoa > Arthropoda > Arachnida > Ixodida > Ixodidae > Amblyomma > Amblyomma americanum. The sequence continues at coordinate 76,213,330 of NC_135499.1, forward strand.
GTCGCAATATCATTTGTCTTCTAAAATCTTCTGCTGGTTTTTATTTTCTGCTCGATATTTCGCGGCGTGTTTAACACACCCTTTTTCTCTCTACGCTTTTGTGGCAGTTCAAGCGACAAGAGTTCAGTAAAGTTACAGTGACAATGTAAACTAAAGGTATCTTTGCACTGAATAGCATCGGGCATAACTGCGGTGTGTTTTTAAAGCAAAATACCTATTTTAGGAACATGTTTATGAATAAATGAACGCTTGCAATCGCTCGCCATTTCGGATCCTGCGTCGACTAACTGCACGCGAAGCGCTTCATTACGGCTGCCCTTTTTGTGAGAAACACAAGAGTTGCAAGAGAGCGCATGAACTGTGCGCTTTTGTTCGGGCCGCATACGGCGAAGACTTTCAATGCCGCAGGGCTCCAGCACCGCCCACGCGTCTACGGCATAAAGAACCGGTCGAAATCCCGGCGGAGCGGCTGCTTGTCGGCGTTGTCTCGTTACTCGACACATTGCCAAGGGCAACGCGATAGAGGCTAACTCCTGCACTCATGGGGCTTCCCGCTTCATTGCAAGTGCACGTGAGGAGAGAAGGACATGCATGGAATCCTCTTACAATGTGCCACTTATCTAGTTTGTTTTGATTTGTTTTCGTTCAGAGGCGTTTTTGTCACGCAGTGCTATTTTCGAGTAAATACGGCCATCCTTGTTCCGCCAGTTCCTCAACATCACTGCCCGTTTGATGAAGAAAATTGTGTGAGAAATGTCCTTTTACCTACTTCGAGCAGTTCCTTTTTGTTGACCACTCGAAACCGCATTGTTTGGTTGATATTTCTAAAGGGCGTATCGAGGGTACACTGACTAGAGGCGCAGAATAGCCAGAAAAAGCGCTACCTGGTCAACTGCGAAATTTTTGTCACGCAGTGCTATTTTCGAGTAAATACGGCCATCCTTGTTCCGCCAGTTCCTCAACATCGCTGCCCGTTTGATGAAGAAAATTGTGTGAGAAATGTCCTTTTACCTACTTCGAGCAGTTCCTTTTTGTTGACCACTCGAAACCGCATTGTTTGGTTGATATTTCTAAAGGGCGTATCGAGGGTACACTGACTAGAGGCGCAGAATAGCCAGAAAAAGCGCTACCTGGTCAACTGCGAAATTCTTTGTCAGAAGTTACTGCTCTGATAGTCGAGGAACGACAGCTTATGGCACAAGTAAGATTTATTGCTTTGTTCGAGCTTACTTCCGCCCAAACATCGCCAAAGCAGGAATGGTATTGCAAAGGGAAGTGGACGCAAGTGAAAGGCGAAGATAATAATCTATCATTGCGAAGACGTAAACATTTACTTCAGAATTTAACGTACAAGACGATGAATTCAGAGAAAGTTCCACATTGCCTGTCCCCGCTGAGAATATTTGACAGCGAGAGCTGTACATTGATTGCGCTTCAATGCACCGTCTTTGCCAAAAGTGACCTGGTGGCCCGTAGTTCTTCTGATGTGACCAGGGGACTTATAGTCAAAAGGAACGCAGCGATGAAGTCAGTTCACATCACACCTTTAATAGTCGCAGCCAAGGAGGTCTGACGACCTCAACATTGTTGCTCTGCTCCACGCCGCTTTTGCGCTGTCACGGCAACCTCATTACTTTTGGACGGAGCCTTCCAGAAATTATGGCTTATTTAGGAGAGACAAATGGGCAATCGACCAGGTCGACCATCGACCAGGCCTGTTGTGCCATTATCGCATAGTTGTGACCTTCAGTTTGGAGCCTTCCTTCTGGGTTAGTTTAACGCACATTCCTTCTCAGTGCATACGTACGGTCTTGGTCAAAAAACCTCAGGCCGCTGTGAATGGACCAGGGGCGACAGCGTTCCGCTATCGTCGTGCTGCCACCACCAGCGTGCGCCGCTGCTCGCTTGCTCCGAGGATAAAGAAGGCGAGGGAAACATGAACTTCACATTCTGGCATCCCATACTAACAGCGCCTGTGAAAATCTAGTGCGGTGTTCGTTCTGCCTGCTGCGTGCTTGTCTTGCGGCCGGGTAACTGCGGCGCTTTGCGCAAGTAAATGCGGGGTCCAGGCCGAAGTTTGCCGCCATCGGAGCAATATTTTAGCATCCGTTAAGGTTCATGCAACAAGTGTTAGCGCCGGAAAGAGCAGAGATTTTTCATTACGTTTTCATTTCTTTATTTTGTCCTTATTCATAAGGCTCGTACACTTGTTTTGTAAGAAGAGGATGAAAAAAAATGAAGGGGACGCGTTGATCACCTCCTGGCCGTGGTCATCTCGCGAGGCACTTTACAAAATGGGGAGGGAGTACTTGTAACTCTATCGGCTAGACAGGGAGGGTGAACGTGCTCTAATTCCAATGGTTTACTTACTGGAGTTTATTAGAAAAAAAACGCGCAACGCGGAGCACAAATATACAGTCGCTTGAAGGTGAAGAGGTGTGGTTTACGACGTATTTTAAATACTGCGTATTAGAACAATAGTTACGTGCCTTTTCCAAAGGGAGCATTTGTAGTCTAAATTTAGTTATCGCTTCTGACCGTGTTTTCGAAGAGCGGTGAATAACTGGTACACATATCCCAATGCAACTTGTTTGGTACCCCACATGGGCGCGCTGAGACAAGTTAAGGTTAAAATTTAATCGTGTCCCCACTACAAACAGCAACACGTTGAAAAGCATGAAACCTTATTTTTACCCAACAAAATAAGCAAAATATCTGTCAGTATAATGCGAAGGCTTGGGCCTGTGTACGTGTAGGATAAAAAAAATCATAATGAAGAATTTTAGCGATTAGGCAGTTTTCTATGCTGCAGCCCGTTGCAAGGATAACAGGCAGCTTCGCCCCAGCCACCGCCTTTACTCGCACAGAGCACCGTAGCGCGACGGCCGTAAGACAAACACGAAGCAGGCAGACCGAACGCTGCACTGCGTTTTCGCGGGCGCAGTTATCAAGGAACGCCAGAGAGTGAGGGACATGCTTCCCCCGCCCTCTTTATCCCTCTTTATCTTCGGCGCAAGCGAGAAGCGCCGCTCTAGCGGAGCGAAGCCGCTCGTGGCCCATTCAGTGCGGTCTGAGGTTTTATAACCGAGACTGTACATTGCTTCTTATCTTTTGCGCATGCGCTTGCGTTTGAGGCAGCGTGCACACTTCGACCGCTCAGTTTGACTTTTGCGCGTCCGGACTCCGGAAAGCTAGCGTTTCTTGCATGGCGGCATTGAGAAGATTGTATTCGCCAAAATGTACAGCTTGAATCCTGTGGTTATTAGTCTAGATTTAAGATTCTGCCGCTTACTACAATGTTAATTTTAATTTTATCCTGGTAAATAGATTACAAAGGAAATAACACGCTTCGCACTTTTTATATTCTGGCACTGAAGTCGATTGAATAGGTGTTTTTACAGCGCAGCGGTATACCTTTACCTTGCAAGGAAATTTTGATGTCGTCGGCGTAGTCAGTAAAAAACGCCAGCCTAAAGCCTGAATGCTACTCCGAATGGAAATGTACCCAACAGCATAGAAACCATATATCATACTGATCGTAAAGCAGGGAGGGAAATCCGACTGTGCGGCCTGCCCGTGGCCCCCCCTGCCGCCGGATACGGGCCGGTGTAGTTTCGGCTACTAGGCTTTGTTCCGGTGCAACGCCAGCGGTGGGGACGGGTTGTCCGGGGCCCATCCTCTTGGGAGCTGCAGCGACTCCCACGGCTGTGAGGGCCAGCCGAATCGTGAGGTCCGTTGTCTGTGCAGAGGCAGGCCTGGAGGCAGACCAGGTTGGACCCACGAAATCCGGTAGAAAGGAATGTCAATATTCAAAAACCTCCGCTCGCGGGAACGTGCACGGCTACTAATGCTCGGTTTCTGGCTACGAAGAGGTCAGGTCCGCGCGGTAGCGTGCCGACGCACGGTTTCTGGCTACATAGAGGCCAGGTCCGCTCGGGGGTTTCGACAGCCCGAGCTCCTCAGAATCGATGTCCTCGGGGAAGCAGTCTCATTGCGGATTGCTTATGATGGGTGACATATTGCGGACGCCGAGGCTGACCCGGTCTTGGGGGCCACTGGGGACGCCGAGGAAGAGGGTGTGCAGTAGGACCAGTGCGAAAACCGTCGATGTGTGGAGTACCGGTGGAGTAGGCCCGGCTTATCTCACCCTATGCCCGATTCTTGGTTCGTGGCCCGGGCGCCCGGCCTTGAATACTCCCTCCTCAGTAGGCGTGGAGCAAGCAAGGGGAGGAAATAAGTGCATGGTGGTTGGAAGGTAGCACAGGTGGGTCCCCCAGGGTTACCGGGTTATGGTGCTGAGGGCGAAGCGCCGATAGGCTGACGACCTGGGCCTCTGTTGGCCGGACTACACCACACACACTTCCAGAGTCTGAAAAACCGCGAAACACAGTCGACGGCTAGTAACCGGCCGGTCCGATCCAACCCTTAAAATCGTGGAGGAGCAGGTGGCTGCGGACCCCAAGTTAGGAATTTTTTTTTTCTTCCTTTCCTGTCTCCGACGGTCGGAGCCACTGGGTGGTCGTGCATCCCGTGGGGGAGCCGCACCATTGGAAAAGCTCGATGCCCTACCTGTCCTGGCCAGGCGGGCCAGAAATGGAGTCGATGTCAAACGAAGGATCAGAGCAAAATCTCGCTGTCCCCATTTCCCAACTCCAATTTCCCATACCCTATATCCCACCCCCTCCGCTACGTCCTAGGGGAGATCAGGGGAGTCTCCCCGGGCCCGTTCCCCCGGCGATGGGTCGCTTGTAGCATTCCCCCCCCCTTTCTTTTATTTTTCCACCTACGGGTGGCAAAACGATGGATTGCCTTCGGGCCTTTTCATTTATTTTACGATTGGATGAAGCCTGTTATACGTCAGTGGTGCAGGCAGGAGCTTATTGGTTTACATTCTTTTTATGGCAGCTCCACCATATTATATGATCGTAAAGCAGTCGTAATGATAAATAAAATGAGAAAAAGAACTGAAATAAAAAAATCACTGAAAAATTATAAATTTGAAAATAAAAAGTACAGAAAGAATAAAATATATTTCAAATAAAGAATAATCAAACCTAAAAAATAAAAATATAAAGCGTAAATCTCCTTTGAAATCAATTATACAGCTCAGTACTCGTTTTCATTAAGGAAATCACAAAACAAGCATCAAAACCACGTGATGGACGATAAGGCGCGTATGAACAATAGGAACACCGTTTCATCAATCCAACTCAACCCACCAACATTAATGGTTCATGCATTGATTTAACCTTAGCAAAGAATATCTCTACAGTTAGAACTGAAAATCTCAGTGTATATTATACTCATCACAAAGCAGTCGGGAATGTCGTTGTGAAGTAATAGAGGGTTATGTAAGTACATTTCACTCGTTTCTGCTTTCGCTCTTTGTAGAGACACGTGTGAATTTTCAAGCCACCTCGCAATGGGTAATTGTGCATCGTTTTACAGCTTCGCTGTCCAACCACCTTAATAGCGTGGATTGGAACCACAATTTTGTTTCCTTATCTAGCAAAATTTGAATAGTGCCAAATTTTTTATCTAGACCCATGAGACGGCTATATCGGGCTAATTATTCGTAGTCCTAACAGCTGCACTCTTCTGGAAGGACGACTTAATTTTGAGATTACGTAAGCAGCATTTCTAGCACAATTAATGAGGTCCTAAAAGCAGCCAATAGAAAAGGCTTCAACGACACCAATAAAAAAACATAATTAATGAGTTCTGCTCATCAAAGCGGCTCAACGTGCCCATTTGTTTTCTCTGCTCTCAATCAAGTCGCGGGCCATGTTGTGCTCCCCTGATGACGTGCTGTCAAGCCATTATTGCTGCTTATCGACTATAAGCCTGATGCTGAGAGAAGTTTATATTATGTGGCGTAGGTGCCTTAGATTAGGCCAGTGTGAACTTCCGAAAGGTCAAACACCAGTCTGACTGACATTTTGAGATGAAAGTAAAAAAAAAATGAACATCATAGACAAGCAGGTAGGAGTGTTTTTAAAATTATTTAGAGGGAAAGATTTTTGTTACATAGTTCTTTTAATGCCTCGATTCAAGCCCACGCTCTATGACATATGCGCGTCAGTGTGCCCCAAAACAGCCTCGTTTCTTTCCTTTGAAGGATGGAGGCACGAAATTTGCTTTCGAAATCTTCTAATAAAACCCAACGCACAGGCGTGAGAAGGGGCGGAAGTCTGCTAAGCTCATTCACCTTAACTTTACCGGATCAGTGAGGGTTCACAACGGACGGCTCGGAAAGCAAACTGTTAGTGTGGATTCGAATGATATGCTTGAACGTCCTGACATGCAGGCACAACGCTCCGCAAATGGCTAAATTTTGGTGGTTTTCGTCCCGATGCAATGTAGTTTGCGCTCTGCCAGTGCTAAGAAAACGTGGTAAGTTGTCATTGTGTCTGCATTTAAAAAGGGCCCTCTGCGATTACGATAGCCTTCGGGGAGGTACTCTAATTTTTAAAATTGTGTCGATGGTTCCCTTCTCAGCGGCTTGCTTATAGGCGTAGTTTTAAGTTGTATACGCCTTAAGAATGTTAGTAATGACAGATTAGCTTACACAAAAATCCGTACGTTGGAAAACATTTCTGTGCGAATAAAGGCTGACAATGCGCCTTGCCATGTTTATTTATAGATTACGTGCATTTTGATACTTTCTACAACAAATTTAGTACACCGGTGAGCCGGTATCCTGAGAAGCAGTTAGCATCGTCTCTGTCATAGCCTACTTATTCCAAACTTCGTGACAGCGTAGTGTTTGCGAATTTATGCTGCAATCGCCATGAAAACTATGAAAGTAATTCTGATGCAGCTATTGGTGAGAATTTTCAAGTGTTTTTATCAAAGATTTTTCTTAATGAAGGGTGGCGCTGTGCCTCAGGCAGCTGGAGTGCTTGATCGCGGCAGGCATCGCAGGGCGACAAAAGAAGAAAACGGAGACTAGCAGCGGGGAGTATCAAACTGAAATTGTATCACTGAAAACTATACGGGCATTCAGGTTATTAGTGGAATTTTCATTTCTTGATAATTTTGCCGCTTTATACAATTCCACCTGATATTTAACTGACCGCGGAACAAAGCATAAAGCTTCAAACCCCTGCACAGCAAGCCATCACCGATTTCGAAGTGGCAGATTAAGTTCGAAAGATTGTAATTAAAAGTTCAACAGAACATTCAAGCATGCATTCAATTTGATTCAGTCAATCTTAAAATGCAGTATGAAATGTCCAACCATCGCATGGGTCGTCGCAGAAGGTGACTTTGCTCAATTATAATAGTGTGAACGGGCTCGCAGGCTTCGCAATCAAAATTGCGGTAGATACACGTGAAGCGCAAGAGCTCTAATTACGAACTCTTTACTGAGGAATGTTGAAGCTGTATGTCTTTCTAATCCCATTAGGTGCGAACTACATAAAAGTTCTTGAAAATGGAACTTTGCCCATCAAAATCTTGCAAAAATAGCCCTGCAGTGAGAACAGCTGTCAACTCTCTGTTGGCGCACGTATTCGTATGTGCGGAGTTTGCGTAAAGTCAAGACCCACAAATTTCCTGACAATCATGCGCGTTGTTAGCAACATCAGTCGAACTTCGGAAAAAAAATTAGCACACAGGACGGCGCAATGCAAGTTAAGGAGCACATACGTATTTAATACACCGCATGGAAATGGATATTACACGCAGAATGGACGAAGTCTGAAATGGCCGGTTGGGGACAGTTGTAGGCAAAGTACTGAAAAATTAGTTGATGCCAACAATGCCAGACGTCATGAATAGGCGGCAAAATTAAATTATATGTAATTGGCCGGGCCTGCATTCCTTTCTATGACCGTAAAAAAAATTACTTGCTCAGCACAAAAATTCTGAGGAAACTTCAACAAGAAAATTTTATCACACAATGTGTTGGTTACATCAAAGCCAGCTGCAATACACGAAGAGACCAGCGTCCGAAAACCCCTTGTGCAATGCTTTCTTGCGCCTTTCAGCAATTAAAAGACACCCTTTCAAATGCTTTGAATGCCTGACATTGATTTCCACGCGTAGGCTTTATGATAAATGTGCAGTAACGCTCACTCGGTTCCGTGCCTTATGGCGATAACATAAACTAATATTCGCCAAGTCTCTGGCGTTCGCGGAACTTATTAGGCGGAAGGAAAAAGAGGAACATCAATCGGTTCTCCCTCTAACTCAAGCAGCGGCAAACAATCACTCTTATTTTGCGAGGACTTGATGTCGAACTCAGGGCAATGGCGCGTAGATGTATGCGCCTTCGTGAATTTCCCGCATTCCTTTCATTTCGCTGATGTTGACAACCTCTGGTAAGAAAAGTGCCCTTAAGAGGCGCCCTGCGAACAAAACACACTCAGTAGTATTTCCTAAAAAAATATGAAGCACGGCGCCGGAAGTAAATTTCACAGAGTAGTATTATCTCCATGCAAACGACTGATGATTGCCATTTACTTTCTCATGCATTACATACGCTGCTGCTATTTCACAGCCAGGAATTGATCGACAGAAGTGATTCGTCCTCCGCAAAATTGAAGCGTATCTGTATACGACGCACTGCTGGAAACAACGCCCACTGATCGATGTGTTCCAATCGATGTGGAAGCTTTCCCCGAATGGCAGTCCGCCGTACCGTCTACGCTGCGCGGCAAATAGTACGTGGACACAACGCTTTACGGTACTTACGGTAACTTGTGGCACGAGAAACTTGCCGGCTTCAGTCAACCAGTGTGCCTTCGCGTGCAAGACAAGGACAAACTTGATTGCACGAGACGCCTTAAGGACAAAAGAAACTACTTCTTTAATTACTTGTTTTCTCTAACATTACGAAAAAAACTGCAAGCTCTACACGAATATGGCACGGCAAACAATGTCAGGAGCTCAATGTAAAAAGAAATGCTGTGAAACACAGCTGTCCAAGATTGGCCGTGGTATATGGAGTATTGCAGCAGTATGGAAGCATTACAAGACACAGACGATGGTGCGCGGAGAAATGATGCTGTATCAAAACTCCGGCGCTTTTCTTAACCGCAGAATTAGATATAATCGCATTGTTATTCATCTTTTATAAAAGTACGGCTACATAGTACGGCCTATAGCCCCATAAGGAAAATAAGTGGATTTTGGCGTGCTGCTTAGTACACATCGTGCCGATAAATGAGGATACCGGTTACATATAATTCTTTTGTGTACGAAACGGCGCAAGTTTCGAAAAAAAATTATTGTCAAGCAGGCAGTCAGCAAGAGTGAAGGTGCATTTCTAAAAAAAAAAAAATAGGCCTCGATGACCGCTTGGTGTAGCACTTCAAAACAAGACATGTGTACCAATTGAGTGTTAAAAGTGTGGTTGGTGCCCATCTGAAGCAACTCGGACAGGGGTTGCACTCACACTGGCAGGAAAGCGGTCATGAATTAGAAGCCCTTTGAGATCTACATAGTTGTCTCTGGCAGCTAAAGTGCGCAGCGCCGTTAAGTACTCGTCGACTGCCTCCCCTGCTTCCTGGTTTATCCTGCTGTAACAGAAGCGCTCATCGATCATGGGCTAGGTTTTTGAGGGCACGAACTGTACTTTGTAATTTTAATGTTGACGTTGGTTTGGATCCAAATTCTGATATCATGTATGATTGAGACGGAGGTTTCGAACGATCGAGGGAAAGCTGCCTTTGTGGAGTGAAGACAAAGAGTGTTTATTTCCGATCTATGTCCCTCGTGGCGCGCCACCCTCTACTGTAAATGTTTATGGTTTTTGGGGTTTAACGTCCCAAAGCTATTCAGGCTACGAGGGACAACGCAGTGGAGGGCTCCGGTTAATTTCGTCCGCCTGGGGTTCTTAAACGCGCACTGATATCGCACAATACGCGGGCCTTCACCATTTCGCCTCCATGAAAATTTGACTGCCACGGTCGGGATCAAACCCGCGTCTTTCAAGTAAGCAAACGAGAACCATGGCCACTGCGTCAACGCAGCGACTCTCATTTTTAAAGGCGCGACATTGATTTTCGCGCACTAAAAATGAGTCCAGCCGCAAGGGATGCTGGTGTACACTACAGAAGGAATAAAGAAGGAAACCCGACGCTTTCCGTTCCATCCAGCCCAAGCGTAAAGTATGGCCAAGCCCACTCCTTCATATTCTAGAAATAATATAGTCACAACAGTGCGGGCGCAACTATCAAGCGCTAGTGCCTAAAGAAATTATGCTGACGGATAAATTAGATGTCGTGTAGGGTGGCCAATAATCAGACGCTTCCGGGGACCGGCGACCTGAATATGCTGCGCATGCATTGGAGCTGTGCTGTCGTCGCAAGCGCCAGCGGAGAGATATACTGCTAAACGGGGCCATTGAGGATGGGCGCGGGTCCCCAGACGTCCACAAAGCAGTATAACAGGCATAGCAGACGCCGCTGCTTAACGATAGTGCCCTTTTTTTCCACGGGTCATCTGAATTTCGCTTTCTTTTCCGGCAATTTCAACACTGTCAGTGTGACTGTAGTTAAGCTTCGTTGGTTCATCTTCAGAGCGAACGAGTATAATTAAGAGCTCATTGCACGACGGAGAATATACCTCTAAGAATATGCTAAATGCGGACATTATAATGCAAGGCAATCAAGGGTAAAGTTTATGACCAGATGTGGAAGGCAAAAGGCAAATAAGATGGGAACAGCGAAGGTGTCACAATATTAATTAAGGCAATCACTGCACTCTCGTCAATTCACCAGATGGCATATTCCACGTACAAGGTCGCACAAGCAATCTGCAAGGAATAAATGTTCAGTTTCAGAATTTTCTTTAGTGAAACCACAAGCATACACACTGTTATTTACGATGACATTTGATGAAAGCTGGAATTCGTCGTATGAAACGCAGCTGAACTTTGCACAGTGCGAAAAGAACGGACGCAAAGGCTTAGTGTGGACAGCGAGCACAAACATTGGCGTCTTTGTTTGTCTTCTATTTCCATGCTAGAATTTGGGAAGGTATGAACTAACGATTCGCCCAAGGCTCACCGTTGCTTGCAGTTTGCCGTATGTGAGGGCTTCCCGATTAAACGAGCAGAGTGTATTGGGGCTGCCCTACTGCCTAATCGCCAAGTAGAATGCGCATTCATATGTAGCAGTAATATGGCTTAGCCTACTTATTAGCCTGCACAACTATAGATTACTTCAGAGTGCATCCCACATTGCCGTACGTTTCCTAATGGCAACTCCACAGAAGTTTAATTTTTGTTTTTCTATTTTCAAATTTGCCTATTTCTCTTACCAATTATTTTCATAGTATTCATTACTTTTTGCTATTTACAATTTCGTCTGTATTCTCTCTTTTGGACATCGGCTATCTTTAATATCATTTCCTGCAAACACTCGAGTCAGCCACTGGGTAGGGTTGACGTGACGTCCCAATGCACGTCCATTGCGGGCACCAGGATGCAAGGCCACAAAGAAGCAGTCTGCAGCCTGCGGCACTGCCACGGCCCTTTCCTCCACCGCTCATGACGCCTTTAATCAGATATACGCTTGTCTTTAGTAAAGATGTCAAATGTAACATTTTTAAGTAAAGTTATAAGTGTGACCCGCCGATATAATCGTCAGGGCCTTGCATTACATCAGGCTCGAAGACCGGTATCCCGCTTCCGATTAGTTATAGCTCTTCCGGGAAAGCTAGATTGCCATCGAAATTCCTGGCTCCAATTTCCTATGTGACGCATGTCCTTCCTTCAGTCAAAGCAGCCACTTATCCGATCAAGAAAACGTGTTCTGACCAACGCACCACCAGCTACGGACAATGAATTTAACGGAAACTCCCCTGGAATAGAATGTGTGTATCAATGTTTTGTTCTGTGTGCTGCGTGTGTGTGTGTGTTCCGGCGTTCAGTGGTATGCCCTAAATACGGCCACTGGACACAGTTCTGTGCTGACTCTTCACGCGCCAAGCGCGTAGATGGCAGTTTTGTAAACTTTTTTTTCTTTTTATGGGGGGGGGGGGGGGGGGTTGACTCGAGCGCATTGTAGCTGTCTTTTTCCAACCGCTATAAATTCCCGTCTGGAATAATCATGTAGCAGCCGGAAAACTCTGCTGCCCAGTTGAAGCGTTAGTAAACTCTGTTACGTTTTTTATACTTATGCCTGTCTACTTTAAAAGTATATATAATATGGCCGTGCAACCTGGCTGTGCTACATGCTGCAACAGTACGGAGATAAGGGCAAGGAGCGAGACGTATCTTTTGGGTGCTGATAATCCCGCGCCATAAAAAGCGCGCAAATGAGTTACATGGGAATGAAATTGCTTGCGTGTAGGTATTTCGAAATTCGCCGACTCTGATATTGTCCACATCTGCGCTCTGTGTACTGCCAACCCGATGTTCGGCTTAATGAACCAAACCAACGCACTCCCTGTTTACCCAAGCTGACGGTCGCGAGAGCTGGTATTGTTGAAGGCTGGCAAGTCGCTGGGGCTCGTATTTGATCTGGTTAAGAGCATACTTGGCTATTCAGAGCCGAGTTTTAAGGACAGCGTCATGCATCTTCGGTCGCGTATTGCGAACCCTCTGTGGAATGTCAAAAGTCACGACTGCAGCCATGATCTCCAAGGTAGGAATGGGAAAGGTTCTCAAGTGAGCCTCTTCGCTCGAGACGGTTTGTCGACGGGCGGAAGAGAGTGCGGCCCCTATGGTCTCCAGATCTGAATGTCAGCCCCGATGAAAGACAGGGTCAGCCTCAAGGTGCCTCCAAACGTATTCGGAGAACTGCTCGAAGACTTGGTGAAGGGGTCGAAGTTGGTAGCGAGTGGCATTGCAGGCGTTCTAAGCTTGCGCGAACTGACTAGCTGTGCGTACAGCCTATTTAAGCTCCGACAACTCGGCAGGCAGCGCCGAGGCTGGAAATGAGAAGACTGTGCGAAGATTGGCTGAGATGGCGCGAGTGCGTCGTCCTCTCTGCGTTGGTAGCCATATACGTGCCTAAACCAAAAATAACTAGATTGCTAGCATTGGAGCTCTGTTAAACAATACATGTTTGTTTGTTCTCCTGTTCATGTGGATTCTTTCTACCCTCCACATACTCGTCGCCCGTTCCCTTTTTTTGTTTGCACTGGCGCCTCGAAACAATCATGGTCCCGCACGAGTAAACATGGCGACGTGTGAGCGCCGATAAATAAAGCGCACCTTCCGGATATTGAGCAATAAAGTGCTAGAAAATAAAACAAAACAGAGGCCGTAACGTCAGGCGTTCACACCTAAGAATAACATTACATCCTGGTTCCATTCAGCCTTCTCCTGTGAGCCATGTCTCTTTGCGTGAGCATGGCGCTGAGCTTACTGTTATATTCCGTGTCTATGGAATTGCATTCCCAGTAGCCGTCCTTTGTTGATAATTAAACATATCGAAACCTGAGAAAAAAGTAAATCCTGAGCGCCACAAAAAGAATTATACTGGAGGGCTCTGGTTAGAAAGCTGCCCACTGCAGAAGAAATGAACAGCAACAAAGTAGTCATGCGGTCTTGGTTTACATAGGACAAACATACGTTGTATGTTAGATGGAGTACGTCAAAAATTTGGTGTTCACCATCTGACGTATGACGTATGCTTGATGTACGTCAACTGGCCCCCTAGGCTACTTTTTCGCCCTTAGGAGAAATTTGTTTACGGGCTAGGGTGTTTGACGTCCCAAAATGTACCGGGCTATAAGTCCAACAGTAATTTTCTTTACGGCATAGCCACTTTATTGCATAAATCGCGTCTCTCAGGTCGGGCGCTTTCTGCATCATCACTGTCACGACGCGGTTATTCCATCGTAACTTCTGATCTCGCAGTAGAGCAGATGACTTCGTGATTCCGTGAAAAAGAGAGCTTTGAGCTCGTGCGCGGCGGGTTTACTGCTTAATTTCAATTAATTTCCTCCCAATATAGCAGAGCCCAGAGGCAAAGCGTCAGAATCGGTGGAGTGTTCACATGCTATTTTGTGGAAGTAATTTGAGATTAAGCTCGAGCGTTCATAGCACAAAAAAGTTCTCAAAAGTCAAGTTGAATTGCAAATTCAAGGCACTGAATGTTTTTCGCCCCTCTGAACCTATGCTCTTTAAAGCTCTCACGTACCTCCGGAGTCTGAAGTGTTCGGTAACGTAAAATATTGTTCAGCTTAATCTCAGGCACAAGCAGTTCCTTCGGATTAAGATAACGACTGAGAAAACTGCTTCCTATGAAGCACACGTAAATCCGACCATTTCGTTTCCAATACATTGGTGCAACCTGCGTGGACCTTGCTGTATGCGGACTAAATACATAAAGGTTGATATAAGGATTCGCGCTTAACTGCGCAAAAAACTAGAGCTTTGCAGAATCTGAAACCGTAGGGAAGAGCTGCCCTTGTTGTAAGGAACAAAGCGGCTTTTTACCGCTATCGGGATTCAGTTATCGGGATTCAGTTACCGGGATTCAGATATATCGTTTGCGCATGATTGCAGTCAGATCCACGAACAAACCCTGCTGCCATCAGCACCCCACTTAAAACACCACAGGCACTGTCGAATTTCACTTCTAGCTGTTGTAAGCATGCGGCCTTGATCTCTCAGCAAGCGACAAGTACAGATTTCTTAGATATCACTTTTTATTGTGGAGCAAGTGGTTATTGTAAAATACTGTTATGAGCACATTGATTAGAATGGTCGATTTTTCTGATGGGTCGCAAAATCTAGCCCTTAAGGTTTTTCCTGTACTCGCACGAAGTGCTTAAATCTACCATACAAAACTAAAGAGGCACGATTTCACAATAAACCGCAGGAAACAGTTGCATCGCGAGGTGGGATCTCGGGAAATATTGTGTACGGGAGTAAGCCTTCTTGCACAATGGACACCATTCTACTGTACCGCCCTGATGCTTCCGAATTGACGACTCTCTCCAGCTGAGCGAGTACCGCACTGAGGCCGACGCCGCTGTCATCGGTGTGGAGTTCCGTCGGGGAACGAGGGTCGAAATGACGCAGAATTGGTGGAATGGTTAGGAGGCGACGGAGTGTCGTAAAGGCTTCATTACAGGCTGGCGACCAGGCCGAAAGGTCGTGGCCGGAAAGGAGCTTGGTCAGGGGATGATGATAGTGGCAAAATTGCGCACAAAGCGGCGGAAGTAGGAGCAGAGGCCGACGAAGCTGCGGAGGGTTTTTACAGAAGAGGGCTTCGGAAATTCTGCCACAGGCCGCAACTTGGCCATGTCCGGGAGGACACCACCCTACCACACATGTCCGAGAATGGTGAGCTGCCGAGCTCCGAAGCGGCACTTTTTGTAACTGAGTTAGGGCCAGCGTCGGCCAGGCAGCGAAGAACAGTCTCAAGGCGCTGGAGGTGAGACGAAAAACCCGGGGAAAAGATCACAATGTCGTCTAGGTAACAATGGCAAGTGTGACATTTGAGCCCTCGGAGTAGGCTGTCTATCATGCGCGCTCTAATGTGGCGGGTGCATTGTAGAGGCTGAAGGGCCTCACATTAAATTCATAGAGCCCGTCGGGTGTGGCGAGTGCACTTTTTGGGTGATCGGCCTCTGCCATCGGTACCTGCCAGTAACCGGAACGCAAGTTCAATGAAGAAAAGAACTCAGAGCCCTGCAGGCAGTCGAGGGCGTCGTCGATACGAGGAAGAGGGTAAACGTCTTTGCTTGTAATCTTGTTCAGACGACGGTAGTCGACGCAGAACCAGATAGAACAGTCTTTTTTCTTTACCAGGACCACCGGTGACGCCCACGGGCTGTGCGACGGCTGTATCTCGTGGCGCTTGAGCACGTCGGTCACCTGTTCGTCAATGAAGCGGCGCTCAACGGCGGACACGCGGTACGGACGTTGGCGCAAAGGGGCATGGGTTCCAGTGTCAATACAGTGGATAACGGTGGTTGCGCGGCCCAAGGAAGGTTGGTGGTAGTCAAACGAAGCTTGATAATGGTGCAGGACGGCGACAGGCTAGTCTCGTTGGGTAGACGTCAGAGCGGCGTCGACTAAAGGATAAAAAGATAGACAGAAGACGGACTGGCCACGGGAACAGGCGTAATGGCGCTGACGTGAAGGCCGGCAGTGCTATAGACGAGGGGGTATGCTAAGGCGGATCGAGCAAAGTAGCACTGCCATGCGATTGGCCACGGAATGAAGTAGTAGGGCAACAGAACGGCTTGGCCACATAAATAGCGCTTGAACCACGAATAATTGTCAACACTGCATGAGGCAGAAAAACAGATTTCTGCTCAGCGCATCGTATAAGTGGCGAATAAGTGACAGTTGCGTCGGAGAGAGCAGCACAAGAAAGAGGCACCAGCACTTAAGAGAAAGGCGGAATGTCTGTGTCCCCCGAGACCCCAGTAGCGGCAGCAGCACCGAGTACGTCCAAGGCAGCGTCACTGAAGGGCGATAACTGAAGCTGAGCACGGACGCAGTCAATAACGACGTGATGTGTGGAGAGGGAGTCCCAACCAAGGATGACGTCGTGAGATGAGCGGGCGAGGACGATGAACTCTATTGTGTAGGGAACGTTCTCGATAAACAGGCGGGCGGTGCAGGCGGCTAACGGTCGAATGTCCTGAGCGCTGGCAGTGCGGAGAAAAACGGCAGGAAGAGGCGTCGTCACTTTTTGAGTCAACGACAGAGGGTGTGACTGAGAACGAAAGCGGCTGCGCCAGTGTCAACAAATGCTTCGACGGCGACTCCTTCAACAAAAACGGTAATAATATTGGCAGGCGCAGAAAAAGGTCTTGAGTGAGTCACTGGTGACGCAGTTCTTGCCTCCGGAACTGCGGCCGTTAGTTTTCCGCGGGGGCGGTGGGTTGGCGGCGGAGCATTGGAGAACGGGAACGGCGGCCAGGAGACGGCGAGCGGTGGGAGCGGGGATGGTAAGTAGGAGGAGAAGAATCCGGAGGAGGCGCATGTGACGCAGGCGAAGACGACGGCGGAAGGTCGTACGTCGGCTCACGCCTATAATCGTAGGGACGGTGGTCATGACTTCAACACAAACGAGCCACGTGGCCAGCGACGCCACAGGCGTAGCAAATAGGGCGGTTGTCTTGTGTGCGCCGGGGGTTGAGTGGCTGCGGCTGTGATCGGGGGCGCGCAACCGGATGGTGAGGTGGGGTTGCAGGTTGCTGGGGTTCTAACAGTCGGGTAGGTGGCCCCACACGCATCTGTAGCAATCACAGTACGGTGCGGGAAATGGGCAAGGTGATCAAAGATGAGTCCAATTAATGCCCTTGCAGGCAGATGCTTCGTATTGGGTGGGAAAATATAATCAAAGAAATATCCACAGGTGACGCCGCCCAACCAGCTCTGCATACAAGATTGAGTTCCACACCAATGTTGGATAAAAGGTTCTGAGTAAAAACAACTTGAGGGAGGCGGAACCTTGGCCAATGAGGAGTGATAAAGAGGGCTGGGTGCGGTACGAAAATAGGTGTAGCCTCACCAGGAGCCGATTCAAATGCCCGCAAAAAAAGTCGTCACCGCTAAAAGGTGAAAATGGGAGTCACGGTTAGGAATACGACCCTCCAGGTACAGAACTGCGGTGGAAACAGATTGAGGGAGGCCTAGGCATAGGCGCAGTGCGCGACTTTCTATCAGTAGCAAAGGATGAAGCTTATATTTAGGGGAGCCAGAAAAAAGTATGCAGCCAAATTCCAAAATGGTTTTGACATAGGTTTTGTAAAGAAGCACAAGCTTCTCCCGGCACATTCCATATTTTCTATTACTAATTCGTAGTAGCCTACCTAGTGCACGCTCATATTTCTCAACGTTGGTCTTGATGTGGGGCCGCCAATCCATACTGGCATCATAAATGACGCCTAGATACCTCAAAGATTCCACATGAGGTATGCTGTCCGAGCGATAGTGCAGCGATATATATAATAGCCCGTTGGTTTTAAAAGCTAGCACGCTGCTTTTGTGCACATTTAATACCAAATTTATTGCATCCAGCCAAGCCTTCAGCGCACTGAGGTAATCCTGGAGAGGACGATATAGGGCATGAATGTCTGCTGCAGAAGCAAAGAAGGCTATGTCATCTGCATAAACATATACTGTAACATCAGGGTGTACTTGAATGTCGCACATCAGCAGATTGAATAGAAGTGGCGAAAGTACAGAACCTTGTGGCACGCCTCTGGTCTGGGAATAGGTGTCCGAGGTGAAGGAACCGTCAGAGCAAAAGAACTGCTGTCCTGTTAAATTTCGCTGATCCATGCATAAATGTACTACGGCGCGTGTAATAATGCCAATTTAGAGGGAAGGAACTAATATTCAACACAGTCGTACGCTTTAGCAATGTCAATCGTCACTAATGCTGACACTTCATTCTTGCGCATAGCAAAGCAAAATCAGCTCTCTAAATCGACATGGGCAGACCATATGAAGCATCCTCGGCGAAAGCCAATCTGGGCAGAGCTCAATGAGTTGACTTCTAAAACATTCGCTGATAGGTGGCTGTGCACAATTCTTTCTATAAGCTTTACGGAATTGGATGTCAGAGCTATCGGCCGAATGTTATCAATATGGAAGCCTTTCTTTCTATCTTTTAAGAGCAATATTATATTCGCCACCTTCCAGGAGTGCGGCAACCATGCAGTTTCCAATGATGTATTTACAATATCGAGGAGCTCCCGAGTGAAGTCTTGCGCTAAGATTTTAAACATGCCGACCGTAACACCATCCAAACCCGGAGCTGAGGATCGCATTAAAGAAACTGCAGTTGTTAACTATGATTTGTCTCCCACAACATAGTCTAAGTAGGGGTAGGGGGCGAACAGATGTACTCTATGCTGCTCCTGAAAACGTGAAGCAATCCTTTGTGCGATTCGCTCTAACTCATCTTTCGTCTCAATTGGAGAGAACACCGCCGAGCTTGTTAATTGCATGACTGAGGAGTTCACATTCCGTTCCATAGAACGATAGAAAGCCTTCGTATTAATGGGGTTTTACAAATATGTGTTCCAATTTAGATTGTAGTCATCCTTTTCTTTTGCTATGATTCGTTTAAATGAGGCCGAGATAAATTTTAGTTGATCTAATTTGCCGAACTCTGATTTTGCGAAATGCTTCCCCACGCTTCTTTCCTACGAGAGAAAGCTGTCTCACACGCGTCATTCCACCATGAGGATGGTGACTTATTGCACATAGTAGAACGCACAGTGAACTGGGAGCTCTCCGTAGCCTTCAAAACTTAAGAAAACACTCGCTGAGCCCTGTCGGTCCTACATGAACAAGGATCAGATGTCCGAGAGGCGCGCAAAGATGAGTTGTAGGCCGAAAGATTAACTAATTTTAGGGCAGAGCCATGATCTCGAAGGGGGCTCACCAATATGGTGAAAGTAATTGGCAGGTGTTCACTAGATGTGCCGCTGTCAATTGTGGACCATGCCCCTATACCTAATCGTCTTGCTGCCAAGGACAAATCGAGAACTGAGCGCGAGTGTCTGCAGATGAAGGTTATGATCCGAGAATTGCAGCAGCGCACATAATTTGCTCACATCCGTGCCCATAACATATGTCCATGTGAATCAGTATAGGAACACCAGAAGACGTGATATAAGTTGAAGTCCCCTGCAATGATTACCCTGCTAGAATTTGCAAGTAAGCTGTCTAGGCGGTCTGTTCTGCATACTCCATTTTGAAAATACACGTTTGCGATTGTGACAGTAGCGCAGTGCGGCAAAGTGAGATCTATAGCTAGAAGCTCGCAGTCAGAATTCATTACTTTTTTTTTAGTTATTAATGCCCGGTGACACAATTTAACAGAAATCAGGGTCACCAACCCGCCGCCCCTACCATTTATGCGGTCCGCTACGAAAGCACGAAACCTGTATAAAGAAAATGACTGTACAGGGAAGAGCCAAGCTCCTTGCAAGAGCAGAATACCTGTGCTATGAGAAGATAGAATAATTTTTAAATCAGGAAGAGAAGATGCAATAGAGCGGCAACTCCATTGCAGAGACTTTACACCCGCCATGATGACTATTCGAGAGTAGAGGATGAAACAGCCTCTTGTAGCATATCTGACTTGGAAGACACTCTAGGAGGCCCTTTTTTGTCTTGACCTGGGGAACGGAGGACTTAGAAGGAGAGGTTGAAGCACGACGCTTCTGCGTAGGACAAGCCATTTCTACATCGTTAGTGCACACAGTGCTGCGAGAAAGACTTACAGGGACGCTGTCGAGAGGCAGCACACGAGAAGGCACCTTGGAAGATGACGTGTCCACGAAATTTTGAGCACAGCCTTGCTGCGATGTTAATGCTGGTGGAACTACAGGCTGAGGTTGAAAAGAGCCTGATTCGCAACAATATCAGACAACGCCTGCGTGAAGCTGCTGAGCATGCGCTCGACCACAACTGGGTGTGCTTTTTCGAAGGTTGACACTATTGAGGCAAACAATGTCGCCTCGAGGTCAGGAGTAGAGGAACGCTCAAGACTGGTGTATGAATGTTTTTTTGCGGTTAAGGACTGCATAAGTGTCTGCTCGTGAGAAGCGATTCTGCTCAATTAATTCCAATAAACGTTGCTCCTGTGACCGACTTTCACAAGTGGCATCATCGGCGCTGTTACTGTTGCTGCATAGACAGCAGCTTGGTTGTTCAGCGGTGCAGCAGTCGGAAGAGTTACCTTCACCACACATCCAGCATCTGGCCGCCGACTTACAGGGTCTACCACTATGTACAAATTTCCGAGAGTTGCTGCATTGCAGGGGTCGGGGATCCAGCGGGTCCACGCGGTGGACAATGGGACAAATTTTCAACTCCGATGCGCATGTGCGATCAGCAAATGTTGCTATGACTGACTCCATAGCAACACGCACTCCGGCCATTTCGCGAGAGCAGCGGTATACAGAAATAATTCCCGCCCCGGCATCCTGGAACTCCTCCAAAATTTCTTAAATTGAAGATGACGGGTCCACTCCACGTACAATGCCCTTAGTTGGCGCAAGCTGCTCAGGAATGAAGCCTTTAACTGGCAGAGAAATGAAGGTATAACACAGGAGCCGATCCGACACACATTCAACGTTTGCTGACTTACAAACAATGCCACTCCTCACGAAAGGTCGCACTTCAGAGGTGTCGAGATAGTGAATGGTTAGACTTTTTAGTTGATGCTCCATTGTTTGCGAATTCTTCATTTTGAGAATTCCATCCCCTATCGGTACAAGCGCCAAGCGAATTGAATTGACACCATTCTTTTCAAATGAATTCAAAGGCAAGCTTTCGGCCGGCAGACTGGCGAACCAGGCTGCCGAGCCTCCTCCCGGGGAGGTGAAGAACATACCCGCGCACAGCGCACCGACAACCTTACTTCAGCCGAGCCAGCAGAGCTACCGTGAACCCTGGCCAAAACCACACGAACGTGGAACGGCCTCACCAAAAGAAGCGCCAGGCAGCAACAGGAAAGGAAGGAGGCAGGCGGTGACGAAGACAGCTGTTCGACCCGAACTATGGCTGCTGATCCTTCCTGGGCACTGTCTCGTTGATAAGCGGTCACAGCACGGGCGAAGAGCGCGAGGTTGTTCTTCCTTTTTCTTTGAGGCAGCGGTCAGTCCAGGGCACGCACTAGGAACGGAGTGCTCGCCGCTTGTCTTCTTCGTTAAGAGCCAGCCTCTGAAGATTCGGGATCCGAAGGCCAGTCTTACAATTGTTTCGGTGCCGTCTTCCGAAATGTGAAACGACTAATTCATAAACAACTTTATGTAGAAAAAATGCGCTTGTACAAACTTTCTGGGAATGATTAACGAGGACGTGATCTTCAGGTCCACGACGTTCAATCCTTGGTCAGGTTTATAGGCAAACAGGCTCACCGAAACAAATAAACAAAGGGTAGTTGACGTAACCGATACAAAACAAAGAGAGACCTGTATAAAATAACGAGCTTCTTGGCATAAAGCCGAAGGAGCGGACGTCAGTGCAGAAATAACAGAAACAGGCTTGTGGCGCCGACGCTGATATTACTTCCTGAGCAGCGGAGTCTGGAACAAGAGTTGAAAGAAGAGAAAAGGCACGGCGCCAATGATATCCGGGAAGGAAAGCAGAAGAAACACTCAGGGCACTGAAAAAACAAACGAGCGCCTTTGCCCAGGAAAAACAGCGAGCGAATTCCGCCCTCAGGGATCAAGCAAAAGCATGAAATCTGGTAAGAGCCAAATGCAAGTCGGCCAGGCTTAGAAACACTATCATAAAGATGCGCAAAAGCAATTGGCTGCGGACCCTGAAGGATTTGTCACCGCGTTTCCCGGTATCGATAGAGGAATCTGGTCTTCTTACGTGTCTCTGAGTCAGCCATACTTCTTTATTCGGCTCTGGCACTGTTAGCTCAACTGTATAACCTGTGAGCGTGAATCTTGTGCTTGCAGTTGATTATAAAGTAACGCTAGTTTTCTTGATGTCTTCTGTGAGTAATTATCTTCAAAAGAGTTTCAGAATAGTTTTGTTGCATATTTGCTCTTGTTTGTTAAATATTGAACACTAATTATTTAAGCCTAAATTGCAGATACAACGAGAGTCTTTCCTTTTCAAAATTTCACATGATTAGTTTCGACATAACACCCAATGAAAGTCAAAGTATTGAGAGCGAGACTGGACGGCTATGGCGTATTATTGGTTTCGCAGGTCAGTGCCAGCACCGTGCTTGATTCACTCTTGAGTCCGGTGTACTTAAGAGTTGCAGTTTTTATTTTTCGAAGCTACACTTGCTAGAAATCTTGTTCGCATGAAACAAATTACCAAAACGCTGATATTTAGAAACGCTCGTTCGCACACGATCGGGATATGAAACTTTATTATTTGATGACTAAGAAAATTGTTTTTTTTCTATACTGGGTGGAAAGCGGTCGGCAAAAATCCATGCGGTGAAAACTACTGAGCTGCTGGTGTGTCACCGATATACCGGATGATAAGAGACACGATTAATAAAAAATGCTGGTGTCGCAACAATACAATACACCAGGAGTCTGAGGGCTGGCCACAGTGCCATGAATATAAAGTGGAAACAGTACAGGGCCACAGAAGAGGCGTTAAACACCATCACGATTTAAAGAAAAGAATACTGAGGCAATGTTATTCACAATAGAAAGCGCACCACAAACACCCAAAACTGCAAGTCATTGGATAGGCATCCGCGTAATAGCCAAAGGGAAATTCCTCTAATTTCATAACGTGCTAGTCTTTTAAATCCACTGATTACTAAGTATAGCAAAATGTTGTTTTCAAGCCGCAAATAAAAGGGGAATACAAAATGGGCTTCCCTTGTTATGAGCGATCTTCTTCATAAAGTTTTGGAACGAAGACTGGCCTGATTTACCATAAATTTATTTAGCATAAATTATGAAGTTCAGCTACAACAGCAGAACGACTGCACTACTTAGGAGAGTTAAGTGTGCCCAGACAATAACAGTGTCCAAGGTGTGTCAGCACGCACGTACAAAAGGCGATGCCACTCAAGGACCATGAACAATTAACTGGTTAGTCAGAGTAGCAAAATCGTGCGTAATCGAACATGATCAAGATAAATTTCGTCATTGTCGTAATTATTGCATGAGAGTGGGAAGTGGGAAGCATATAATTAAGTATAGAAAAACTTTCACACATGAGCTGAATAGAATGTTCTTCTTGAGGTTGCCTCGAAAATTATTCCAATGAAAGGAGTCAGCGCACGCAATGAGTTTTCTACTTTTTATTTTATGATTGGATTGGATGGTAAAGCGGTTTTCGGAGTTGACTTAAACATTAAGTCGTAAATCGGCAGTTTAACGTTCCAGTGAGACACACAGGCTTTGAGCGACGCCGAAGTGGCGGGCTCCGAGTGAATTAAGACCAACAAGGGTTCTTTAAAGCGCGCTGACACCGCAAAGCACACGGAGCGTTCCGTAGTTCGCCTCCTTCGTAATAAGAACATGACGGCCGGTACCGGACCCGTGACCATGGGATCACCAGCCGAACGCCAAAGACACTGAACCAGCGCGGCGGGTCTTTTGAAGTTAATGGCATAAAGCGGAGCAACGAGGCAGTATGGCGACCTGCTGTTATAATAAAAGAAATCAACTCAGCTTGGGTGGGATGCGAAAGCTTCAAATCGATACGTAAACTTCTAAAGGATTCGATTCGAACAGCAATGTCTGTTTAGAGGAATTTCCATTTTTCGAGAAATTCTAGGAGGAAATTTGAGAAAAATTAGTCTTCATGGCTTGTTTGCAACTTTCAAGGATCGAAATATTCCATTTTTTTCAAATTAATTTATTTTGGAAAGTGCTGCAAAGAAAAAAAAGACCAGGAGCATGGACTTCGCTTCTAATAGGGAGAATTTGTGATTGTGATGTAGAACATTATTACATTCAGTAAACACGGGAGACGCGTCCTGTGGATACTACTCGAAACGAAAGTGACAAAGATGCGGCGGTAAGTTGCACAGAACTGAGAGAAGATTGCACTAAAGAACTTTCTCCCGCTCATCAAGAGCACAAGGATAATGAACGCCAGCATAACGAAAACCACGACCGGTTATTTGACAGCAATTAAAAAAATCGCTGTGTGGAACGAATCAGGGAAACGCATATCATTAATGAACCGCAAGCATCAACAAAGTTGGCCCGAAAGGATTCTGGTCAGCACTAAAGATATCGCTGCGCATTTACCAGCAATAACGTGCGGGACACTAATAAATTTATCAAGGATGCGAGTCGGGAGTGCATACATCGTGGCGTGCTACTTCATTCACTGTACTGCCATTCCTTTGGGCTGCTTTTCTCTTCCGTTCATTCGTTTTGTGCAACATCAAGCTAACGATAGTGACGTTTATTTTCAGCCACTAAAAGCAAAACAAATTAATTTTATGCGCCAGGCTTTTCTCAACACCACCGGTTAGCGGTGTTACTATTCTAAAGAAAAGGCGCCATAACAAGGCGTCTTTTTTTATTTGCTTGAGCTGAAGAATGTCGTCAATATTAAAAAAAACTCAGCTCTTTCTGTGTGAACTTCGCTACGCATTTCTGCCACACACCCTTTACAGGAACGGTTATGCGGTAAGCGCAATAAATTGTTCTAGTTTTTGCACAAAAAGGTTCAAGCGAAGCTACTTTATGCAGCCACGCCGATCTCTACTATTGCGGCAGAGACCATCTCTGAGACTGCGTCGTCACCATAATTTGTGCGAGATTACGGCAGATATCTATGTCACTTTGTTCTCCACTTGCACTGGACAAAATTTTCCTGTCGCTTCTACAGCCCAGTCACGAGGAGAGGACAATTTTTAGTTACACAGAAAGTTGTTCTACTCTATACCCCAAAGTGCCTGGAAAACAGTATCGATCGGTGAGCACTACGAACAGGTTCCGGAAGAGTACATTTATAATCGCTGCGCACTTCCTTTGCTATTACTGGCTCTTTTTAGTCGTGGCGGTTTTAACTGCCATAGAATCGCGGTGATGCACTTCCTGCGGTTAACAATTCCTGAATTTTTGCCCTCGCAATGTCACGCGATGAAGTCACAGCACTTGTCCCTCCATACGATGACGTCAGCATTACGCTTTTAAGCTATTAGAACCAAATATCTGCCTTTACTCATAAACCGGCATTTTCTCTTGCCCCATTCTATTCTGGTCGTGTGTGGACAGCTCCTATCTACTTACTCAAGCGGCGTTCACGTTCAACGTTTGTACTATGTTCACTAAAAACATTAGGAAAAAACTTGGTTTCCGACAGTGTTTTAACAAATCGCAAACAGTACTAACGTAGTGTCCACCGTCGCCCGTGCGTCGTGAGAGCAGGTCACAATAATTGCTTGCCCTTCACAGTGATGACCTGTTGTCATTCGGCATACCTTCAGGCTTTGCTAGAACAGTGATCCGTCCAATATTTAAATGCTGAGTATGCCGAGGGTGAAATTTTAACCTGGCTAACTAGCGGTGCATCCTCACAACTTTACGTACCAGCGCAAAAATAAAAACACCCGCACCAGAAATATTTCCAGTTCCATCCCTATACCCAATCGTTTCGGGGAGAAGTATGAGTGATTTGTAGTACGCCATTCTCCCAACGCACAAGAGCCTTGCGAACTGCACTGAACTTTCACTCTTCAGCTAACGCGGCTCAGCCCTACCTTATTAATACTAATCGCCACTAGTATTTTTTGCAAGCAGCTTTTCTGTCAGCTGAAAACAAACACTACTAGCTGTATGTGTTTCGAGACACGTTTCAGCTCTCTTCGGAGTCGCCGAGGGCGGCCAGATGTTCTCTACCATTACAAGCTCGTTCATTGTGATATTTTTTTGCGAAGACGTGCTTACACTTTTTTACATTCGAGTGCCGCGTCCGCGAAAAACTGTCTGGTCAAATCACCTTTTCATGCACAATTCCCTGCAGATTCGGTGCGCTTCATTACAAAAATTAAGACTGCATATAATATATTATTCGACCATCTAAACATGATACACAACTCCTTGTCATTGATACCGAATGAGCACACGTGTGCACACGATCGGTGTTTCTGTTTTCTCTCTCTTTTCTCTATTCTTCACAAGTAGAGATATGATCCGGTCGCGTGCCAGGGCTTGCTACATTGAGCTTTGTTCGAGGGTCAAGGTTTATTTTTCAGTCAAATACATGGCTGAGGAGAAGGGAAAAAAAGCCGCATTAGGGCTTGACGAAGCTCCCAACCCCTACGCTGCTTCGGTAACAGTAGCGTGGAAAGAAAAAAATGGTAACCTCCCACAGAAAGAAAACGCACACATTTCGCAAAATATACACTGGTCAGCACTCTTGGCTCCTTACAATGCACACATTCGAAGGTAATTCACAAATGAACGACTAAATATGGCGTTTTCTGTCGTTGTCGTGCTTTGTGCTGTCTTTTTGCTAAGCTTTTGCTAAGACCACGTAATTTCATTTCGCATATTCTTGTTTATCACTTTGCCAGTTATGTCTTGTCCTCATTTTTTTATTACAGTGAATATGTTTATAGAATATTTTCTCTCTAATGTGACAGTACAAAAACGCAGGGCTTTTTCCGCGCACCAGAAGTGTTTCTGGCGATCTGTTTCACTTTAGTAACGATTGATAATTAATTGGTGTTGAGTACGGATACTTAATTTGTTTTTTTTTCATGTGTTACTTAACGCCAGCATATATATTTACCTATAGTTTTTCTGTCAATGGCGTGCCACGTCATAAAAGCGAGCATTGGCTTAAGTGGGCCTGTTTTTCTGTACTCACTTTCTTGGGTGGCAGTGATGAGATCGAATTATTATTGTTAGTCTCACTGTTACTGAACAGGCAAACGCAGGACTTTACTTTTGAGAAGCGAGGATAAAGTTCTCTTTTTTTTACGCGGATGAGAAGTTTGAGGTGCTCCCTTTTTCTTTTTGGTTCCTTTCGATTTTTACATTATAGGGATGCTGACAGTTCGTTGTCACAGACTGAAAGATTTCCGTATATCCGAGAACTTGCATCGGGCTGCAGTTGATGGCTTGGGTAATCGTTCGTTTACCTCAGTACATCACATGCTTCTGCGTTTTTATTTTTTTTCTGGGTGAAAAAGATAAAAAGCGTTAAGAACATTTTCAGCGCAGAATTAATGCCCATGCGGGCCAGCCAACGAGAAATCGTGGATCATACTACATTCGGCAAGACGTGCGGTATAAAAAACGCCACCTCGGAATTTCGCTGTGCCTGGTGTTCAGAGGGAGAGAGTTATGGTCGTGGAACATGCTCCAAGGATGACAGGAAGCATACGTAGATATTAAGGCTATGTGAGACAAGGGAGCGTTGGGAAGGGAGTGGAGCGAGAAAAAGTGGGGAATCAGTTAATCCCGAAAAGTATGAGGAGGAAAAGAGCCTCGACGAGGCACGAGTCAGTCGGCGCACCTAAATATCGCTATGGCGGGATCCTGACAGGCCTTCGTTCTGAACAGCGAGGACGCAGACATCGCCCCCGCCGCTGGAAGCGCCCCGAGCACAAATATAAGCACGAGCCCTTGGCCGACGGTGGCTCTCCTGCAGGTATTGCGCCACGCAGGCCAGGTCCGTAGCCATGGAAACCGGACCTTTATCTGCCTCGCTGCTCCGCCGTGTGCTGAGTGCAGCTTTATACTTGCCCCTTTCTCGTCCTTGCAAACGGCTCCTGGAATGCATTATGAATCGCCCGTCCCGTTCGCCGCTGTGCAGCGCTCTCTCGAGCCTTCCTGAAAGGGGGCGTCGCCCTCCTTTCCGGCCTAGGGCTATTTTTGTTTCATTAGGGCCGGCTTCCTTTGAGGGATAGAGCGTGCTTCTGTCACATTTGTTTTGGAAGAAAGCATACATGCTTGTATTGTCGCAGCTATCGCCTTTAAGGGAGCATTTACTAGTCCTGCTGTGGACACTTGAGGAGCTCTTCGGGACTGCCATGAATCGGAGCTTAAACCAGGATTTCTTGAATATAAGTTACAGGTAGCCTGATATATGTGTTGCAGGTCATTGTGTTTGTACCTTCCAGACAATAGGCCGCCGCGGTGGCTCAGTGGTTACGGTGCTTAGCTGCTGGCCCGAAGGACGCGGGTTCGATCCCGGCCGCGGCGGTCGAATTTCGATGGAGGCGAAATTCTAGAGGCCCGTGTACTGTACGATGTCAGTGCATGTTAAAGAACCCCAGGTGGTCGAAATTTCCGGAGCCCTTCACTAATGCGTCCCTCATAGCCTGAGTCGCTTTGGGACGTTAAACCCCCATAAACAAAACCAACACAATCTTCCAGGCAATAGGAGAAGCGACGTGGTGAAGAGAACGTCAACTAAACAGCAGCTGCGGCCGTCTCCTCCTTTGCTGTTTTCTGCCTGGCACTACTAACGAGATATTCTGATGTGCGGTGGCTTTTTGCTCTCGCGCAGAAGTATCTGCATAATCGTTTACATCATGTGCGATCATTCTTCGTACTAGATTTAAACTGAAAGAGCGCAAGCTTTCTAGTACTTTTCCTAAAACACCGAGAAGCTTTGATTTCTGTGTGCCATCTAGCGGATACATTAAAGAACAGCGTTTAGAAAGTATATGAAGACATTACGACAGTATTGATTTTAAAAAATAAACGATATCATAAATTTGCATCCGTATAGAGACGCTACAACGGCTACGGGAAAGCAAAAAGGGGAGCCTTTTGGAAGTGAGCACTGCTGTCACCGAACTTGTCCTGATGAAGCCGAAGCTGTCCCTAGAGATTACTCGGCAATCTTAAAACACTACAAGGGCTGCAGGATACGCTACCCCCACCACATAAATCTCTCTCCAGGGAAGACGCCGTCGCCTGGAGGCTGCTACAGACGGGCTCATACCCGAATCTAAATAGACTCAACAAAATACATACCACACAATACACAGACAAATTCCAATGGTTGCATGAAACACCAACGCTCTATCACATAACGTGGGCCTGCCAGAAAATAGAAGTGGCACAAAAGATACCAAACCCGAGTGCGGAGCCATGGGAAGGAATGCTCTCCAGCGACCGTCAGGACGTCGACCTTGGGCTGATCCGACGAGCACAGCTGGCAGCGGCATCCAGCGGAGATCTGGACTAGGGGCAGACGACCATTGCTAAGAAGACGGTAGACGCCATCTGACTCCGCCAAATTCCTCACCTACTCTATAGAGCTAAATAAAGGTTTTCCTTCCTTCCTTCCTTCCCTTCACTACTATTCCTCGGAAATTTAAGGACAGCCATACTGAATGAGTTTCTTCGTTCTAGTATGCACAAGCTCCCGAACACATGGCGTGCGGCGTTTTCGCAATAATGTGATTTAACTCTCGAAATTTTTATGTTGAAATAAGGCTCGTATATCTTTATGTGCCTTGGGTGACAAACTTAAAGTAGCAAAGATTACATTTATTCTGTTCTTTGTTACGCTTTTTCTGTAAGACTTATATTAAGGACAGAAGATAAATTTTACGCGTGGACACGGTGCCCTTAGATGCCGCTGGATTGAAACGAAGTATGTTGTTGGCTTGGACTTGCACGCAAACGTGCTTAAATTTGGAATTCCTAAGCCGTGTTCAATCAGCTGTTACCGTACGTCACTCCTATTATATGTTCTGCGACTCAGAATAAGTACATTGCTAAGTTTGCAATTAGCCGCCATCCTCGTGAATTGGTGAATTATTTGCTCTGCGCGAATCAGTAATTTTAGTTTAAATCCGAAAACAAGCGTCGTGATTAGAAAAAGGCGCTTTTCCAGCACTTACAGAAATATATACCTTGTAGGTGTTAGGAAAAACAGCAGAGTTTCTTTCCTCAAGAAGGTGTTATGAAGCATGCTTTTGTGTTCGGTGAAACTGTCTAAAATGAAATCCACATTGCGAGTGGATGTATTCATGATTTTAGATTCGTTCATGAACAAAGCTGGCAAGTTGCATAACTATACTTTCTCTCATTGTTGCATGCCGTCTAGTTCATCAGAAGGAAGTATTTCATTGTGAAGAAAGGTGCACAAGGAAGCGTGCCATTTTTTACTATTTGTTTTAAATTGTACACTTAATGCTGTACACTATCACAAAATAATCGGCTGCGCACGTATGTCTGGAAGTTCGGTTCGTACTCGTGGGCACACTGGACCAGCGCACAGTAAAAGGAGTAATAATGGATGAAAAGAAGTGTGTCTCTACAGATGTAACCAGATCGGAGCGTCCTCACTGCAAAGTATGTCGGTAGGGGCAAAATTTATTTTATGCACGAGGCCATAGGCAGCGCTCAACAGAGCTAAAATTTGGCGCAAGAAAAGTGCACATTATCAAACAAGCAAACGATCGTAGAAGCAAGAAATGCCTGCCACACCTTTCCGCCAGTCTTTATACGAGGCGCGCAATCTACGATGGAGCAGACCCCACCTCCCCCTGGCTGTCTCGAGATGCACTCTGGAAAGTTCCGCACTCAACCGTCTTCACGAGAAAACATGTCACGCTAGGCGCGCTGTGACAAGCAGGCTCTGAAAGGCTTTCCTGCGAGGACTCGTACAAACAGCCGATTTCTTTTTTATTCCTTGCTGCATTGTTGCCTTTCTAAAAGCATTCCCTTGAATCTCCCATGAATGCGCGCTGAAAGGAATCTCTTCGCGGCGGGCGGGGATGACAGGAAAAAGACAGCAGCCCTTTCAGACTTACTACCGTCTGTCTCTAGAAAATTCACCAGAGCCTGTATCCGTGTAACACTTGTTTTCTACCTTTCTAGCGTTATTGTTCCCGATGCCTTGAAGTCGCGGACATTCTCACGTTGACAACATTACGCAGGCTCGCTCAGAGCTGTCACTATGATACAGGAAAATGGGAGGTTCATTCAACGCTGAAAAGCCACAACTGTACCTCGCTTATTTTTATATTTAGGGTAATGATCTTATGACAATCTGTAAACTCCATTTGTGCATTGATGGAATGAATTTCGGGGCACAAACAAGTGCCTCATAATCAAATATAATTCTCCCGAGTTGTATTTTAGATATTTTGCATGTATTAGCCTTTAAGTTTATTCGATTTAATTTTGTTGTAACTCTAGCGACGAACATGCCCGCGATTTACAAGTCCAGCTTTCTTCGACTTCATTTTAATTGTGAGGCAACAGCGGATTATTACACAATAATGTTTCTGAGCATATTG
The DNA here is from genome assembly GCF_052857255.1 of Amblyomma americanum. Lineage (NCBI taxonomy): Eukaryota > Metazoa > Arthropoda > Arachnida > Ixodida > Ixodidae > Amblyomma > Amblyomma americanum. Next base: position 76,244,937 of record NC_135499.1, read on the forward strand.
ATGGGAATGGTCTAAGCTTCCGATACGCAGTAGAATCGTGCTTTCGACGCCTGTCCTAAGCTCTTGTCGATTAGTTAAGACGAAAATAGAAATGAATGGGTTGCGTGGTTGGAAATAATTGTGAGGCAGCTGCGAAATATAATGAGATACTGCTAAACATATGCTGGTGAGAATGGACTAACGTTGCTGTGCGTAGCGAAATCTTCTTTTTAAATCTTGTCGTGCACTCGCACTGAGTAGATAAGACTGCCCTAGAAAGCCATAGGGGTGCGATTTTGGCAACTAATAGCAGGAAAATTGATGGGGACGAATACGCTCCGCCTTAAGGGTATGACGCGATAGCGTTAACGAGTTGATGCCGGTGTATGCGGAATTGGTCATTCTCTACTTTACGTTCACAGATCGCGGGGAGTCCTCATACAATTCCTTCCGCAATGTTAGAGCGGTTAAGTGATGCACCACTGCCCTGTGTTGGAAAGTACTGGTGCCGGTGGTGCTTGTCTTTAACCTTAGATTTAACTGCCACCTCCCTTGGTGGTCAGTTTTCTCACAAGGCGGTGGGCACGTGGCGGTGCCGCCACAAGTTCACATCACCTAAGTGGCCCACCTGGGTTGCGTCTTCGTGGAACCTTCGCTCACAACGCCGACGACGGCGACAACGGCGACGCCGAGGAATTTTTTTTTAAAGCGAAATTTATTTCCCCAGGGCATCAATGATAGGTGAAGGTGTGATGAACGATGTAGTAGAGATTAAATGAATGGAAAAAGGTTAGCTGATTTGATGAAGTCCAGTAGAGAACGATGGTACGGTCCCTGCGTCCAGGCAATGTATGAAGCAGGGTTGCTTGGTGAAAGACCTGCTACCATCAGGTGCCGGATCCTTGCAGGCTTGAGAGCTGGGCAGTCCCACAGTAAGTGATGAATGTCGGCCTCAATGTTCACGTGTTTACATATCGAACACCCTGGTCGAGGAAACAATTCTCGGTACTGGCACGCCGAGGATTTTCTGCAAAACAGGAGCCTTAACGCTGACTCAATAAAACTAGGAGTGTCCCGAGGAGGGTTAAGGCAAATATCGATATTTTTAGCGCAGTCTTACGATATTCGAAAAGACTGCGTCCAAAGAAATCTTCCTGTTCAGAAAAATCTGCTTGTCTAGAATCTCGGTATATGAGTAACATTTTGCTGACTTTCTTAGGCGACAAGATTTCTGCTGCTTATTAAAACCCTCCCTTCAATATTTTTATAGCTTTGTTAAATAAATGGTGTTATTTGAGAACCTGCATATATTCGCACAATTTCAGCCCCCCTCCCCCCTTTGGGCGGTAAAGAGAATATTGCGGCAATTACAGAGGCAAAAATACGAATGGGATGTAGGTACGCTTCGTCTCAGAGGTCTATTTGCTTCTTTAACTCACAATGAGGGAAAATATGCGCTTTTACCCCTTCTTGCTAGCGAGGCCTCAGTTAGGGAAAGACGCACAACGAAAATGACTACTGTTCAGAACAAATGCAGCCACCGCAAATATGGTAATACTACCACCGCGGAAGCTCGCAGACTGTCCACTGATCAGTGCTTGGAAAAGAAGTAACGTTGCGTAGAGCTCGAAAAATGTCCTTGGTTCGCCTATACGAATTATTTTTTGTCTCTAAACAAAGAAGATACCGTAAGAATTTGGTTAGGATCATTGTAGTCGTTGAATTCGAGGATCCAAAATCTGTGTGGCTGAAAATAAAAAAAGACAGAAGGCGTAAGTGGAGCCTTTTTCCTGGCAAAAGACCGAAGCACCGCGCATGAAGGAGGTCTTGTCGTTCCTTTCGGTAAATATATTTCGATAACTGGAACCCACACAAGATTCAGTAACTAACACCGCATTTTGCGAAAACTGACTGTTTTAAATATGTTTTTCCGCGGAAAATGCCTGATTCGAATCATGTTATGGTGGTGTCTTAGTTAAGTGACAGTTGTTACTTTTTTATGCAAATTTCTGTTCACTGTGATCTGTACCTTTCTGCAATACACTTATCGATACATGCCTTCCCTGCCTGGACCCTGACAAGGTTCTGCAGTGCGTACTAAATTAAATAAATAGAAAGAGGCAGCCTATGTGATGCTAGAACCTAGACCATAAACTTAATTGGTGAGAACAAAGAAAATCAGCACACTAACAGAGTCGAATGGGGCAGTGTTTGAGTAAATGACAAGAAAGAGTCCGAAAGGTGCGAAGCGAGAGGAGGAGGGCTAAAAACAGCCAAAAGTGTCACTTAAAGGGCTAGCTAAAGTGTTGTGAGGTAAGCATTCGAGTGCTTGAAGACATTTAGAAACACTTCTTGCCCTCTTTTCCTGAGCAGGGCATGTTGTTGGGCGAGTTGTTTGACATTGTGAACACTGAATCAACTCACTCGGGAAATAATTGAGGAAGGATTCATTAACAAGCAACAAGACGTCTGTGTCAGTACACCCTCAAAGCCCTGTTTGAAAAAGAGTGAGCTTCTCTCCGATTCACTTTAAATTCTTGCTGCCGTGGTTCTTTACGCGGCTCCTTTTCACAACCCATTGTTTTCGCCACTGCTCTCTCAAAATTGTTGCGGGAAAGAATATATTTACAGCTATGTACACCAGCGAAGCAACAGCTACCAGCGGCACTCAGAACACAGTCAGAACTTCGTTCTCGTCTTCGTCTTCGTCCACCCGTTCACCCGCTCAGTCTCGTCGTCGTCTTCGCGCTTCAGGATCCCCGGCTGATGAGACGCCGTCTCGGCGTTAGAGTGGCGACGTATGAACTTCGTGATACGGTTTTAGGCGGCAGACATGGACGACGTCGGTGGAGGGGCCGGAGGACGATGGCGAGCACGCAAGGGGTGCAATTTCATAGTTTACATCGGTGACACGGCGCACCACACGGTAAGGGCCCCGGCAGTGAGAAAGGAGCTTCTCTGAGAGACAGACGCTGCGTGACGGCGTCCAGAGAAGGACGAGTGATCCGGGTTCATATTCGACCGCCCGGTGATTGCGGTCGTAGGCGGACTTCTGGGAAGCTTGTGAGGCACGGAGCCGACTACGGGGTATTTGGCGCGCAAGCGAGGCCTGGGCGATGGCGTCCTGAGCGTAAGCAGTGGTGGCGACTGAAGAAGACGGCATGAGTGTGTCCAAAAGCAAGATGGGGGCCGACCAAACAAAAGGTAGAAAGGGGAATAGCCGGTTGTGTCATGCCGTGAAGAGTTATACGCAAAAGTCACATAAGACAAGGCAGCGTCCCAATCTCGGTGGTCTGGCGAGACGTACATTGCTAACATGCCGATGAGTGTGCGGCTTAACCGTTCCGTAAGCCCGTTGGTTTGTGGATGGTAAGCTGTCGCGAGCTGGTGCTGCGTGGCACACGAACGAAGAATGTCATTAATCACTCGGGACAGAAAATAACGACCACGGTCGGTGAGCAGTTGACGAGGGGCGCCATGGTGAAGAATGACGTTTTGGAGAAGAAAATCGGCGACATCAGTACCGAAGCTGGTAGGCAAAGCACGCGTGATGGCGTACCGAGTCGTATAATCAGTTGCGACAGCGATCCACTTGTTGCCGGAGAGGGATGTGGGAAAAGGGCCAAGAAGGTCGAGGCCAACACGGTGAAAAGGTGCCGGAGGCACGTCTATGGGTTGTAGGAGACCGGCAGGCAAAGTGGAGGGCCGTTTCCGGCGTTCACACTTGTCGCAAGCGGCAACGTAACGATTGACGGAACGATACAGGCCAGGCCAAAAGAAGCGGTGCCGCACTCGAGCGCACGTGCGGGACACGCCAAGGTGGCCGCCTGTCGGCAGATCGTGCAATTCTTCAATGGACAGAAGAGCGTAGATGTTGGGGTATGACGAGCAGCAATGGAGGACCATGAGAGCGTAGATTGCGGCGATATACAATGCCATTCTGGAGCACATAAAGTTGCAGAGACAGAGATCGGTTTGCAGAGCGGAGGCCATCAAAGATAGGGCGTAAAGATGAGTCGTGACGCTGTTCTTGGCGATATCGGTAAGAGCAGTGATAGCTAAGAGGCAGGGCAGGGTCTCAGCGTATTCTAGGTCAAGTGGCTCCACAGGGTACCGGGATAAACAGTCAGCGTCATGGTGGCGACGACCGGACTTGTACACTACAGAGTATGAATATTCTTGGAGGCGCAAAGCCCAGCGACGAAGGCGATCGGTGGGATCTTTTAATGAAGACAGCCAACAGAGAGCGTGGTGATCAGTGACAACAGCGAATGAGCGGCCGAACAGGTACGGGCGGAAGTTCGCTACAGCCCAGACAACGGCGAGACACTAGCGCTCAGTAATGGAGTAATTTTGCTCTGCGGCGGAAAGTAGGCGGCTGGCATAAGCGATGACGCGATCTTGTCTCTGTTGACGTTGGAGTAGCACGGCACCGATCCCATATCCGGAGGCGTCGGTGCGAACCTCTGTGGGAGACGACGGGTCAAAATGGGCTAAGATGGGTGGAGAGGTTAGCAATTTAACGAGGGAGGAAAATGAGTGCTCTTGAGCAGGGCCCCAGTTAAAGGGGGTGTCGTTCTTAAGAAGGTCGGTGAGGGGGCGAGCGATGCCGGCGAAATCTTTGATGAAACGGCGAAAATACGAGCACAAGCCGACAAAGCTGCGCACATCTTTCGACGACTTAGGAAGAGGAAAGTCCTTGACGGCTTGAACTTTGACTCGATCTAGGCGGACCCCAGCAGCATCAACCAGATGTCCGAGAATAGTGAGTTGGCAGCGACCGAATTTGCATTTCGATTAGTTCAGCTGGAGTCCGGCGTTACGGAACACTGTCAGAATACTGGAGAGGCGTTCGAGGTGCGTGGCAAAAGTAGGCGAGAAAACCACAAGATCGTCAAGGTAGCAGAGGCAGGTCGACCACTTAAAGCCGCGAAGAAGGGACTCCATCATTCGTTCAAAGGTAGCCGGCGCGTTACAGAGTCCGAATGGCATGACTTTAAATTGGTATAAGCCATCAGACGTCACGAAGGCGGTCCTTTCGCGGCACTTTTCATTAACGGCAATTTGTCAGTACCCCGATCGAAGATCAATTGAAGAGAAATATTTGGCGCCGTGGAGGAAATCTAATGCATTATCGATCCTCGGGAGAGGATGTACGTCCTTTTTTGTGATGCGGTTGAGGTGCCGGTAATCAACGCAGAAGCACCAGCTGCCGTCCTTCTTTTTTACCAGGACAACTGGTGAAGCCCAAGGGCTTGACGAGGGCTCGATGATGTCTTTTGCGAGCATCTTGTCCACCTCTTGATTGGTGACGGTGCGTTCAGCGCTGGACACGCGGTACGGACGTCTGTGGATAGGAGCGGCATCACCAGTGTTTATGCGATGCGTCACTACAGAGGTACGAGCCAAAACACGGGCCTCAAAGTCGAAGATGTCGCGAAAAGATGATAAAAGGCACCTAAGATCGTGAGCTTGCATCGGCGGTAGGTCAGAAGAGATCATGTCGGCGTAGTCGTCCATTGGTTTCTCGGTGGTTGTGGCCGCAGGCAACAGGCTTTGATGAGTAGAAGGTAAGCAGGTGTCCACGACTGATATGACACAATCGGCCGCCGGGCAGAGCGAGGCGATTGAGATGCCTTGCGGGAGCGGTTGGATAGACGAGCTAAAGTTCAGAACCGAAAGGTACGCTCGGTTGGCCGAGATTGTACAGACAATGTGCGCAAGCGCAATACTTCGCGAGAGGGCGACGTCAAGGTCCGGAGTGACTACGTAGGGACCAGCAGGGACAGGAGGAACAGATGAGAAAGAAATGTAAGGGGCGGGTTTAGGCGTTAGACGGACAAAGTCGACAGCACAAAAAGCGAGGTACAACTGGGGATGGTGATTCAGCAGAAAGGGGAAGGTCAAGCTGGACAAAACTGGTGCTGTAGTTGATGGGGGCTGAATGCTCAGACAGGAATTCGAGGCCAAGAATGACGTCATGAGGGCACTGGTCCAGAACAGAGAATAGAACGGATGTATGGCGGCCGGAAATGGTCACACGGGCTGTGCATAGTGCAACCACAGGAGGCGTTCCGCCGTCGGCAACGCGGAGGACGGCTGTGGGTGCAGGGGTCAGTACTTTTCTCAGGCGGCGTCGAAGGGTTGAACTCATGACGGACACGTGCGCGCCCGTATCGATTAGGGCTCTCACAGGGACTCCATCGACATGAATAGCGAGCAAATTTTGGTGCGCGCGGAGGGCTAAGCGAGGATTTTGGGACTGGGGCGGTACTGCAGCATCAACTCCAGACACTGCAGTGTCTAGTTTTCCGCTTGCGAGCGTACTTAGGGGCCAGGAGAGGAGCGACGGCGTAGGGTCGAACAAGACTGCCGACTGCCGACGCAGGGGGGGATGGGGAGCGGCTGGGGCGGGAAAACTGGCCGTTGACTGTAGCACTCTGCCGGGCTGGACGGGGCGTGAAGTGGCTGGGCTGTTCGTCGTTGCGGTGAGAGCTGAGAGGATTGTATGCACTACGACGGGACCAATAATTGCGACAGTGACGGGAGATGTGGCCAATACGGTGGCAGATGAAACAAATGGGCCTGTCTTCAGGTGTCCGCCAGTCGTTAGGGTTACATCGACGTGGAGCGAAATAGGAAGGTCGGTCAAGAGCAATCGCAGTGATGTCGGGTGCGGATGAAGGACGTACTTGGCTGGCGGGTTGGAGGCCAAATTTGCAAGCTCTTGACGGACGACGGCTTGTACCAACGAGATGGTGGGCAAGTGGTTGTCGCCATCACGTAGGTGCAGGGAGGCAGGGGACATGGCTTCGAGTTCGCATCGAATGATGCGGGTCACATTTTCTTGAGGCGCATGAGTTTGCCGGTGCAGCAGGTCTTCACATGATGAAGTGGCAGCCGTGTTGGGGAGGCGTGTGTACCGCTGGCTAATACGCCTTTTAGCTTCCTCGAAGCGGCGACATTCCTAAATAATGTCGTCGACTGTAGTGCATTCTTGTAGACGAGCAGGTTGAAGGCATCGTCGGCGATGCCCTTCAACACGTCACCCACTTTGTCAGATTCGGGCATGTTATTGTCAACTTTGTTGCAGAGGGCCAACACGTCCTGAATGTACGAAACATAGGATTCCGTAGAATTTTAAGCTCGGGATGCAAGGTCCCTCTTAGCGGCGAGTGTTCGGCCGAGCGGCTGTACAAACACGTCACGCAGTTTCTGCTTGCAGACCTCTCAGCTGGTCAAGTCATCTTCGTGAGTTTCGTACCAGATTTGGGCGGTGTCTTTTAGGTAGAAAATTACATTGGCGAGCATGAGGGTTGAATCCCAACGGTTGTATGTACTCACGCGTTCATACATCTGGATGCAGTAGGCCACGTCAACGTTGTCGGCGCCAGAAAATGTCCCAGGGTCACGAGGAGCAGAAAGAACGAGTGATGGAATGGCCGATGATGATGTTTGCTGGCAGGCGTCCTGGGTCATGATGAGCGAAGGCAGCTGTCAGCCGCTGCGGAGCTCCGTCGTTGGTAGACGTAGGGGAAAGGCGCACCTCCACCAAATATGTTTCGGGAAAGAATATATTTACAGCTATGTACACCAGCGAGGGAACAGCTACGAGCGGCACTCAGAACACAGTCAGAGCTTCGTTGTCTTCTTCAACCACTCAGTCTCGTCGTCGTCTTCCCGCTTCAATATCTTTAGGGGCGCCACTTGTATTCTTTTCTTCTAGTTTTCATTCCCCTCTTACTTCAGCCATCATTGCTCTTTTGGGGTGATTTTATGGTTAGCCCTCATCCCTTTTAGGCAGTGTTCATTGTTGGCTAGTATTGCATCATTTTAGGCCGTGTTCTTCGTTGGCTCTCATCGCTCGCTTTTAGGCTGTTAATTGTTCGCCCATTCTAACCAACCTTTCACTTCATTCTCATTATGCATGTCTTCACGCCGCTTTCTGAGATCTTAATGTCTATTTTGCGTCTTTGGCTTATGCATTTTATTGTTTTTATCTTTTTATCCCTGTCATCGCCGGCCGCACAGGACTGGCAGTGTGTGTAGATCTTTTTTTGCCAAGAGTTGTTATTGCGTCACTTCCCCCGCCCCCGCTCCCCTTCGCTGCTACGTCTTGATTTCGGTGTGAATGGGAGTGTGCCTGATGTTCGGCCAATAGGAGTGGGTCGGACATCCTTGTTTCTTTTGTGTCTGCATTGTGTGGGTTAAAAACGCTCCGGCGCGCTGCCCCGGCTTTTTCGCTTCTGCGCCCTGTAATCACTGGCTAATTTTGGGTCACTGCATAAAAACGTGCGGATTTCCTTCCTTTGATAATAAAGTTGTTAGTTCAGCGCACTGCGTGTCTCGTCCTCTTTTCGTCCGTCGTCTGCCAGCGCTTCAGTGTTCACAATCTCTTTTCTTGTATTACGCCACTAAGACCCTTAAAACAGCCACGTATGCTATGTCTCAGTAGGTAACTCGAGAAGTTTGGGGCTTGGTGCAAAATTATAATAAAGGTACAAAATGCACGGGAATTCTACGGTGACAAAGGCCGAACTGCAATGTTTTCTCCATTGCCTTCGAGGCGAAAATGTTAGCCTAATATTTCTCTTTCCGGTTTTCTTTCTTACCAATTCCCATCACTCATCTTCAGCTGCAAGCTTCTCAGTGTTGTTCCGTGTGTGCACTATATTAAGCCAAGTTCACAGATATGCTCGGTGCTCAGATAGTGGCGAAACAGGTAATTTAAATTGTAAAAAAATACAGGTGGAGTTCGTGTATTTTAAGACGCAGCAGGCACTGCCGCGGTTTTTTTGATTGCTCCACACATTGCGCTTATTGTTTACTTCAGTAGACTAGGCACAAACCCTGACCACATATAGATTGGCCAGGTTTTTTTGTTGACTGCGAAGCAAAATCACGTAGGCAGTTGAGAGAAAAAGTGAAGAATTAGGCGAGGCGGAAATTCAGAATAGTGAAACGATTCAAGAGTAGAACAGAATAATTCAATAAAAGTAAAAATGAATTTTAAAAAATGTGGAGAAAGAAAAAATACAGAATTTTAAGGCTTGTGGCACAATTTCGGAGAGAGTTAACAAGAAAACCTATCATTTGCAGTAATGTAGTCGTAAGAGTATCCGCAAGTGCTACTTAACGCGAATGATGATGATGATGATGATGATGTCCTCAGGCTTAATGGCACATACTGAAGGTGGTGGACCGGCCAGGGTGCATTGCTGATACAAACGCACAGAGGGGCAGGGAGCGGAACAGTTGGATAATTTTGTGTCGAAGACTCGAATTTGGATTAGAAATGGCGATAAAAAACGGCAATGAAAAAGCTGTAAATTCACATTCTAGCATAGGAATCTACTGTGATGCACTTAATGCACTAGAAGCTTTAGTCGTGTAGACACCGTGGTGGCTCAATGCTAGAGCCATTCATTTATTGAACAGCAGGTCGTAAGACCAAATCTGGGCAGCAGCGGTCAGGTTACGATAGAGACAATACATTCCACTGTTTTGTAATGTGCGGTTTCAAAAGACTACACAATCCCCATTTGTAGAATATAGTCTGAAACTTTTCCATATGTCATCTATGTCTCTCGGCCTCCCTTTACCGCCTGCTTCATCCCTCCTCTCACGGCAGGATGCAGGTTTCCGTCCAGTGTGGAACGATGACGAGGCTTCTCCTTTGCTCATAAAATATTTGCATTTGCGAGTGGCTGCCAACAATTTGAATCATAAATGCAGTGATCATTGTTGAATAGTCGTTTTGCAAATCATTTATACATGTATTTCGTCCTTTATTTGCGATGCAGCTCCTACCCAAGTTGAGAAGTTCATTCGAAAGCACCAAGCTTCATGTTTCATATCTTTCTTTTGTACTCTGTCGTGGCATGTTTTGCATTTTTCTTCTGCAAGACGTAGAGAAATTGCAAAATATTCCATTTTTAACACCAGCGGCAGTGCCCGTCACATGCTGGAGAGCCGCTGAAAGTTGCAAGATGTGACGGTGGACCGCAGGTACAACAGCCACGACTCGAAGCGCAGGGCGTCACTGCTTTATTTTCTAGCATTCGTGAGCGGGACCAGATGAATAGCTGAGGGTGACGTTTTGCACTTGTTTCGACGCTTGCTGAGCCTCCTTGCCAATATCAGCATCGCGTTGCAGAGAGAGAGAGAGAGAGAGAAACATTTATTATTTCATTGAAGTGTTCTACGAGTCAGGTAGGCGACCTCCTCAGTTCAGGACTCCGGTGGCTTGGGCGGATGCCTGGACCAGTCTGATGATGCGACACTGGTCCTCCAGACCATTGCTGGTCAGGGCTGCCTCCCACTGCTCGTATGATGTCTGTAATGTTTTTAGATGAGGTGGTTTTTGGGGACAATTCCAGGAAATGTGAACAAGCGTAGGCTTATCGCCGCACCATGGACAGAAGGGGCGGTATTTGGAAGGGTGAATGAAGCTGTACAAGTACAGGTTAGGAAAGGTATTCGTTTGTATTCGCCTCCAAAATGTGGCTTCTTCTGTGGTGAGTTTAATATGGGGAGGGGGATATATTCTACGATCTAATCTAAGCTTCTCCAGCCGTTCCCCATAGTTTGATGGTAGAGGGGTGAGGTACGGGCAAGGATCCGCTCGGTTTGTTAGCTCACGAGCTAGATCGTTTGCCGCCTCGTTGCCTTCAAGACCTGAATGGCCCGGGGTCCAAGTGATGTTATGGGGGCGTTGAAGTGTAGGTGAGAGGCCCGACGGTATGAGAAGAGCCGCTGTCATTTTTGGGACTCTCCCTGTAATGTAATATTGACAGGCTCGCTTCGAGTCAGTTATTATGTGAGCTGATTTGTCCGCCAGATAACAATGTCTTATGGCAAGGGCGATGGCGGAGGCTTCCGCCGCGGCAGGATCCTCAGCCCGGAGTGAACACTCGTCAGTAGATGAAAATTGTGGTCAAGGGCGACTGCAACAAAGATGCTTGGTTCAGATTACGCCGCCACGTCTACATAGACTGCTTTGTGATCTGACTCTAGACGCCGGCGTAGATGAGTGACTCTAGCCTCCCGACTGCCTTTGTGGATTTCTAGATGCATAGGTTTTGGGAGCGGAGCCACCGAGATCTGTCTTCTTATGTTTGCAGGTAAGGAAGTGTGTCGCCAGAGCTCTTGTAGATCTCGTGGTGTACCAATGCGCTGAAGAATGGCTCTTCCGGTGGTGGTCTGTTGGAGTCGGGCTCTCTGCGATGCTAAGACCGCATCTCTGATCTCCTCAAAGGTGTTGTGGACTCCAAGCTTGATTAGACGTTCGGTCGAGGTGCTTGGAGGAAGGCCGAGAGCTGTTTTGTACGCGCTGCGAATGACAGTGTCGGCCTGCTTAAGTTCTCCCTTTGTGAGATGATGATACGGAAGGCCGTATGCTATTCTGCAGATAACCAAGGACTGTACAAGACGAAGAGTGTCTTCCTCGCGCATGCCTTTCTCGTGGCGTGTTATACGACGAATCATACGTGTAGTTTGGTGGGTGGTTGTTTTGAGAGTTTTTATGGTATGTCCAGCGCGTAGGTTACTTTGAATCCAAAGGCCGAGAATTCTAATGACCGAGACCTCTCGAATCGGTTGGTCTTCTACATAGAGATCTATTGGTCCAGAGTTTTGTAATTTTGACCGTGCACCCTGATTACTTCTGACTTCTCCGGTGCACAGCGAAGGCCACTACTAGCGGCAAATGTTTCGACAATCGATGCCGCTTCCTGTAGGGCTTGTTCCGTCTGTGCAAGGGATCCCTTAGTCGTCCAGATAGTTACATCGTCTGCATACAGTGTAAATCCTATATCGTGTAATTCTTGCAGCCGACGAGCCAATCCTGTCATGGCAATATTGAATAAGAGGGGAGAGATGATTGATCCCTGCGGAGTGCCATTGTTTGACATTGGTATGGTATCTGATCTGGTATTTCCAATTCCAATTGTTACAGTGCGGTCCGTGAGGAAAGCTCTAATGTAGTTAAAGCTCTTCTGTCCACATCCCAGGGAGTTCAGTTCGCGGAGGATAGCTTCGTGTGAGACATTGTCAAAAGCTCCCTTAAGGTCAAGCGCCAGGATCAGATGCTCGCTTCCTCTTGGGATGCCTGTAAGAACTTCCTCCTTAAGCAAGAGAAAGGCGTCTTGGGTTGAGAGACCGCACCTGAAGCCAATCATGGACTGTGAAAAGAGATCCCTGTCCTCAATGAAATTCACGAGGCGGTTTTGGATAACTCGCTCATAGAGCTTTCTGAGGCAGGATGTAAGGGAGATCGGTCTTAATGTTTCAAGGGTGGGCCGCTTTCCGGCCTTAGGAATTGTGATAATCTCTACATGTCGCCACTCGCATGGGACTCGTCCTTCCTCCCACAGGCCATTAAGGTAGTCGGTCATTTGCTCAATATGTTTTGAGCTAAGGTTTCTTATCATTGCGTTGGTCACTTTGCTCCTGCGGCTGTATTGCGTTTGGCGGCTCTGTGAAGAGAGAGGAAATATACTTCATTTCCATTTTGAAACAGCGCAACAAAGACGGGACGTGGAAACTGAGGTGTAAAGACAAACAAGCGCTGTTTCAAAATGGATACGTACCAACTTGCCCAAATTTCTGCTTTACTCAAGAAAATATACTCCGTAAAGATGGCGCTCCCGATATTTTTGTGAAGACGTTTACTGTAGAAGCTTATCACGTATCAGTTTATAAGTAGATTTAATGAAATCGAATGCAGCAAGAAGCTCTATAAGAGTGTCGATATATGCTTGAAAATTCTGACTGGGCAGAAGTCGGTGCTCGCAAAAGCCGTAACGTTCAATTCGGTTCATTCCGGCTGTTGAAAAGTGGTTGTCAACATCGCGAATGCAGAATTTAAGTGATCTTCATGGAACTCCGCGTTGCGATGAGCCTGTGGTGCGTACGCCTTTGACGCCGAATCAATGGAAGAGTAAGGCCTTGGACACTTGGGCTGTAGCTTGTCGCCTGCAATTAAAAAAAATGCCTGAAAAGGATATTTCATTCATATGAAGGCAGTGTAGGCTTCTCTAAGGTAAGCAGCGGGAACGGTGCCACCGACGTGATGCGTAAAGCGCGTTTCTCGTATCATGAAACCGCACAGGCAGTTTCGTTGCCATTCACTGGTACTATTTTCGGTATAGGGCGGGAGAAAATGAACAGGCTCGGACGGCTTCCTCAGAGAAAATTTACTCCTAGCTGGCACCTTCCGTATAAAAACAACACATGATGCTGACAGTCATGAACATCATACTACAAAAGTGATACAGATCCAGCACACAACAAAAGGCGTGACTAAACAGCGAACGGTCGCGAGCTTAGATGAATAGCTTTAATCAGACGCATTTCAGACAAGAGCACGAGATGTGCATCGATCTTGTGGGTTCTTTTTATCAAGGTGTCTTTATAAACTCTCGCTTATTGGCTAAGCTCACTTCATTCATTTCTCTGCTTTGTCCTGCGGTTGTACAAGGTGGCTATTGGGAAAAGAAAAACGGCCCCGCCGCGGTGGCTCAGTGGTTAGGGCGCTCGACTACTGATCCGGAGTTCCCGGGTTCGAACCCGACCGCGGCGGCACGCTTTATGGAGGAAAAACGCTAAGGCGCCCGTGTGCTGTGCGATGTCAGTGCACGTTAAAGATCCCCAGGTGGTCGAAATTATTCCGGAGCCCTCCACTACGGCACTTCTCTCTTCCTTTCTTCTTTCACTCCCTCCTGTACCCTTCTCTTACGGCGCGGTTCAGGTGTCCAACGATATATGAGACAGATACTGCGCCATTTCCTTTCCCCCTAAAACCAATTATTAAAAGAAAAACGCAGTCTCTGTGTCGCTAACGGCGAGTACCTGAACCCCGTGGTGTGGGTAGTGATGAAGCAGAGGGTGGAAAACGCCAGTGAGATTGAGCGGGCAGAGTTTTAAACACCCTGCGACTCTTCAACATGCCCTCACATTGCAGAGAACATGGGCGTTTCCGCATTTCGCTCTCATAGAAATGCAGCCGCTGCGGCCAGGATTTCTATTTATCCACTTCGTGCTCAAAACTTGAAAGCAACTGCCACCGAGACGCCACAGAGGCTAACACTGCGTTTTGACTTAAACCTGGAGTCATCAAGGGTGCGAGATTGCGTTAACCCATGCACGTGTAGATTCCAGGAATGAAAATAATTTGAAAAGTGACTTCGAGTGTCAATTAAAGGTTGGCGCATATTACAACCGAATTAACTTCAAAAAATAATTCATGTTCCATAAAGAAACTTTTCCGTAAATTTTATTCAGAATTCCAACCCACACGACTCTTTGGTCGCTAGTCAGGCGCCTAATCGACTAGGACACATATTCACGCCGACTTGAATGAAGTACAAGGAGGAGGGGAGGGGTTGGCAGGGGTGATTTGTGTGGGCTGTTGCCTTAATTTGAAGGTTTGCAATGTGGTAATTTGTGGAGTGAGCTAGAAGTGAGATGCTACTGTAGATATAGTAACATTATGTGCCTAAACTACGTTATGGAAGGCTTTAAAGGCAAGAATGTGGAAAATGAGTTGTGATTACTTCGATAATGTGTGATTGTGGACAAAGTTCAATAACTGTATGTGGAGAAAAACCGCCGAAGGGAGCTGTTAGAACTAACGCGTTTTACCGTTAAAAGCTGAGGTTAGGTGCCCCCCTAAATTATCACTTTCGCTTCTCCACACACGAGTATAATAATCTTCACAAACGTTTCGTCATCCGTTTCCATGGACACTTCACACAGTAGCAGCCCTCTTGTGTTTTCTTTGCGTGCCAGAGTCTGCATAATAAACTAGAAAATAGTACAAACGGCAGCGTACACGTAGAAGTAGCGTGGGAGCAGCGCAGGCCAGGCCCAAAAATGGCCACTGGCAGAACCTGGTCGTTTCCCGTCCCTTCTCTCACTCCTGTTAGCGTGTTCTCTGGGCGTAACAGGGGGCGTTGGCTTTTATTATTGATGACCTTGTGTCGCGTGTTGTAGGCGTATTTCTGTCGAAAGGCACGTGTGCGACGTGCAGAAACTATTACAGGATCAGCCTTACTTTAGTAGGAGGTTCATACTGCTGATGACAAATATTATATCAGTTTTATGGACGTACCTTTTACTACCAACGAGTGTAGTGGGTAATACAGCGTATTTATTTGTTTATTTATTTATTTCGAAGATACCGCCAGCCTTCATTTGAGGCCTTAGGCAGGATCGGGAAATACAGATACAATCAAACAGAAGACAGCATAAAAGCATTGCAAGACATTTTTCAGCATAGTTTGCACATGCAAAAATGAAAAAATGGAGGCTCATGAGTGCTACTTGTAGAACATCGCTGTAAGAGAGAAAATGACAAAAAATAAATAATAAACAGGTTCCACTTCATCTGTTTCCAATAAAATTTTTACATATCTATGCTATTCTTTATCGCGCCGTAGAATGACTCGGCCGACCGACTTTGCACTGTGTCTAGAGATAGGAAGTTCCAATCTCTGACCGTTCGTGGGAAATACGAATTTTTGAATCTATCAGTTTTACTAGAATATTCATTTATTTTTTTGAGTAGTGCGATCGCGTTGGACGTCTAGTGACTGGTTCAATGTACCTATTCCTGTATATTCCTAGCATATCATGGTACAGTAAATACATGAACTTCAACCTTTTTCTATAACGTCTAATTTGTAGTGGGTCTAGCCAGTTTAAAAAGTATGCTTAGTGAAGTGCGCCAGCTATAGGAACTGAATATAAATCTTACTAATTTTCTTTAGATGCTTTCCATTTTTTTGATGTTTTGCTTGGTCCATCGATCCCATACAATAGAGCAATATTCAACGATTGGTCTAGTATTGGTTTTATATGCTAGAAGTTTTATTTCTTGTGTTGACTGCCGCTCACAACAGGGCACAACTTAAGCACTGATAAGCAGTTGTGGAAAAAGCCACTCCTGTAATAACAACAAAAAGCTATTTCTACTTGGCCATACTTTGGATAAATGTGTGGAAGTTTATTGCGAGGTTAAAGTCAATTGTTTGTAGTGATCGTGGTGTCAATAACTGCCATGATTACACCAGTTGAAAACGAATAATCACAGTAACAATTCCTGTCGGATATCATTAATGAGTGGGAAATCTAAGATGCACTAGAGTCTTGCGCTCAAGGCTGAAAGCCGCATATAATCGTGTCGGCATTAAGCAAGTTTCTCTGACCTCCTGTCAATACAACAGTGCAATTGCTGCCATTAGCTCC
Organism: Amblyomma americanum; assembly: GCF_052857255.1. Taxonomy (NCBI): domain Eukaryota; kingdom Metazoa; phylum Arthropoda; class Arachnida; order Ixodida; family Ixodidae; genus Amblyomma; species Amblyomma americanum. The sequence goes on from NC_135499.1 coordinate 76,261,164, forward strand.
AGCGATTCTCCCCACCATTTTGCTTGTTTTGGCCACACACATAGGCAAGGGCAGACAGGAAGGTATACGGACGCTGCCGGTTCTTTTTTCTCTCTGCTGCAGCAAAAATAGAATGCACACTAGCCTGACAAAAACAATTCTCTCTCCGCCACATCATTTTCTGTTAAAATGCTGACTACTGGGACAAACAGCGTGCCCAGCTGATACAAATACCTTTTTCAGTTGGTGTAATTTGTGGCAGATGCGTGGTAAACACTAAACGATATCAGAAAGAAACAGTATGAAAAGTAAGAGAGGAACTACCCTACCATGCGTGATAGAAGTCACTGATGTTTAATCAATTATGGTAGTACACATCTGATGAACACCATCTGGGCACAAAGAAAAACCGAGAACACAAGCATAATTGACAAACAGTACAGCTGCACTGAATTTGCAATCCTTCATCATCTCTAACGTTACTGCCGAGAATATTTCAAGTTGCAGTATGGTGTCTATACGTAGTTTTTGATGCCACTTGCTCGACAACGCGCAGCCAATTATAAATGGAGCGTCTAGACTCTTATGTATTTCCTTCCGTGAAACATTGCCGATCTTTTCATTTTTACAGCGATTACGCAACTCTGACCCGGTCTGCCGCTCGTCACTGCTTACGGGCTAACATATTTTACCCGTACAACGCCCTGTCTCTCCGAATATTGAAGGCAGATTGTTTTATAAACCGGTTTTCAATTTGAAGACTAACATTCTCGTACCTTTTGAGGTTATAGGGATTTGTTTGCGCAGTGTTTGCTGACCACGGAGTCGACTTGAATATTCTGGTCACCGTTTTTGCGCTTTCAAGTGACGACACCGGGTGAACTGAAGTAATGCTCACTGAATAACGTTTTCGGTTGTTCGGAGGAGTACCAAATATTAGAATGACAAGGAATGATTCACTGCTTTGTTTCGTTTTCATTACTGGCAGTTTTATAAATCGGTATCTGCGCATCTATAAATTCTTTGCCAGATACACTTCGTACCTAAATATGAGCACGCTGAAAGTGGGCTTTCTTGTACAGGCTTACATGCATTTAAAACGAAGACATCTAGCTGCCCCTGTATTAGAGCGATCCCAGTGTTTTGTTTATTCTCGCCGAGAATTTAGTGGCATATACAAGAAATTTAAGTGAAACTATTTGTATTTTACTAACGTATGCAAAGGAAAATGTACCTTCTTCATCAGTGCAGACGAAACGACACGCCTATGAAGTCAGAAGTTTGGAAGCACAATTTTTAAAGTATGCACTGTAAGAGCTATCACAGAATAGAAGACAATGATGCAGAATGTGCACTCAAGTCTTCTGTTGGCACGCCAACCATGTGTTGACACACAGTGATATTCAAAGTAAAGGCAGGTGTAGCGCTTGGCACAAGCGAAGAGAATTCGCATATTTCAGAGCGCAGCGCGCGCGCGAAGAGATAGCAGAGCAGTGATGTAAATTTGGCGGCCGCTGGAGCGGTGAAAGGAAGGATTGTTAGCGTTAAATACTGTCTGCCCTCGCAAATTGAGACCATCGAAGACGGAAGTGGATGTTTTGTTGATGTAGCTCTTTTATCCATGCATCTCTTTGAGTGGATAGGTACTTCGGTCGATCGAGCATTATTCCGAAAGAGAAAAAGTGCTAAAGCTTGATGTCCCGCGAAAAACGAAAAGCTCGAGCCACGTATTGACCACCTCTGTCGCTGGAGGCACTAGGCGCGAAGAAAGTATTGGGGACGGTGGTGTAACGTCTTGGATATGAGTAGTCCTTGGTTGAGGACGAGGGAAGGAGGCACAGCCACATTGTGTTTGCATATGTGGTGTATCGTCTGAAATATGGAAGTTCGTTCAAGCAGCCAATGTATGCAGTGCGCACAAAGATTATATCGGTGTTTTAATGTGAGCATGGCCTAATAAGCGCTTTCTTTTAGAGGTCAACATTGGGTACTTAGTTGGAAAAAGAGCAGTAACGTGTTTTCGCTGCTTTTAAAAGAGAGATTTTTTTGTCTAGTTGCTTACAATATTTCACTGACTCGTAGGAAGTGGGCCAAGGAGTGCGATGCCTTATTAATACTCAGAGCCTGAAAGCGCGTGTGCTAATGAGTTCCCTCCAATACCTTGGTGGTACGGTATTAATTGAATATTCATATGTGGTTTAGGGTGGGCATTGGAAGTCGTTGCACGGGTGCGTAATGTCTCTAAACTGGGGACAGATCTCTTGCCTATGAGGTCAAACTAGGATTTGATTACTGTGTGGTGCAGGAAATGTGATTAACTGAGGAATTACGCGTCTTTTGTCAGTCCCAGCAGTAAGTACTTGGGAGGTGTGACTGTGAATTCTGACTGCGCTATGATTGGAGACATCTGGTGTCAGTGCAGCATTTGTTAGAAACTCACTTTGATGCTTTCGCCGCCTAATGCTGTTCAATTAGCGGCAGCGCCGGGCACAGGGTCTGATTTTTAGGTATGAAGAGACCATTTATGGGTACTAGTACGTCCGCTCTCGGGGCGCTAATGGTATTAGGGTTAAATATCTGGTGCCGTAGTTATGTTTATGTTGTGTTTCACGGCCAGGTGATGAGCCCCACAGACGAACCGCTTTTTCTAGATGTTCAGAAAAAAACAGTCAAAACACAGAACACAGCGAAAAGTCGAGGAACACACACGACGACTGGTTAATGTACATGTACCGCATATACCAACAAACCCAGATTTCAACTCTACTGCAACGCTTTTTCTTGTCTGCAGGTGTGCCTGGTGGTGCGGGGGGATATTTCAGGCTGTTCATGACACCTGTTTGTACCAGGGCTTCCACTGTTTCAGTACTTCATGCAATGTGAGATCGTAGTTGAGCTTTGAAGCCTGACATAGGATGTAGTTGATTTGAGTGATCGCTTTCGTAACGTGCGCTGTACACTCACTAGCCTTTCCTCATTAGCCGAGAATGAAGCCGAGCATTTTTGTCCTGTAGCAACGAGATATTGTTCTGCTTTTACCGACAGGCATAATGTGCACTCTGTATGTGCCAGAGGCGCTCTGAGCCGCTCGGCAACAACAGCGTAACCATATGTGCCGATAATTCATACATCAGTCACGTTCTTGTCTTTCCACCTTTTCAACGTTTGTCGTTTGATGTGCAGGCTAAGGCGCGGCCGCCGGCATGCTGCGCAGCGGCTCCCTGCTTGTCCTGGTGGCGGGCCTGGCGCTCAGCCTGGACCTTGAGGCCATCCAGCGCACGTCCCACTTCCCAGCCGCCGGCCCCGCTACTTACCAGGGCCAGCAGCACAGCTTCCACGGCGCCTCCAAGCGGACCTCTGTGCCCCGGCGGGACCCCGAGGAGCTCCACGGGCGGCCCCTGGTGGCTTCCACCGGCAACACTAGCCCCGAGGAAAGGCTCTACTACCGGCTCCTATCCAGCCGGATGGCCCGGCTGCTCCCCGCGCTCCTGGGCGAGAACCAACAGCAGGGACACCCCGGTGGACAGGCTGCCATGGTCCCCGCCTTCTTCGACGACGATGATGGCAGCAGCGGCGATGCCGGCGGGCGCTCAGCCAGCCACGCCAGGGGTGTGGCCGATGAGGACGCCGGAGAGGAGGACGAGGGCGACGAGCAAGAGGCCGACGAAGTGATGATGTACCTGCCCAAGAGACGCGTCGTCCACTCGTCGGCGCCCAGTAGCAGGAGGCGGCTGCAGCAACCGTCTTTCGGTGAGTGCTTCTGGCGGGAACGAAACAGGAACAGCACACGGCAAATATTGAAGTGAACTGTTCTACTATGTTGGGGTTGCAGGATTAGATACGACTAACACAAGCCCATGCAGGTAGTGAGGCGATCGCGTCGGCAGTGAAAAGAGCGTCTACCGGCTGGAAGTCCGCCACTTTAGAACAAGTGCTCCCGTCGTTTTACATAGTTGCTAAGGAACAGTACGCTCAAATGCGTAACCTTAGCGAAGATCGCAGTGTTAGTTGCCATGTTGCGTTCACTTTCGCTACTCCCGCGCAAAGCGGGTCACCTCAGTTACATATTACTGTGCGCCGTGCTCAGCCTAACTCGAAGCGTGTGAGTGGTTGCCAGAGTAAGTAGCAGAAACAGCTTGAGAGACGACATGCGATGGGCCACAGAACGAAAATGAGAGCTGTTTTCATTGTAAATGAGTATCTGCTGTGTGTAAATTTCTCGGGCAGTCATGTAAACACAAAATCTGCAGAAAATACCGCTAGATATGCATTTGTAATACTCTATAATACCATAATACACATTCCTAAACATAAAGGTAGCGGCTGTTAAGAACACCACGGTCTCATTCTCGAGCGCACCACGAGACAATGCTACTTCCTTCCAACATGCAAATGAGAGAAAAATATAGGAGCTGTACACAAAGGAATCAAGCGTCGCCAAAAGTACTGGTTTACACAATCGAGGCTGGCTTATCGCCTGCATAAAGTTCGACCCACGACACTCTATTTCAGAGCTGGCTGCCTCTTTTTGGTAGTATGTCGATGGTATTCGATGACGCACGGGAGCTGCTCTTGAACCTGCATCTACAAACGAAGTTTACATGCACTCGAGTTCACCCAACTCTCTTTACAGCCATTTTCCTCACCTAACTGCATGTTTTTTGGCGATTACTTCGTAGCGTATGCATGCCTTTCGGTAAATTATTAGATGGGTATCTGAAAGACAAAATTTCAACGAGTGTTTATTCTGAAAATGACGCAGTTTTCCTGCTTTTACACAAAATACTGAATCCAATACGGCTCACCGAACTTTCTATCTCCATGCAGAATAAAATTGACGTTCCCTAAACAAGACAAACGCCGACTAGCATCTTTCTCCTATTACTTCATCTTAATCTGATCCATGATTAGCACCTTTGTTTATTCGTTCTTGGCCATAATGTTGTGTCAAGTTAAGCTTCCGCCTCACTCATTCTTAGCGATTCCGCGATCGTATAACGCCAGATTTGCTTCACGAATTTATGAAGATAAACTTGCCTACGCCAGTAATGATCTAAAATTGCAGATAGCAATCGCCGTAATTACTGATCTATCGCCATGGAGTGCAGTAGGGTTTCTGTTTTAGCCTACCCTTCAAGTAATAATTTTTCATGTAAGAGTAACCCAGGTGATGAAGTTAATGACTGACATAATCAAAAACGAAATACTTGCCATATTATCGCTTAGCAGGATTGTAGTTTTTACCTGTGCGGTTAACGATGCCGTCGATAAAGCACTTGATACTTGCGGCGCTATCGGGGCGCCTCACGTAGACAGGTAACAATATCTATATTATTTTTTTGAATGTTGGATTGAGATGTTTAATTCCCTTTCGAAGGCCCGCAATTCGCATAACTGGTTCGCAAGAAGTTGCTTTGTCAGACCTCGCAATAACGGAATGGCTTCACAGTTTACGCGCAGGATTTCAGCTAGACCGCTGATATAATTTAGGTGTTTAAAGCATTCAGCTCGGCGCCTTGCGAATTGATGTCCGTTAGGGAAGATATTGCTGTAGAGTGTTCTTGCACATAATTAAACGGCCATGTTTATATGCACTTGCGTAAAAACCGTAATCGTCCCGGCGATGGTTTGATAAACACGAGGGGCAATCATTAATGGAGCGAGAAAGCTCTTGTGTCCCATTTGCGTTTCCCATGCAGACTCTCCAATAGCCGAAGTCAGAGCCGGTGATCGCCTTTGCGCCCATGAATTTTTGAGCAACGTCCCCCGCGCAACTTAGCCATTGCGATGGCGTGGCGTACATAAACCTCTCCACAAAATACCACGGACTTGAAACCTCCACGCACATTTAGAGGTATGATGCCCCGATGTCAGTGGTGGACATTCTTTTCTCAATGTTCCTCGGGAGGTAATAAAGATAGTGCTCTTAGCCGAGCCGCAACTTGTCGGCTGCTTTTTCGAGGCATATTTTTGAGGTTCACACAAACCATCATAAAAGGAAAATAACGCTGAAGAAATTATGAGCTAGGGTTGCATGTGGACCCTTGGCCACACAGCCAGTACAAGTTTCCATCTGTTTTCACGGGCACTGGGCGGCATATCGCGTAGCCGGAAATTTCTAAGCGCTGGCAAACATAAAACTATGTCTGCTTTATGGAGTGCGGCTCTCATATTTCCAAGCATTGGTCATTAATATTTAGAATTTGTCGTGTTTGTGCGATGTAGCTCTTGATATTTCGAGACTCACCGCCTAAAAATTCATCCAGATCATGGGCCACTCAAAGTCCCTCTTTTCCTGTTGCCTTCTGAGGTCCATCATTTTTAATATTGTCCACCCTGTCGTTATTCAGTCCTGCATCATTTGATACCGCACCTTAGGAAAGGGTAATAACGCAGGATGTGATGAGGATGGGAAGTCGGATCGTTTTTCAGCCACCAGAGAGAAAACGTACTCCCCACTCTTGGCGATGCATATAGGCGGCCATATTTTGAATACAACAATTTCGTCTAAAAAAATCTCCTTTGCAAAACTTAGTTTTTTGTCTTTATATTTATGCGTCTGCGTTCAACAGCTGGGCAAGACTGCATGTTCAGTAGAAAACTTCATGGAACATTTGCGGTCTATCTCACAGCCGAAGTAAGTGGCAGCATGAAATGGTTTGCAGGGCAGCCTTGAAACATTTTGGACAGGCAATGTAGGTACCATTAGCCGCACTCAGTGGGTCGCAGTCATACGTTTAGAACAGCCTTCACGCGATGTTAATGTTCAGCCTCTTCGTCCTGCTTGTCTTGTATGCCTTTAGCACCAGCTTCGACTTTGTCCCCTACCTCTTCTCTGTTTCGGAAGGATGCTCGGCTGAAGTTGCCAAGGTTGGAGCTAAAGGCGTTCCTTGCTTAATATTGGAAGGGTGCGCCACTTTTATGTAGCTGAGCATAAAGAGTGTTCACAAACCGGGACAACGGTTGATAGTGGAAGAGTTCTGCCGGAGTGACTATGCACCCATTCGCTGGGAAATCATTGAATGTAAAGTTTAAATAGTGAGAAGGAGCTACACAGCAGATACACGAGTAGCGTGTGTATAAGGGTTTGCAGAAAGTAGCAGAGAGAAACCCTGTCTCTAGGTGCCCTGGGCCTGCGCCGAGAGGCAGTGCATTTGTCACTGTGCCTTTCCATTAGCGGCACACTATTTGGTCGTCAGAGCGCCCTTTTCTGTGTGGAACAGAAGACTAAAAGCAGCGCATTGCACCCTGACAGGTACCCTCGGCTCGCACCGAAATCACCCTTTTCCTTGCTTTCAATTTCTCATGCATTTTTTTCGCGCCCTTTAAACTTGAAACCGCTGGCCCCGCAGTTTTCTGCGCACAAACTCGGGATGCAGCGCCAGCTGTCGCGCCGTTTGGATCAATAAAGCGCATCAGGCTATTTTGTGTCAGCGCATTAAGGCCGAACTGCGCGTTGGCGGGCTTGCTCTTGTTATTCTTCTGTGCTTCGCGTTAACCTAATGTATTGGAAACCGCCGGCAGCCGGAGCGGCGTCAACGATTTTGGAAAGCCGACGTCGATTTCCTGTCAGCGCAGCGCCTATAAAGTGGCGCCCAGGAAAGCGTCACGTGATATATTGAAAAAGGGCTCCGCGTGAGCTGCTGCCTCGGTGTACCCCTTGCGTCTCAAACGCGCCACAGCAATATCTGGAATTAAAAGCTCGAATAAGAACTTTTTAAACCGCGTAGCTTAAATTACAACCGACACCATTTTTTCCGCTGGCTGGCTTCCCGAAGCGTTTTCCCGCTATATGGCACCTCGTAATATACCTTCCTTTACCCTTACCCACACCAATCTGGAGAACAAATATTTCTTGCAGCGCAAAATATTGTGGTTTTTCTCTTACCTGGCTTCTTGAAGGAAATGCCGGGCAAGCCTGAGACAAGCTACGTAAGGACTTCATTTCTCAGTTTGCTACGTGGGTATGAAAGAGCAACTGAGGGACAGTTTATATACAATCTGGGTAGTTTGTTCGCGCGGTTTGTCTCATCTCCCGTTTGTGTAAGCTGTCAGTGGATGGTCATTCTTCATCCCATGTCAGAAATTGAAGAACAACTACAGCTGGTATCACAGAGCGTTTCCCAGGCTCGCGAGAAAGCAAACCTTGCCTTATATCCTGCTTTCGGCCAGGAGGTAATTTATGATCAGCCCAGAAAAATCCGCTCTGTGAGAACATATGACCACAGGACACCGCCCATAACCTGTATATTTGGTGGAGACGAAGATGGCAGAGCGTTTTGAGGTGGTCGTCAGCGTTTAAGCCAGCATCGCCCTAGGTCTCTGTGAAATAGGTGACTACAAGCGTGCAATAATGTGAAAAGCAACGGTGCACCTCAAATGAAATTCTACGTAGGTTATTGAATCAACGATGGCATATTTCTCGGCCATTAGCCATTAGTGAACCTCACCTGTGGTACCGGAGCCAGCGATGGCTACACATCTCTAACATTAAAATCGTAGAGGGCCCGGAGAACGGATCGAGAAAATAATTGTTTCAAAACACGACCACAGTGACGTTTTCATTGCAATCAATATTGTTTATACAGTAACGAAAACACTCTCAAAGAAGCAAACCAAAGAAAGCTGAAACTTGCCTCCACAGCCCTTCCATGATTCAGTGATTCCGGCTTGTACATATCCCGAAGAGCGGGTGTGGTGACGGTATGGCTATAAACTAACGACTGCTACCGAGTTATCCCCTTCAAGTCACGCCTCATACTACCTTACAGAAGCACGATTTTGGTTCTTTTAGTGAGCATGAAAGCGCAGCAACGTAATAATTACGTTTGTGCTGCACGCAGAAATTGCATCGACGGAGGTCACAACATGGGCCAGTTTGATATCGTTTTGTGCAGAAGCTAAAAACATCATTTTATATTACCTTGAGAGAGCGATTTTCCTTTAGACAGTGGTGGTGCACTCATTTCGACCGAAATTTGGAACTAGTTTCTGCTCTTTCGACCGAGCACCTAGCCCCGTGTAATTTTTACGCCGCGATCTTTTTTTTTATCTAAGCCAAGAGTGAAATTTTATATGATCCAGGAAGATTTTGATCTCGTTTTGTACTCATATGACTGAAGGAAATGACAACCAGTGACATGTTCCGTTTATATTCTAGGCCACTGTGGCCGCAACGTTTAGTTAGCTGCGCGTATTACCCAATAATGGACGACATCAGTTTTGTGCAACCCTCGGATACGAAAATGTTGCCATATTTCGGAGTTTATATAGCCGCTTGCATGTAACGCACAGTGCCTGCCGTGAGGGAGTTTCGTTCTGGTGAAGTCCAATATCGCACAAAGTTTCACCGGTATAAATACGAGAGGTAAAATAAGCACCGTTGCAAGACACAGGACCGTTGATAATTTAAGCATTCGGTTATGCACATAAAATACATCTGCTTCGCTTTTTAATTTGCCCTTGCTTGCCTGTTCAACCCACTGACGTACTGTTGCTTTCATTGTCTGAAAAACCAGTGGGAAAAATATGGCGGCGCTGCACAAAACCAGCAATAGTGTGCTCAAGGAAGCGACTGCGCTGAGGACTAGTATACAAGCTTGAAATGCACGTGGAATAACTGCTAGAGATTACGAGAGCGATGGCAGTTTTATGTCACATCTTAGGTTTCAAGACGAAAGTTTTATCTAGGGAGAGAGATATCCTCCGTGGGCGATATAGAAATACTTATAGCGAAGCATAGATTTTTTTTCTTGACTAAAGAGTGGGAAGAAGCATGATCCCCAGACGAGTTTGGAAACTTTCCTGGAGAGGAAGACATTCTCTTCTTCTCCTTCGTCAGCACTCGTCCTGTTTCTTTTGAGTCTGTGTCATTCTTGTATCTTTTGCGCTGCAAGTCTCCATGCTGCCTCACCGACTGGGCCACCCGAAGGTACTAGTCGAAGGAAGTTCACTTTGAGCGCGACACTTAAGCGCTCAAAATTCCATGGGTGCGCACCGCACGTGCCAGCTGATCATCAAGAAACGTCAAGAACGAACCTTTTTTCACTGGTCGGCGTCTCTTATTTTTCAAAAGGTCATCAGGCTTGTCCAAGATAAGCCAGGCGTCTCAGTAAGAAAGAGAAGGGTCATGGTGGAAGGACGTGTTGGGCATAAACCATGCGCTGATGGGCTGGAATTATGTTATTAGAGAGAGAGAGAGCGAGTTCCAAGAGAGTGCCTGTAGCGACTTAGCGATCTCTGGCGCGTCGTCCGCTCGTAGGTTTTAATAATGTACCCGAACACCGAGTGCATAAACGCTCAACTCTTCGCCTCCACTCTGGCACTAGGCATTTCCTGGATAAAGGAGGTCCTTGGTAAAGCTTTCCACCACCGCACCACGCTCCAGAATGCATGAATGACGTATTGGGAGGAGATTAAGTTGAAAAGTTGGCTGTAAGACGGTATGTCACTGTCTAATACATGTATAGTCCGTCACGTTTTGCCTCTTGAAGAACCTCCACAAAGAAATACAGCGTTCAGAGCCTAGTAAATTGTTTTGTGTGTTGCAGGAACGAAGCAGAACTGCAAATTGGTCGGAAACGCTTTCGCACTTGAACACCCTTCAGAGTTGGTGTGAAATTTTTATATCGCTCTCGAGGGTGAGTGATGAAAGGTTGCCGCCTATCAGGCAGAGCTTTGTAACGCTTGAGCCCGAAGTACCGAAAAGACTTCCCTGAAGGGAACACCACTTCCCGGTTGGAACCGTAATTGTAAACGCCCCTCAAAAACGCAACGCCGTTCAGCCGATCGCGAATATCCTTTTGGCGGTACGAGTGAACCCACTCGCTTCCTCGGCAATGCCGTGTCGCGTTTGAAGGCGTAAGTACCCCGAGGCGCCGGCAAGCCATTGATGTGTTCAGTACACATTTTCGCACAGCTCAGCCGCACCTCCGCAGCCCCCAGGCTCCCGCTCCGCAAGTGAGCCACCCTCTGCAGAAGCTGCACAGCGCGGGTAATGAGTGCGCTCGTGATAATCTGTGCGTCTCGCTCCAAAATGTCGCATACGGTGGGGCGTGAAACTTTGCTCAGAATACCGGTGACGACGTGAATTTTGCCAGCGCCGTATAAGCGTAGTGCGATGAGCAGCTAAGCATTGGAGGCAGTGTCTGACTACAATTATACGTACTTGCCGTCAGAGCCAGGCACACACATCAGGAGGCTAGCCGCGATCGTCTTCGCGAAACGATAACTTAAGAGACTTTCCAAGTCAAACAGAGCGAGGCCCTCACTGAGCCTCACTCAGGCGACGCTTCTGCACGCAAACTCCATCGTAATCGAGCTCACGTTCGAGAAAAGCTTCGTCTTCGGGTAAAAGAAAATCTATACAGGGAGCAAACGATGCGACGTCCTCCATGTTTATAAGTAAACAGGCAATCCCCCAAGGTAGCGTTGCTGCTATCTCAAGATTGTCTAGGAAATCCTCGAGTTTTACAGCGATAGCTAACATGAGTGATAACGTGTTCATCGCCATATCACTATAAACCACTGCAACATCTTCAAATTCGCGGACTGTTTGACTCGTACGATGTTGCAGCAGCAGCAGCAGGAATTGGAAAGACATGTGAGGCGAACAATTCCCCCAAACAACCTGAAAGAGCATCTTAAAGAGAGAAAATTCAATGAGCCTTTTTTCCTGGACATTTAGATGCTTTGTGCTTTTCTTGGCACAGGGGGTATAGATAATTTCAGAAACCCGTGAGTAAATCCTTCGTAATGTTTGCCCCATGCTAATGCTATGAACTTTTCACCTGCTTCGCTTTTGCCGTGGGTATTTACTTCGACGTTTAACTTCCCCTGTAGTTTACTGGCGTACATTTTTGCCGCGCTCACAGCGCACCCCAATTTTTCGTGCTCCTACCAGGGGAGTTATTTTGCGATAGCCTAGGAGAGAGAGAGAGAGAGAAAGAAAGACGAACGGAAAGGCAGGGAGGTTAACCAAGCGACGCCCGCTAAGCTACCCTACACGTGGGAAGAGGAACGGAGGGAGAGATAGAAAGGGGAGAGAGCAAAGGGAGATCACTCTTCCACATGACCGTTGGCTATTACTTGGTGGGTGCACAGGGCACCACACACTGATAGATCACAACCTTGCACTCAGTCCGGAGTCACGATAGCCTAAGAGCCCCGGTGAAACGAAACGCCGGGGATGTAGCGCACTTGGCACCTGCCAAGGTTGACAAACGGAAGAGTCAGCTGCCACCAGACGCCTGCAGCCTGCCACGTTCGGAAGGTGGCAAAGTGCAGAGAGAAAAAGCCCCATCTCAATTTGTTCGCAATGTGTCGGCAGGTTATGACGCCACCTGCACGGCAGGTTACAACGAGGTCCTTAGGTTGTCGCGTATTCAAAGGTAATAGAAATTAGGTGCCCTGCAATTTTTATTCGAAGTAAAAATTCGTTCTGTCACTCTTCCTGGCTATGTTTACGTTGTCCGAGCGCAAAGAATTCATAAATAGCTTACGAAATTTGAATGAAAAACCTTCCCGTTAAGAGATTCAAACGTGTCGTGTCCTAAGCGAAAAGAAGGTGACACCGTTATTAAGTGAATATCAGTGTACTGTAGACTCAAAGAACCGCGCCCAGAAGTCAGGGTTGGCGGCCGACTTTTGCTTGCGAAATCCGTCGGTGGCGGTGACATCTGTACTTCACTTTTTGCTCCGTTCTAGCATATCAAAGCTCCGTGTTGGCTGAAAGGGCTCCATTTGTCATCAGCACGCAGTATTCAATGGATACAGGCCAACTTCAATTTGAATGGGCAAAGCTTGCGCTCATCATTTGTAGGTAAGATACAAGAATAAAAAGTGTGATAAATATTCGCCACATGATAAAAAAGGCGTGAAGCAGGCGTTACTCGGCATGAACAGAGACGCTTTCCGGTCACATTCCTACAACGAGTGTACGTTAAGCTTTGCAGTTGAATTAAAGGCGTGTCATTCTTTATTTAATTGCAAAAAAAAATATGGAACATTACCTGTCAGATTCCTAGGTACACAGAGTTTCATGCGAAAGGAAACCTCCAGCTACAGTTATTCTGTCCTGTTATTTCTGACGCTCCGCCCTTGGTCTGAAAGAAGAATAATTATCTCCAGAAACACAAACATGGAAACGATACTTAGCAACCAATACAAGACAGTCTAAATGCCAGCGTTTTGCGCATGTCCACCTGCCCTGACTTATTAATATGATTTCTCCCAACCTCTCGGCACAACCCATCATTAAACGTTTGTTATTATTATAGTATTACTTCGTTAACGCACTGCACGGCTACATTAGACGCTTTACCTATGTTGGGCAACCGCGCTCCTCTGGTTTCCGTTGTCGCTCTCGTACGTTCCTTTTTTGTTACTGTAGACGCTTCTCGCGGTCTTCAACAAGGAGCTTCGCTCGATTCATACTTTTTAAGAAAGAGTGAAGACAAACAGAAGTTGGACTGCATTTATAATATATCGTGTCTAATCACAGAGACTTGTTTTATCGGAAACGGAGTTTTTATAATCCGTACAAGAGCAAGAAAGCAAAATGCAGCTGTAGCCATCACCGGAAAATTTCGCAATTTATATGCAATCGTCGACATTGATTTCTGGGCGCCAATCCCAGTGGCCATGAAGCGCTATTATTCACTTTAAATTGGTTTTGAACTGCATTTTTCGGGAAGGAAGTCAAGAGCTTAAATCGATTGGCGGGAATATTTTTACATTCATTTTTTCCAGAAGATAAATCCGTCTTTCGGTGCCGGACAAGCATCAAGATAGCAAGAAAGAGATAGAGAGTCAATTATTACTGATAATATTAAATTGATGTAATCCTCAGAATCCTTCAGATAGGATGAGCCGCTGCACGATGATGCGTCGCAGGCAGCAGTGAAGAACAAGGGAAGCATCACGAGGAATTCTGCGTTGCAATTACTGATGCACATGCTCAAGGTCACTGATGAGCGTCCACAAAATTCTAGCAATGTTTACTAGAGCAAAAAGCTGCAGTTGATTCGTTTAACACGATGGGTGGCTGGCCTCATTCGGCAACCTTCGGTAGAGGGAACCACCAGTTCAATCTCCGAATCTTGGAGATTCACTAGATTCAGTCATGAAGTTTGGCCTCCTTGTAGTTTACATCTCGACAGTCTTATAATAGCTTATGCATATTATGTACGCTAAACGCAAGAATTTTGCGGACCGTTACGTAATGTGGCACTGAGGCGAAGGATAAAAAATGATCATTAGCTCCAAGAAAAACAAAAATGGAACTTGATGTCGACCCAAGGTGATCACGAAACGCTTCTTCGTGCTGACCTCTGTGCCTATAATGTCGCACATCTGTCGTTGTTTATTTCGGCGTATTCAGACAGAGACGCAAGGAAAGCTTTCTCCGTAGTGGTGCCCTCTGGTTTTCAAAATGAAAACTATTTTTGCCAATAAACCAACGTTTGTTTTTATGACAAAGAAGGGCAGAACCGTGAAACGAAACAAACCTAGAGCAAATTTATTGTCTCTAGATTTTCATCAACCGAGATACAATAAAACCAAAATAAAATATAAACTACAATGCGAGGTGTCCAGCTTGAAATCGTGCTGCCATGTTGGAAATGCTATATCTTTGCTTAAGCAACAACCAATAACGGTAAACTATGTTGGCACATTGCGTACATAAACCGAGCGTGCGTAAAACCTCGATCTGAAACATTGCTGGGCCCATGCGCACTATGAATTACTCCATATTTTTGCATATGCTTTTTGTTTTCGCACCTGTACGCACAGTGTAATAAAACTGCCTAATATGCTGACTCATTGTGGAAGAAGGGGCAGCCGTGCTCCCGTGGATATAGTCTCCCTATTCTTGCTAAACATGGAAGTAGCCATTTTGGAAACGCCCCCTGAAAACCAACCTCTACGCTGCGGATCAATTACACTTAGCATTTATCTGGCCACAGCGATCTCCTTCGAGCTACATGCTTTAGCAAGTATCATTATATGACGGCCAGTTTAAATAGAATTTCTCCAGCATTTTGGAGAGCAGTGTGCTCAAAAGTGTGAAAACATTCACTTTAAGCATATTTCAAGTCTGCGGTAGCCATGAGTTGTTGATGTTCTGGCAGTTCATGTGCGAGCATTCTTGGCAATACCATGATGGTGCCGCAGAGGTTAGCACGGCCTCATCTATAGGCATTTTACCCCCTGCTTGCTTCAGACGACGAGCTTCCACTCGACGCTCCACTGTCGGTTACCGCTGTGACAAACAAAAATACCGGAGCCTGATCGCGGGCAAATTTTAGTTTCACGCGTCAACCGTCGAGGGTGAGCTAAACTACTGATTCTACATTCGCGGCGCTTTGCGACGCACCTGAGGATTTCTTTACCCTCTGCCCTTAAGTTATGTTAACGAGAATTCCGCCCCTCCCCTTCTCCCCCTGGTTCTAGCAGACATGGAACCGTCGGCGCCCGTGTACGGCGTGCGCAAGAGGGTGCCGGCCTTGAAGAGGCGCCTCCAAGTCCAGGTGCGAAGGGAGGAGAAGCGGAAGCGCTCGACGCGCCGCCAGCTCAAGGAAGCGCCGCTCTTCCGGCGCAAGACGACAAAGAAGGCGTTCGGCAAGAAGCCGACCGGCTTCTCGCTCAAAGACCACAAGCCTTCGGTTTCTGCCCCTCACTTACTGGGACAGAAGGCCTCCGGGAAAGGTTCCGCGGTGCCCACGGTGCCAGCCAATACCACTGTCCACAAGCCAGATGCCAAGGCCGAAGGTAAAAGTGTGGGTGGCGGGACCAGCAATGGTGGAAGCAAGAAGAAATACCACATCATGAAACGCAGTAGCTTCAGCACGGATGACAAGGTTAGATCTCTGTATTCTTGTGTTGTCCGCTCGGACTGGAAGCGAGGCTGCGTTATAAAAGCATCCTACGCTGCATCTTGTGTTGAAATATTTCAAGGAGGAGTTTTTCACTTTTTCTTTTCCAAAAATCACGGAATTTGTACTGTGCATTTGTAATTTTTCGTCCCTGCTGTTTAAAGCGGTATCGTCGTATACAAGAAGGACTCCATCTTTTCTATTGTATCGACTGCCACTGAGACGTTATTTTCACATAAGTGGTTGTTCAAACTTTCGTCCTCTTCGAACTTGACAACAGCGCCGAGCTATCGTATCTCTCAGTCATGCCATCCGTGTTGCGCAATCGGCAACAAAACGCTTGGTTTGCTCCGATGTTTCCTAGCCTAAAGCTCTCAGGACGCTCGGTGTTTCCATAATTTAGATAACACGGTAGCGGAAAAAACGGTTTGAGGGCCTAATAGCACTAAAAGCGGTCTGTTAAAGTGGCACAAAAAAAAAATTTGGAACGCAAACAAATGATATGGTTTGTTTCATAGCCGTAATGAGATGCCTTCTAGGAAGTTTCTGTCGCAGGCGTTCAGTGGAACATAATTTAACAGAATTTCGAATGTTGCTCGTTGAGCCCCTCAGCATTTCCATAGATGTGGAGTGACGTCAAGGTATACCTGCCCACATTATTCTGACGTCTCCGAAAGCAGTGGTTGTCCTCAAAAACAACCAGAGTTTGCCGGGGACGCCGACGATATCATCAGTGATATGGTAGTCCAGGTTGGCAGGTCGACCGTGACGTCAAGGTAGAGTTCAGCGCCGACGCCAACCGATACCAAAACTGCCGCTACGAATATGTTTGTAATTACTTATTTACGCGCACTGGCAATTTTTACCTCATTGCTTTGATTACTAGGCCCGTAGGCGTGTATCAAAGCAGGAAACCGAACGCCCATTAACTTTGTGTCTGCACCCCTTTTTCCAGTAGCTGTACCCTGTTTTCTTCATTAGATATCAAGCAAATCAATCAATCAGTCAACCAATTAGTTCAATTTTGTTTCCAAAAAACTGAAGGCGGCAAGAAAGAAGCAGTCCTAGTGACCACTTAAGCCTCACCACCTCTACGAAGCGGCAGTTTTGTAGAGACTCAAATGGCTACATAACTTTACGCTGTTAAGGACACATTGAAAAACAAACTATATTACATACAAGAAAGATGGTTTTGTGCAGAGAAATAATATTTAGACGCAACAATACATATTGGTTGTACATATTTACAATTTTATATACATTTGCGCATATTGTAGGATGTACACTACAAACGCCTTCCGAGCAGATTCACACTCTACTTTATTGAGTTATGCTTAAATTACATAGTTTAAAAGCGAATCAAGTAAAGCACGGGCTCACGCGAAATACCGGCAGTGCCCAGCCGTGCTAACCAGCGGCTTTCATGGCTAAATAAAACAACACAGAGCTAAAAATGTTGTTGCGCACAATTTTTTCTATCGTTCTTATGGAAACGGTTACGTAGCTGACCGTTACATTGCAAAATTGTTTTCGGTAGGAGGCGTAGCTTCTTTAACGAAACGGCAATGAATTCCTTCGAATGAGTGTCTAAAGAAATCGATTTCACTAATTACGATGGCTTGCGAACAGCAGTGCCGTTAGAGTTGTAGCGTCCATTGCGATTTCGTTAAGATACGTTGCAGCCACGGAGCGATTGCCTTTGCAGATGATCTTTTAGTATGAGAAAATAGTACTTTGTTTGGCAGTGTTGGCTTTGAAGCAACGTCAAGCAGTTGTTACTCCCGTGAAAATGCATAAAATGAGTGGTTACTAACACTGCGCTTAACGCAGGTAACTGGAGAACTGCGGAACATCTTCGGCGATGAGGAAGACCACGAGAAGATACAAGACAAGAAGACCCTGAAGAAGAGGGAGAACGCGATGGCCAACCTTAAAGGTCAGAGGCCTAAGCACGCGTACGGCACTGTCCACAAGTTGTTTCTGGTTTTCGCCTGAGCTGAGAATAAATTGCGAATCGTTTTTCTAGCCTTCAGTTGCGGCCCAGAGATGAATTCGTTGGCAAACTGTACTCGATATCAAGCGGATTAGTCAAGGTGCGATACGCATGTGACTCCTTCCGATATGTTGCAAACGCTGTTTGCTTACGCGTTTGCACTGAAGCAAAACCCGCCAGCATCTTGTCCAAATGTTGGCAAGCATACTGAGGTTTTCCCTCCCTTGTTCATTCTAGCTAGCACTGAAAGAGGTTCAACAACCACAGATTCTTGCGATTTATGTGTGCAGAGGGATATCTTCAATTTCCAAACGCGATAGCGTCAAACCTCCTTTTGTGTTTGTCGACTTGAGAATGTCTTTTAAGATGAACGTTGAGGCAGTCGTAACTTTTAATTGCCCACTGCTGTGCAGCGGCGGATGTCACGGTGCATTTTTAAGCTATCTGCAGATGAGAATAAATGAAAACCTAAAATTTTTTTATTGTCCTGTTTTCTTTAAGGAAAAAAAAGATTTTTAGTATCACCAAAACTTTATATTTGGGCCTGATTGGTGTAATTGCTCCGAGTATGGAATAGTAATACTTTTCGCAAATATTTTTGCATCTAAAAGCGAACTTAGAATACAGTTCGCTTGTTGATGTAGCACACGTTTAATTATTTCATTGGAATGCCCAGATCATGGTTATTCCAGTATACGATTGAAGAAGCTCTTGACATTCCCTGATAAAGTGGCTTTTGTGTGCAAAAGCTTTCATTCTGCATGCGTCCGTCCATAGAAAGCGCTTGAGTTACATTTCGAGGAATTGTGGCTCTGAGATCATCCCGAGAGGACAGCGATATCCTTGGATTTACTAATCTTAGTTTAATTCTTCGCTGTCAGAATCACTCCCTATTTGGACTCATGTTATGGCTTTGCACTGTTCCCTTTGCTGTGCCTTCATTACCTGTTCATGAGTGCGATGAGTGTTTGGCAAGCAATTTTGAGTTTCACTTTCATGCATTTGTGGTGACGATGACTTTTTTACTACATCCGTTAGCTTACTGTTACGTTCTTTTGCCCTTGACATTGTTTAGCGTTCGTTTTCCATTTCAAATTATTTTAGGACTCGGCCACCTGGGTATTGTTCTCTGTCTTACGTATTGTAGTTGTGTTGTTTTTTGCTGAGCATTATACCCGCCGCAGTGGCTCAGTGGTTATGGCGCTCGGCTGCTGACCCGAAATACGCGGGTTGGATCCCGGCAGCGGCGGTGGAATTTCGATGCAGGCGAAGTTCTAGAGGCCTGTGTACTGTGCGATGTCAGTGCACGTTAAAGAACCCCAGGTGGTAGAAATTTCTGGAGCCCTTCACTTCGTCGTGGCTCTGTCCTGAGTCGCTTCGAGACACGTTAAACTCTATAAACTAGAACCTTGTGGAGCATTATGTGATCAGCACTAGTTATTTCGTCCCCCATGTGAAAAGGAGTGGATGGTGTCACTTTCAGGCACCAGACTACTTTCAGGTTCGAAAAAAAAGTCTGAGGCTAAAATGGCTGGACGGGTGTAGAACATGGAACGAAAGTAACTGTGGAAAATTCTTGTGGCCACTAACCAAGTGGTGTTTTAATTAGGTGTCTTTATAACTCACCCTAGCAGGCGACGCGTGCACCAGACATTAAGGCGCACCGATATACTGTAAACTGGCACGGATGTAGGGCTTAATCCTTCGTTCGAAGCCCTCCCATTACCTTTTTCGGTGCTCCCGCTTGTTGGGAAGTCGTGTTTGAAAGCATATTATGCTTTTTTTGTCCAGTATTTCTTTTTGTTTTCGCTGGAACATTGCATACTCTCCTGCAGGTTACATACGTAAATGTATCTCATCTGCACTCGGAACTCGAGAGGGGGAGCTTCATACAGGCTCTGTTATCACTGCTCACTGCATGTGGCTCTTCATAAGTTGTTCAAGGCGCTACATGTAGCGTTTCGTCCCCTATTTAAGTGAAAAAAATAGCTACGCTTTAAAGCGTGAGAGACAGTTGATTACTGTAAAGCTGCGACAGCCATGGGAGGTCTTGCAATTTCAACTAGTCTTACAAACTTGCGACGAATGCTCTGAATGTCTACTGAAGTACCTGATTGTGAATAAGGGCTTCGGCACACCAAACGAGGTGAGGGCCTCGTTACAATGGTGAGAAGAAAGTTGCGTATAACAGCACGGCTTGACGCCGACAGTATCATCTTATTTTCCAAATGGTGGGGAATTTTGGATGGCTACGAAACAACTAAAACGAACAACAACGGTGGTGTAGCGCACAGGCAAATGTGTGGACATCTTTTTTTGCAGAACTGTGTTCGAATAGAACTGTCGGTTTTTTCTCATTTTAATATTTACTGTCTTACCCCTCTATTTTTCCTTCAGACTAACCTCCTGCATATTGATGTGCTAGGCGAGAACTATGGTGTGGTGGATGTTTTCGCTGAAAAGCAAAAAGGGCCCAACTTTTTAAGCTTGCATTTATTGCTTGGACGGTTCAGTATCGCTAACCATACTAACAATAGCTAACCGTCGATAACTTCGAGGCCGCTAAAGCGGTTTGTTTAAGACGAGCCTAGAATTCATTATGCACGTAGCAGGCCATGGGCCGCTTGTATGAAGCAAATGCCTGAGAATGCATTTTTACAATTTGATAAGGAAGGAACATCGGGCAGTTTTCCGGAATATAGCTGTGAAGCTTCAATGCGCTGAGTGGCTACAAGGACTAAACGAGACAACGACTGTAGTTGCTTAGTTGGCCATACAGGCGCCAAACACCCAAAAAAATGCATATCGCAAATAAAGGCGCTTAGTCGAACTTAGCTGCAGCCTGGCTGCCTTAAACGTGCAATGGCCTCTGGGCCATTGAAGGTATAAGTGATGCTGATGATATTGATGATGATGATGACGTTGTGGCGTGTGTCGAAACGAAGTCTGCCGGCTTCACAATGAATTTGCCAATATTTGCTTGCTTTGGCGTGACCTAAGAAAATAGGCTATGGCACTGAAGGCGTTCACTTCCCAATTTCTCGGCGCATATTGTTTGCGCTACAAGGCTATCATTGTACACTGGATCTTGACATTGGCCTATGTGAAGCCTGACAGGACGTCAAATCTGGTTTTCATGGAAGGGTACTTTATTTCTTATTGGTAAATTACCCACAGCGCCACTAGGAATTACAGCGGAGGTGATCTTCATTCGTACAATACCCGAAAACGTGGTTTTCGGCAGTATTTTTTTAACTATCTGTATAGGAAAATTCATCACTGACATATTTTCATGTGTACGTTGGAACCTTCATCATATCCTCAAATCATTAGCGCCCACTGATTTTCCATCGCGAGAAACTTAAATATGTCATGCCTCCGTAAGCTGGCGTACTAGCCGAAAAGAAGAGCGGTCTTATCAGCCTACCGTTAACGAATTCCGAGGAACATGCTGCGATAGATGCCGCCATGATCCCTGTCATTTTGTTTCTAGACTGAAAACAGATCGGCTCAAACTGAAGCCTTTAATGACACACTGATAGCCTCCGTTTAAACCGGGCTAAACTCCCAGCATGAAATATTTACTTGGCTCAAATTGATTCGGATTCTATACAAAAGCTCTCAAAGTACACCCAATGTCTCGCTGAATGCAATATGCAGTTGTTTTAGGCGGTATTTATTTCCTCAGCGGATCAATGAACTATGTAATGAATGGGACTGACCGTGCTGGAGCAACGCAGATAATGCTATTTAATGATGTCGAGCCAGATAATGCACTCTCCTTTCCAAGCGGTGCGCGTCTCGAGTTTCGGAATGAGCTGACGTGAGCCAGCACGCACAGGACGGAGTTAATAGCGCTTGCTCAGACAGCAGCTGGTTTCGCAAAGGAACAAATTTATTCACTTCGCAGTGGACAAAACAAGCAATAATGAAAGGGAGAGGACAGTCGTTGCCGAAATGTAGTGCAATCCCTACGCCTTTTATCTTAGTGCTTCCTGCAGCTGCTAGACAAGCGGGAGGCAGAAAGTAAAACGGGGGGGGGGGGGGGGGGGGGGGTAGAGAGAAAGGACCACATGCATTAGCGGTAAATATCAGCGTGGAGAGCGGCGGTACAAAGAAGAAACACCAGGACTGCCTGTGTGGTACAACTTTCTATCTTTTATATCAACCTGTGCTTCACTTTGTACAGCTGATGAGAGGGCTTATTCAGTGTTGCTGTACTGACTCCTAGTAACAAAAAATGCCTTTGAGCTGCTGTGCTCGTTCAACGGCGTCAAAATAGTCCCAGGTTCCTGCCATGTCAACCGCAGCTTTAGAGCTCGAAATGACGTCACCCGGATACCTTTTCAAGGAAAATAATTCGCCTTTACAGCAAGAATAGTTGTGATAAAATTCAGGGGAGAGTGAGGAAACACGCAGCGTTTCGTTAGTTACGGTCCCCTAACTTTCACGTGTGTGAAAATAATAGCTAGACAGTTGCATCCTCTGAATTGCCTCCTGTACACTACATCTCAGTTCGAGGGTGGCCAGACAAGCCCTTTATAAGGAGAGGCAAAAATCGCGAAGAGAGCCTTAGTGAACGACAAAACGCTCGAAAAGACGCAAAATTCTGCCCGCCATATTATTCAGAACCGTGGAGCTCAACCAACATGGCATCCTGGATCAACGCAAATGTTCTGTTATTAAAACTGGTTATTGTTCTTTACTTATGAAAAGTTTGAGAATTTTTGCGCCTTGGGGAATCAAGACTGTATTGTTTTATCAGCAGGATACATGTTGGGCTAAACGCGACGTTGTAGCGTTCTGGTGGAACTAATGTAAATTTAATGTTTTTATTGCGTCGATGTAATTATATACTCGTGTTTTCCGGCTCTGTTGGATAGTCTGAACATATAAAAGGAAAACAATGAAATGTCTACCAACGCGCAGAAAACATGAAGAAAGCTGTAAAGACGCAAGCAGCGCCAGTGCCAGGAAGCATTTTTGTGTCCCCAAAGGGGCCGACCACGGAATGGTGACGAAAACGAGACTAAAAAGCAGAATCTGTATGAAACATACTGCGAACCTGAGCGTCGCACTCTGTTCAACGCGCAGTAACAGCTATTTGTACACCACATTCAGACATTGGAGCAAGCTTTGTTTGAAGTGGGCTACAATAAAATTACATACCTTGTGTTCAGGTGCTACGAATCGAACCAAATCGCATGTCAAATAAAGACGGCTGTGCGAAAGAGCTACTTCTGTGGCACTACAACAGAAAAAAGTTCTGATGAAGGCGCGCAAATGAAAAACAACGCGTAGTAGCCATGCCACACGCCGAGCCAGTAGTAGAACTGCACAGACTGCGGTGGGTCATGGAGCAAAACAGTGATGGGTTCATTCTTAGTACAATGAATGTCTTTCGAATAGGTTCGTATTATGATATATATATATATATAAGCAGTGTCTAATTTTGCCTCGCTGCGCGGAATCAGGCAAAATGCGACATTTTGATGTTTTAAATTTTCTTTAACTTTAGTGCGTTACCTTTAAGCTCCACGCTTCATATTTGGTGAGCATTTTGTCAGTATGGTAGGTGATAGATCGGTGGCATTTACTTTGATATCTGTGGACAAAAATAATGGCAACGAATTACGAATTAGGATCGTGTTGTGTCCTACCATCCCCTTGTCACACCCGATATTTTTCGAAGCGAATGTCCAAGATGACCGACTTTTAAAGGCTCGCTCTAGAGATGCCCTTAGAAGTCGCTGTTTGTTTTGGATAATGTGTGTATGATATTATGAAATAATGAAACTTGTAGGTACTGTTCATACTCAATCGAACAATATCACTAAAACTGCCCGAGAGCTATGACTGACGGCATTGCTTTACAACCAAATTTACATTTGTTGTTTCGCCTGATCGTCCGTGTTTAATACCAGCGTGACTGCCCATCTCTGCGACTTGCGCATGCGTGTCGCTATTTTTGTGCGCTCTCAGTTTGGATAAGGAGATTGTGTTGTAACTACAGCGATACGCTAAACTTTCTAAAGCAAACAGAGAAGCGCGCATGGAGCACGCCAAGCAATGGAAAAACTAATAAGGATGGGAACCATTCTTACAAGTGGTAGAGCGAAAGGTTCAGAATAGCTGACATCAGGCACGTATCAAAGAAGGGGCCCGGTCAATCCCCCCCGCAGTCGCACTCAACCCCCCCCCCCCCCCCCGCAGTGTTGTTGTTAAGCATAAACCCTGCCCCCCCCCCCCCCCACCCCCCACCCCACGGGCTTCGCCCTATACAACTGCCTCGGGCCCCTCCCAGAAAAAGATTAGCTGCGGTTTAACTACTGCTGAACCTAGTCAGAGAGCGAAAGCTGTGGTGTATCAAGTAAGTAGACGCGGCTTGGCCTCGGTAACGTTGAGTGCTTTCCGCATACTCGACAGGCAACGCGCTCACCCCGCCAGGTCTCGGTTAAATTAGTGGTTGATCGCGAGAGGTTGGTCACCCAATGAACGCTGCGGCCTATTGCTGCAGTGGCGGGTGTCTGCCACAATGTTTTCAGCGTTAATTCATGCAGCCAACATCTCTCTGTCCCCACCGCCACGTTCCTCAAAGCGCGATTGAGGCGTCCACTGCCCCAGGGATTCAGTTATGCGCCCTCCCTTTTCTCAAAAAAAGAACGCCGATGGTTTATAGGTTCAGTGCCGCGTTTCTGCCCCAACGTTGTCAATGCCAACGCATGCTGCGCACATCTGCCACTACCGCCACGTAGCTTAAAGCGCGACTGAGGTTTCGACCGTCCCAGGCTGCCAGTTATGCGCCTTTCCTTTGCTTTCGAAGAAACTTAAAAGCGCAGTAACCGTCTCACGTATATTGTTGTACACCCGAATCGGTTTTGAGGAAAGGAAATTGCCTAGTAACTATCTAACATATATCGCTGGACACCCGAACCACACCGTAAGAGGTTTGACCTCTGGCTCACTTGCAGGTCAAAACCGCAAGCACCGCGAAATCTTTACGAGGTAGCGTGGTCAAGCTTTCGCTTCAAAAATTCTGTCTACTTGCCTGGGTGACATTAAATATGCATTCTCCAAGGCTCATCCTGACGGCGCACAAACTCAACTATGGGCTCTGGTGGTACTCCAGCAAATGATGGGTTGAAACAGATGTAATAAGTAAGGGCCTGTAAGGCTTTACATCAATCCCATCCCGTCCTTCATTCCACACTGAAACGCAGCCCTCTTGCTGTAATGAAACAACGAAGTCGCACTAAAGTTGTTTTTTTGAGACCTTCATACTTCGGAAATTTACCGTCAGCAAATGATGGGTTGAAACAGATGTAATAAGTAAGGGCCTGTAAGGCTTTACATCAATCCCATCCCGTCCTTCATTCCACACTGAAACGCAGCCCTCTTGCTGTAATGAAACAACGAAGTCGCACTAAAGTTGTTTTTTTGAGACCTTCATACTTCGGAAATTTACCGTCGGTAATGTTGGTGGCCTGGACTTCCAGCTTTTTTTAACAGTCTTGGAGAGGCAATATTATTGCCATTAGGCTTGTAGAAAATTTGGAAATCAGGAGCAGAACATTACACGCATTACGCCGCTCTTAACCTTTGAGGGGCTGTTATCGAAACTTGTTTTGAAGAAAATCGAAAAAAATGGCAGAGAAATTTGGCACCAGCCCATGGTAAACAGAGTCCTCTGAACAAAATAAGTGAAAGTAGAACCGGCTAAGTGCATTTGGTGGTTACTTATCCGCTTACCTTTTCTTCATTGTGTAGGAACCCTTTGAGTATTCAAATATTGTTAGAAGTGTCCGGAACATGAGGGAGGAAAGAAAAGAGAAAACTAAAAACGCAATCAGCGATGCGTACATGTTTTTTGAATAAAAAGCAACGCAATAATTGCTTTATACATTTATCAACACAAGAAAAATGGAATGAGAAAGCAATAATATTATGAGAACTAATGACGCGCAACGCTACGCTTTGCATGTCGGATGCACTAATATTTACGTGAAGTCATAAGAGCTTTGTTAAGCGGCTGGTTTATGCATAGCGCTTGAATTCGGTAGTAACAGACACAAGCATAATTTGTTGTTGCGTTATCCATATACGAGTAAGTGTGGCCGTAGATTTTCCGGGGTCTTGAATTTAAAGAAAGGAGGAGAAGTTTGAAAGCACACATGATAGAAACTTTTTAACCGCAATTCATGGACTTGCGGCGCGAAGTGACGAAGAGCAGGTAATAGAAGATAGTGGTCATAATACTTATTGCACACTGACTTTAAAGGCCAATAATAAAGTATCAGCTTTGTAGCCAGCCTCTCCTGTGATTAAAAATAAATAGAAGCTTTAGCCATCAAACAATGCGTTCGCTAGTTACACGCAAAAGTGAACGATAGCCCCTCCCTCTTTTACAAGTTCTACATTGCCAGGAACAAGGACATGATCAGGAATCAATGTCCTTTCCTGATGCGAGAAAGAACCATCGAGAACCTTTTTCAGTTCTAATGTACACAACTTTTTATGGACATCGAAAAGCCCACAAAGCGAAATATCTGTTTAGCCTCAAACACTTCACTGGGAATAACTTAGTCCAATAGGCCTCCGCTGAAACGGAGTCCGTTTTTTTCCATGCAGTGCGTCAGTTAACTCTAAAAATAAGCACTAAACGGAGCCGTATTTTCCTACGAAAGCGCATCAACACCGTGCCTTTTTCAATGGCTTTTAACAGGCTCCATGACTGCCGACGATGCATCCGGGGTTGGGTCCGGTGGCAACGACGGCTCCCCATCCGCGTCAAAAGATGGCACTGGGCGCAGCACTGACGAAGATAAGTTCAAAAAGTGGCTCCTGGACGAATACTACCGCACCATGGCTCTGTCTTTCGCTAGCATGCGCCGCAAGCGCATGGCCACCCACCAGGATACGCTGGACCTCCGTCAGGTGAAGCGCACGACGCTGCCTTCGTCGGCCCCGGTCCCTGGAACCGCCGACGAACAGTTCCAGGTACGTTGGATTCGTGTCCTGAGTATATTCGATACAGGCAGGATGCTCTTCTTTTGCGTTGTTTACTGTCAAAAATGTTGCACATGTTTGCAAAACGATTTCGACATCAATGTGAGCACCACAATGGCAAGTGTACCTTGTGCCCCGTCTAAACGTTACAGTCATGAATACTAGAAAGGGTGGCGAATGCGGGTACTGCATAATGCTAGAATGCGGCATTAAGGCCATTGTACCACAGAAAGTTTTGTTTATTGATTAGTAACTGTTTCATGAATAGCAGGTTGTATTGACTGAAGGAACTCAATTAGCGCAGGGAGAAAATTAGTGTAACGCATATCACAGCCACTTAATTACCACTCATGCACTCATAGCATGGCAAGGAGCACCGTTAAGCTTTTCTGAGATACTGAGGAGCAATAATGTTAACTTAATGTTGCATCCTTGTGGTGCCACCGGCATCGGGGACAAACTCCAGGTATGTCGACAAACAGGCATGAGAATACATCGAAAGCAATCAGCCTAATGAGCAATCTTGTGCACACAAACAAGAGAATATCTTAGCGAAGGCAAAACGTACTCCCCCCTAATTGAAATCGGACGGACCGCGCCTTTAGCTCGTTTGTACTGAAACACGGCGCAGTTGCTTGCAGACAAAGCAAAGCGCCAAGGAGAACCGTTCTTTGTGCTAAATAATTAGACTGCGGCGTCGCAGTCCTTTGCGAAATTAATTAATAGCATCGAGAGAAAATTGGAGGACATATCACACTCCGCGACGCGAGGCTGTAAGTGATCAAGCCTTGAGCTTCCGGCTATACAACAAAAAGACAGTAATACAGCGAAGCTCGGAAACAATGTACTTGCGCCCACGAGCTCCGCTTTGTCATGAAAGCCTTTTATGTCCTTGCCTTTTATCATCGCTGCGCTAAAGAAATTGTCAGCGCCCTCGGTCTGCGCACGCAGGCTATTTACCTGGAGTGTATTTTAGCATGCTGCCAAGAATAAGATCAGAAATCTGTGGCTAAGCACAAAAAGTTGAATTTCAAATCAAATCTTTTGTTTTGGATTACTGGATTGCCTTCCAGGGCTGTATATGACTTCCGTATATGCGGGAAAGCTAGAGAAATATATCACCAAACGTCGTTTTTATGCGAGGAGACATAGGAGTTTAATGGAGCGCTTGTGGGCTCATAAATTACGACCATTGAAGGAATGTTCAGCCACGCGATATCCACAACGCCGCTGGGCACGTGGAATGGTTCTTTGAGCTCCTAGTAATGGGAGCTTTTTGACGAAGTCGGGTTTGCGCAAGAAAGCTGCGTGAACGGAAATAGCACACGAATAAAGCAGAGTTGATTAATTTATACAGGTTGCTGGGCATGAAGAATTGCTCAGATGGTAGGCTCAGAAAACTCTTCGTATATTCCATTAATGACTTTTCTTTACGTTTCCATGCTTTTTGTTGGTTACCTTATGGGCTTGACACAATACGTGACAATACTTAGAAAGCAATACAACATAAAAACCGTATGAAGTCTTTACTAAGTTTATGGATAGGATACACGAATTTGGCGGTGGCCTACGCACACTGCTTATGCACACCGCTATGCTTCCAGTTAAAACGCCGAAAAGCTTGATGAAGACGTAAGCGGCTAAGCGAGAGGTTTACTGTCTTGATATATTCCATCGTTTATCTTTGTCGTTTTTTTGTCGATAACGCAGTTACCCAAGAAATAAAAGAGAATGCAAACGCCGTAAGGGGAGGGGGAGAGCGAGTTCGGAGTCGAGATTAGAACGTTTACGGATATAGGGTGGCCGCAGCGATTGCAAGAGAGGGATCATTGGAGATCAGCAGAAGAACGCTTTCTCCTGCGGTGATATAGTGGCAGTGGTTTTCTGTGATGATGGCGATTATAAACTAAATAACATGGAGTTTCTAAACATTACCTAGAGGGAAAGCTGGCATCACCGTCTATGCGAGTTTCTGAAAGAGCCATCAAAGAGCACTTCATCCACCGTGGGAGTGCCGGGAAAACAGCAAGGCTCACCTAGCTTGACCCTAATACATGACTACGGCAGCAGAAATACAAATTTTCACAAATTACTTTTTGCAAGGAAGCGTTGTTTTGCAATCAGTATGTCCCGTAATAAAATATGGTAACTGTACATCGCGATAAATGAACACAAAATCAGACAAGCACTCAATTTGCCAATGACGAGAGAGGGCTTTCTCAACATGCCGCCAAAATAGCTAACCATGTAAAATATTCTTTTACGTTTTAGAGACACGCTCTTTAGAGCGAATATCCATGCGAAAAATTGTTAATTCTTGAAATACTACAGTTTGGAAGGTTCTTTCTTCGCATTGTGAAACATAGAAACGTTTTATTGGTGTAGTCCGCTATTGCGGCACGCGCCCTATTTCCGTGCATTGGATATGCTCGTGCCGCGAGAAACTTAACCCACTCCCCGATTTTCTATGAGATACTTGTTAGTGCGCACTAAGTGCCGGTCTTGGCATGTCCTGGCGCTGCGTATACAATTTTTGCCATGAAAACATGAATTAGGAAGCGAAACCTCTCCTACCACAACTAAGTGATGACCGTGTTCATGATGACAGGTGAAAAATGCTAGTATTTGTGTGAATTAATTCATGAAGGGGAAGTCGTTCCCGCATGCAATGCGCGATCGCCGCTTATCTTCGCAATGAATCAAACGCAATCCTCGGCGAGTACGGCTAATGTAAGCTGCGCTTGTCGAAGCACTTAATTTTTGCCCTTTTAATTGGTCTGTGAGAGTCCTGCGAAAAATGGGCAGATTTGACACAGCAGCGGACTGTTGCATTCTCAGTTAACAAAAAAAAAAAACTTCCCTTCTTGCACAGGTTCCCACAGAGAAATACCGAGCTTGCTGCATAAATGGCTCCCAGTGAGGGGGGAAAGCGGAATTTAAGCCTACCACAAGACACCGTGCTCAGCTCACTTCAAGTCAAGCGCCTCCGCATGCTTCGGATCTCTTATGAACTGCCTGCGTAGCTGGACTACTTTACCACAAAGTCAGAAAAGATCAGTAAAAACTACAATAGTGAAAACGATACTGAACAACCAAGAAAACCCATTTCGTAGCACAGTCAACAAGCCACTAGATGTCAATCCAGTTTACTGCCTTCCCAGCATGGCTCGAGCGTCCATGGTGGGTGAAGTGAAAATCCGCCAGCTTTCCATCTAGGGTACACTAAGAAACTACGCTAAATAGGTTTTGGAGTGCTATCTAATGTCAGTGTATACGTTTTGCAGTTGAGAGGTTCCTTGCAACATTCCGAGTTCTGAAATATCTGTAAGTTATTCAAGTCAGTTCAAGGATTTAGCTGCGCCGACTGGCAGCAGTTTCGAGGAAACAATTGTTCGTGACGCAAAAGTAAGACGCCGACCAAAAGAAAAGATGGGATGATGTTTCGGCTCCCGTTTTTGATGGCGCAGCATGCTGAACTCTCTTCGAAGACTGGGACTCACATTCTCAGCTGCTGAGCTCTCGTAGAGCGAGCTGAATTAAACTTCATTGAACGCCATGATCAACTGAATTTCTCATCTGAATCATGAACCACTTTTTCTGGCTTAGTGTTCGAAACTGCGATGGCATACCGTGCAGATTGGAGTCCTGCAATACTTAGGCTGACGTGTGAAGCCGACCACCGTACTTATCAGTCATGGAGTAAGCTAGACTATCCAGTCGTGCCGTAATGAATCAACAAACGTAGCATCGCACGTAAGTAATGTCGTGAAGCCAACCTGCTCCATGTAGTGCATCCTGATACATCGTACTTTGTCCAAGTGTCAGCGTCACTCTCTGAAATGCTACAGATATATCGCGTGAAAAAATTTTTTAGCCGGACGATATGCTTGACTGCATTCAAAGAATTGTTCAAAAAACAGCCAAAGAAACAGCAATACAACAGCACTCGTAGCGTGCTGCCGTAGTGAGCAAATAAATGAATAATTGTTTGTGTCAGGCGTCATGTTAGTACACTTCAATTTTTTAAACAAAACCTCAGAACAGAGACTTACGCAATGCTTATAACTTCGGAAAAAGAGGCTTTAAAAAAAGCGTTAAAAATCACGAGGGTACATAGTCAAGCGATTCTTACTAGCGACGCTTCTATTTACGTTTTTCTTGCAAAATAGTTAACGCCATTAATAATGACACCTTTTTACACGTTTTCCGCACCACAGCATGAGTATTGAGTTGCCGCAGTACTGAACAGTTTGTGTTGAATCTTTATATGCTTTGAAGTCAAGGCTGCAGTTAGCCTTTGAACCGGGCGTTGTTTCCTAACGAGATATTTACACTAACAAGTCAATCGCTTCATACCAGTGGAAGATTTGATCGCTCCTTTGGTCTGTGTCTAGTCCCTCGCGCTTATCTCTACATAGCACTTGAAGGCCTTTGTGTTTTTGCCTTGTCTCATGGAGAATACAGTGTCTATGTAGATAACATTCCTTCGTAACGCCCCAAAATCACTACTCTGCATGCGTACATACCAAAGATATGGATAAGAAACCACATACAGCACAGACTAAGACGGGAGCAAGTAAAGAAAAACAATGATTCATTATAATAAGTCAGAGGAGGTCATCAAGTAGTTTCAGCAAGGTGACGTAAATTTGTTATTACAGCGCGTTACTACTACTACACTTCTGTTACTACACTCCAACTACTACTACTACTACTATTAATACTACTACTAATATTACTACTATTACTACCACTACTGTTATTACGACTACTGAGACTGCGGCTACTACTGCTACTATAAAAAGTACGAAGAATTCTTCGACGATGGCGCTAAATACAGGAATTGGCTATGGCGGTAAAATGTTAAATGAACAGTACTACTGTTTGGCATTTCCCTATAAATGAGGTTACACTGAATGGTGCACTTTTTTCACTGTAGGCGGTGGAGGACAAACTTCGGAGCATCGAAGACGCAATGATCGGAGAAGCCGTGGCTTTGGTGCGAGACGGCGCCGGCGACGAGGCTGAACTGCAGGCCATCAACGCCGGGGTCGCGTCAAGGCTGGACGCCGCATACGACCTGGAAAACGTGCGCCAGTCTTTGGACCACTTGCAGGCCACGCTGGAAGGCATGCGCCGCCAGGAGCTCCAGGCTGCTCTGGCCGCAGACGACGACGAAGCAGACGAGGACGAAAGTTCCGGCTTTGCTGCTGCCACTGGCGCCCTGCGGAACAACCCCGCCGATGTGGAGGAACTGGCCCAAGGCTCCTCCTGG
This sequence comes from Amblyomma americanum, assembly GCF_052857255.1. NCBI lineage: Eukaryota > Metazoa > Arthropoda > Arachnida > Ixodida > Ixodidae > Amblyomma > Amblyomma americanum. The sequence continues at coordinate 76,293,292 of NC_135499.1, forward strand.
GCTCCACTAAACGAGAAGCGTAAGATCTTGCGGCTCGTTTTAGCAGGTCTAAATCCGTTGTGCATTTTAACGAGATGATAAAGGCGCAGTCTTCCGTTACAGACGAGTGCAAAAATATTGGCATAACCTCATATATATTTCCTTATGAACATAGCGAGGGAACAACTCGCGGGTATGGTAGGGGTTTAGGCGTTAAACTGAAAAATAAATCATAGCCAGAGGTGACCGTGGCGCCAAACTGTGTTCGAAATTAACCGCTCTGCACTCAGTAGAGTTACGTCGCCTCGCACTATGAATATAAGAGAGCATAATACAGGAGGATATTTTTTCTCTTAAAACTTTTATAAGCCTTAATTTTTTTCTATTTTAACTAGTCATGGTGTAGAATTTCATTTTCAGTCTCTTGATATGACTTTAAAAAATTCACACTGTCACTATTGTGACATTTGCGTTGACAACGGTAGCGCTGCTAAGTGCAAAGAGCGGTCGCTTATGTTTCTGAAGTGTATCATCACTTTTAATTTACTGAGAGATGTTTTAAACACGTATATGTGTTTAAACCGCACTTTTAAGAACATTTAAGCATCACGGTAAGTGTCTCTGTCAAAACTGCTAATACCCGGAGCGTGGAATTCAAGCAGTCGTCACATTTGGAATACCAGGCTTTGCAGCCGCCGACTACCAAGGGAAAGTAGCATTCGCATGCGCTGTTTGGAAAGGGTCTTGGCCTAGCACCCAATATTTTCTGCTCAGCCTAGCTAATTGGCCATGCGTAATTAGCTGATAAGTATATCCCAACCCCTCCAAACATCAAGCCCCTTCAGGGGCAGCGCTTTTTAGACAGATGATATATATGATGGCAGCACGTATTTAAACGCTCAAATCCAACACTGTCACATGCCATTATTGTATTCATCGGTTCATCTTTTAAAGCGGGGCAACATAGCTGCGCATCTAGATGATGTCAAAGAGTAATTCGCTGCGCAAAGAGTAATTTGCAGCAATCACGAATGTCGGCTATTTTCGAAGGTGATTTTGAACTTTTTATCGGCATTTTGCTCCTTAAGCCCAGGTTTAGAAGATCGTTAAATAGTTTTGAGTAATTACATAATCAAGTTGAGTGAAAAAAAATCACGATAATACTCCAAAGGAGTGCGAAAAAAAAATGGGACGTTCCAATTGCGTTAGACGTTCCTTCTTTTTTGATTCTTTGATTTTTGGTTGGCACACCTCATGTGTCAGACGTATTCATTGAATTGACATTTTTTTATGACGTGCACGATATTCAATCATAAAAGACCTGCTGCCGTGGTGGCTCTGTGGTTATGAGGCTTGGCTGCTGACCTGAAAGACGCGGATTCGATCTCGGCCGCGGCGCTCGCATTTCATTGGAGGCGAAATGTTAGAGGCCCATGTAGTGAGCGATGTCCGTGCACTATAATGAAGTCCAGGTGGTTGAAATTTCCGGAAGCCTCCACTACGGCGTCCCTCATAGCCTGAGTCGCTTTGGGATGTTAAACCTGATAAAACCAAACCTTCATAAGAAACACGTGCTCCTGAGTAAGCAGTGTCATTTCAATGTTACTTGTGCCCCATGTATGCGCTGTTTGTAAGAAGCACTGCTGAAGACTGTGCAAATGTAACGTTGTGTCGACGGGGCCTTGGGGCGATAAGTAGCGTCCGACCTAGTGCATGCCAGCTACTAAGCGGCACGCATGCAACTTAGCAAAACAGCTGCTCCCATAATCGTCGCGGCATTGTCACAGTTGTTCTTTAACCGATATGCAGGAAGAGACGGATACTTGCGCATTGAACATGAATCGAGCACTGTGTAAACAGTGAAAATGGCCGAGACATGCAGAGAAAGCCTATCAAAACAGACGGGCTCAAAAGTTAAGCTTCACACTGGAGCTTACTGGTCGGATCCAAAACTCGTCCGCACAGAGGATGAAACATTACGAACTCAGTAATGGGGTTAAGCACATATTTATGAAATGCTTTCTAGAGATAACCCGTAGCTCCTGGTGGATGCTAAATATAACTTGGCTGTAAGTAGGAATTGTGTCAAATGAGAATCTTTCTTTTTGGTTTTATTACGTTTTAGTTACTTTTCGGAAGCACTTATAACATGCCGGTCTAAAAGCGTGCGTGCGTCCCAGTCGTACGTTAGCAGGAATAAGTATCCGAATCACAGTCAGTTATATGATGAAACTTGCATGTATTGATAAAGCTTAGCTACCTCCATGACATAGCCAGCTTCAATGTATATTTTTGTCTGGAGCACATGCGTACAAGGTTTGTCCCCTTTTTATATTGGCGGAGGATGCGTTGCGGCAGACAACTAAAAATCGCGGATTTTTTTTTATTTACACAAAGGCGCAACCGGCACTGCTGAAACTGCGCTAACTTTCTGTGCACTGATCCCAGTAAGGATTCAGTTGATTGGTGTGTCCTTACCTCTCTGACTTTCGTTACCCTTGTTTTCATACTCCACGGGCAGCTTTGTACAAGCAGTTTTATTTACTTGAAAAGTGCAGAATTTTGGGTTCGAGTTGGTGTTCAGGAGTAGAATCTGGGTCAGGACTACAGCGACATTTCTACAGCGGAAAAAAGAGTAGCTCTGATGATGCGCCGAAGCAAATGTTGTGGGGTCGTTTGTTTACCCATCGAACAAGTAATGCAATCGTATTGTGGACGTACAATGAAATACAATTTGTGGGAAAAATCATTACTTTTCTTCACTGCTCCCTTTCGCTTCAGATGAACAACTTCATCCCTACTTGCCTATTTTAAAAACCCACAATCGCTTGTCGGCGCATTGCATAAGAATGGAGAGGAGGACGGTTATACAATATATTGCAACAACATACAGCACAGTGCAATAGCATACAATGCAAAAAAAAATAAACAAAGAAATCAGTGGTGGTAGTATCAATGGGAGTTTGCGCACGACAAGTAAAACAAGCCTTGGGTAAAGTTTAATTGCTTCAGTACATTATTCAGCCCACAGAGATAAGGAAACGAGAGGCAGGTCTTGCCATGTAGGTATTAAGGAAGCATAATGGCACCGAAACCAAAGAAAGCATATAGGACTTTTTTGTTATTTATTTAATATGTGGAATTGATCATTTATCTTCCTGTGTTCTTTATCTCAGAGTGCCATGTCACCATTTTGTGGCGGCTTTTGTACGCAAAGATGGAAACCAGATCTTGCGGACAGCTGCAATGCCGCTGAACCAGATAGTTAGCTAAGAACAGCTAACGCTGCCAAAGATTAGAAAGGCTGCACTCATTTCTCCGTCACCTGCACCTTATTGCTTTCGCCTGGATACCTGCACAGAGCGGCGTAGTCTGGAAGGACGGGGTACTAACATGAGGAATCTATCTCTTAGTGTTTCCTCGCTTCGGACCCTTTCAGAGAGCTGCTTACGCCCGTCCAGCTTGAAGCAGGAGGTGTGTATGCCTCCAAGCAATAAACTTGTCCGGAGTAAGCGCGTCTCCTCATCATCAGCACCTCCTTTATCCCTTAACTAGAGGAGGAACTTCTGACAAATGAGAGGTGTGGAGCTCTCATTAGCGAAATGCTGCTGCCGTTGTCTGTTGCAGGTTGTGCTTGCAAAGATCTGGTAAGCCCTTTATCCTCTGTGCCGATCTTTCTGTGAGCCAGAATAACTTGTCGAGTCACGGCTAGTTGGTTCAGTCGTGACCTCAAAGTAGACAGTCGGATTTACTCGTCTCCAGAAGCCGGTTTTCTTAGAAACAGTTCTGGCAATATCCGGCCGCTGTGGAACAGAGAATATTTGCTCCAATCACGTCTGCCGCTGTCCTGACAAATTTTTCGTTACTCTACTTTCTGTCTCTTGATATCATTCTAGGCAGCCTTCAACTATGTTAATTTTGACATCGAGCTCTGTTAAAACACACGTTTCTTTTTATTACGTTATCTTAACCATTTATAATTTCTTTCCATTCTCTAGTTGGGTCATGTTCCTACGTAAATATGTTTCGTTTGACGAAACAGCTAAACCTTACACTAAGTAAGCGAGGCGCACCAGTGTCACGCATATGTTGCCTGTGTATACACCGTGCGACCAACAGAAATGCCGCCATTTTGCTTAGTTTCGCATTTCAGAGTGAAGTCGCGTGATGTCACCCACGGCAGTACCACCGCATTTGGTGTTAGAGCTTCCATCCTAGTAATAATAAGTGACGTGTAGAAGAACTGAACAACAGATGAGATCAGGTCAGTCCGCTTCGCGAATCAGAATATCCAGCGATGGTTGTGCCGACTGCGCATTTGCTTTCTAAGTTTGAACAAGGCGGTAGAGCACCATTTTTGTTCTGTCATTTACATTCTTTGCTTTTTTGTAAAGAACTCCATCTTCGAGCTTGATGAATTTGCTCTGCACTGTCGTGATCCTGGTGCGGGATGCATTCAATACGAAACGATGTTTGGGACGAACGGCCCCGTAGCAAGAGAGTATATAGCGTTATCATTCACGAAAGGTCAGCAGTGGGGCTACGATGGAACGCTGCGAGTTTTCTGAAATCTTCACAGTGGAAAGAAAAATTCACCTGTGCTTAGCCTTGCCGGGCAAATCGAAGAATTTAGCGATGGCTCAGCTGATTCTCCTGTCACCGCGAAACTAAAATGCGCTGCTTAACATTTTACTAGCGGCAACTCGCCGCTAATAATGGTCTATAGCGTCGTCGCGTATTAAGCGGACGCAGCGCAATCGAACTTCGAGGGCACGAAGGATGTGGCAAGGCCATCTGTGTTTTTAGCAGACATTATAGCGCCATCTCCCACGAAATAGTGTAAACCCGATGTGGTGAAAGGGGATGCCGTCCTAAAGCTTGCTATAAACAGTTCCTGCTGTAATGTCTGGCATCGCAGCAAGTGCGTCCGCCAACGACGGCTGTTGCTTTAGGAACAGAAAAACCACAGCCGAACCCTTTAGTGCATTTTGTTTATTGTTGCGTACATTAGGAACTGGCAGCTTTTTCTCAGATCGTGCTCTGCAAAACACTGACCTCTTTTTTTTCGGTGAGATTTACCACCCTTGATATCATAATATAACTTATTTTTGATGCCTGTCAGCAAACCCAGAAAATAATATTTATCACAACAGTGAGCGTGGCAGCTCGTTCTCCGCCATTGTTTTGCAGCACGTTAATCCGTCAATACTACTATCAGTACTTCTTTCTGAATCATTGGCAGGGTGTGCCTCCTTAAAATAAAATTCATTACACGACGCGTAGGTTGCTAAATGCACAGCTTATTACTACTGGTGTTTTTGTACATTTTTCCAAGTAGAGCGAGAGTTTGTAAAAATTTTATTCATGCACATAAAAAAATACCAATTGGTGTGGTTCGTTGGAAAACTAATAACATGGCTTTCTTGAGGCCTGTATATACAATATACGGGGAAAAATAGTACTTGGAAATCGAAATAATCAATAGCACCTAAAATGCTTAAATTATTTGCTGCTGAGCCACTGGATTGGGAACAGCTTGGGATAAGAGTTAATGGAGAACACCTAAGTAGTTGGCGATTCGCTGATGACATTGCCTTGCTAAGTCACTCAGGAGCATAGCATGATAAATGAGTTAGACAGGTAGAGCAGAACGGTAGGTCTTAAACTTAACATGCTGAATGCCCAAGTAATGCTCAACAGTCTGGCAAGAGAAAAGCAGCTCACAATTGGTAGCGAGGTGCTGGAAGATGTAAGGGAATATGTCTACTTAGGGCAAGTAGTGACCGCTGATCCGGATCAAGAGAGGGAAAGAATTGGAAGAATAAGAATGGGGTGGAGTGCACATGGGAGGATCTCTCAGATCATGAATGCCAGTTTACCAATATCCCTCAAGAGAAAAGTATCCAACAACTGTATCTTATAGGTACTCATGAGGCAGAAACGTGGAGGCTAAAGAAAATGGTTCAGCTTAAGTAAAGGACAATGCAGCGAGCTATGGAATGAAAAATAATAGGTGTAAAGCTAAGAGAACAGAAACGGGCTGAGTAGGAAGGGAAAAAACGCGCGTTAATGACATCTTAGTCGAAATCAAGAGGAAGAATTGGGCTTGGGCAGGGCATGTAATGTGAAGGCAAGAAAACTGGTGGTTCTTAAGGTAACGAAGTGGATTTCAAGAATAGGGAAGCGTAGCAAGGGACGGCAGCAAGTCAGGTGGGCGGATGAGATTAAGAACTTAGCGGGCATACAGTGGGCGCAGCTGGTAAAGAACAGGGTTAATTGAAGATACATGGGAAAGGCGTTTGCCCTGTAATGGGCGTAATCAGGCTGATGATGATGATATCAATGCATAGTGTAAAACTCAGCTGGCAAAGTAATAATAAAGGCGAGGGGGGCATTTACTGGCATGATGACGCCTCATTAGCAGAAATTTTGTATGCGCAGCCTTAAGTGACGGTGCACTCAAGACATTTCCATCTACATTTAAATGAAGTAAAACTGTGCACTGCGCAATTAAAGCGTATGGTCAAGAACTTTCAGCTTCATTTTATATTAAGCAGGTTAATGCGGATGCCGCGACGCGCGCTTCTTTTCTAAATTATGCTAGAAACAACTCCTGCGGAAAAAATAAGTCCTTATCTTGGCCTTTGTTTGAATTGCTCTGCCGCGTGAGTAATTTCTCTTAATTAGAGGCTAGATGTGATGCGACTAGCCTATGGCTACAAGAGTTACAGGCCATGTTCACTGAGTCTGTTTGTGTAGTGAAAAGCTTACATGCATCAGCGAGAAATTCATTTTCCGCAAGCACCTCACTGCAGCATTTTCAGCGCATAACGCTACTGTGAACTGTTCTCTCCTTTTGCAGACAGCTGCCCCGCCGCGCAGGTGTTGAGTAGCTCGTGTCCTGCAGCGGTGCAGTCTTTCACTCCTGTTCCAGCCATGCAGCAACTGCTGCTGGATGCCTGCCAGTGGCAGCAGATTTGCTTCGTTTGTGTGAGTGCATAAGTACTAACCCCTTCGCCGTGTGCGCTATTCATGCAACACGGAGATATTGTATTATCCTGACGGAAATGCTTTTGTGCAACACTGGGTACGAACCTACAAGGTAGAGAATGCCTTTACCTAAGCTGTGCTTTTTGTTTTTTATTTGTTTTTTTTTCTGTTCTTCGTACTAAAGTATGTTTGGCACATGCAGTGATGCATGCGGTGTTGTTGCGTCTGTATTAAGAGCCGGGAAAAAATAGAACTGTTTGGCAAAAACAGCGCCTGTTATTTTGTCACAGCTTCCACAATATCAGTGCCCCGCCGCGGTGGCTCAGTGGTTAGGGCGCTCGACTACTGATCCGGAGTTCCCGGGTTCGAACCCGACCGCGGCGGCTGCGTCTTTATGGAAGAAAAACGCTAAGGCGCCCGTGTGCTGTGCGATGTCAGTGCACGTTAAAGATCCCCAGGTGGTCGAAATTATTCCGGAGCCCTCCACTACGGACCTATTTGTTCCTCTCTTCTTTCACTCCCTTCTTTATCCCTTCCCTTACGGCGCGGTTCAGGTGTCCAACGATATATGAGACAGATACTGCGCCATTTCCTTTCCACCAAAAACCAATTATTATTATTATCCACAATATCAGTCTGTGTTCAGGCGCATCTTGTATGTGTCACTGCCAGAAAAAGCAGCAGGAAAATTATGCTTTAAAGCTAACCTCTCACGTAGTTTTGCCAGTTTTCCCCAAATGTCTCAAGCACACATTATAAGAGGAACGTTTGGCGGAATTTCAGCGGCATAGGATATCACGTTTAGGAATCATACTGTGCCTCAGATTGTATTTCCACTGAGTAAAAAAATACGACTGTAGCGACGAAATCAGCAGGTTCATTCTAAAAATTCTTTAAGGACTACAACACTATTTGGTCCCCGGACGCTTCTACTGTTGTTAAGGCGCCTGCATCTTCAGGCACGTTTTTGATGGTTAGAGATAATTGTTACAGCACATCGGCAAGAAAATGTCAGTCTCGGTATAGCACCTGTTTTCCTGAAATAAACAGCCATCAAGACAATGTACAGGACGAGAACATAAAACTAGCATTCAAGTTCGAACTTTTGTGCTGTACTTGCTTTATATTATGCTCCTGGCTGTAAAAAACTGGAGCTCATAAACTTCGGTTAGCGAGCAAGTACTTTCTTTCCCACGTAGTTCTACGACCATCACTATGCAGACTTAACACTATAGTCCGTCGAAGTTGTAACCGTCGGTTTAGAGTTAAGGTTATTGGGTGAGGTTTGCTTCATTGGCGGGCTCCTATTTTTTTTACGAATTAACAAAAATATTTCACCTGCAGGGTTCTTACTACGGCCTCGGAGCTGAAGACTGTGAGGGAGGGCCTGGCGGTGGCGGTGGCGCCAGCAGCGGCGGGTCCACTCAATTCACGCGGCTACTGGTCAGCCAACTGCTGTTGCGCCAAGCCAAGCATGGTCATGCGCAGGGCGCATGCGCCGAAACATGCGTGGCCGATTTCCTGCTGAATCACTGAGGGGTGCCCAGCCAGGGGACGGCAAAATCCACGTCACGGCGCCAGAGTTGCAGCAAAAAGGGCAGAAGAGATGGCGCCGGACACTGCGCACGGAGATAAAGGGTTCGCCGCCATCCACCCAATACCTTAGGGTGCCAGCTGCCGGCAGGGTGTGGTTTCTTTTACATGTTGTTTTGACGAATGTAAACCGGGTGCGTGCCTCTCAGGTTTGTAGCGGGTATTTTGCGGCGAGTTATGCCTGCGTTTTCTCGAATTTTTGTTTGTCCACATTTTCTGCTCGTGTCTTTGGGTTTCGGTTTTATGTCTGTAAATCGTGCGTTGCTCCTCCCTTGCGTTTTCTCCTGGGCCTTTTTGCGCCTCTTTTACAGTGGCCGAGAACACGCCGAAGCAATGATGCTGCAAGGTGCACTGGGAGCAAGGGGTTCTCTTTGTGGACGGTAGCTTTTTCTGTAGGGAGAATTGGTGAAGAGAACAGGTATTCTGGCCATGAGCCGAGATGAGGCTATAAGCACGAGACATTAGTGTTAGAGACCTTTGCGTGGCTCACACTGCGTAAATTTGTTCTTATTCTAAAACATCGGGACGCATTCAGCATTTAGTACGTTGTTGCATATGACTAGGTCGGTATTCTGTAACATTTCGCATAATTATTTCATTGATATAGAGCATAAATTGTAGTGCCGAGCACTCAAGCCATCTTCGAATATTCCAAGTCAAAAATTCCGCCAGTGTGGTTATAAATTTCGTTGAAATTACGTTTTTTTCGTGTATTTTGAAGAGAAAAACAAAGTAAAATAAGCTGCGACTTTTTCTGTTGCGGAAAATCTGAGCCTGTTTATTCATTTCTTAGGCCACAGGCGTTAAAATGTTTGTATGTTCTTTTCCCTAACAGCTTAGAATTACTGCTAAAGATCTAAAATTAGGACAAATTTTTCGAAATCTTTTGCAATCGAGGAATTTCAAGGTATAAATATGAGTGCTACTTACCTCATTGATATGCCCAGTTTTGTGCTTGTGTCTCGAACGTGTATACTCTTAAGGCCTCTCACGCGGAGCGAACGAATGCACGGGTGAGATTTTTGCCTGCAGTGCGGAAATGAGTCATCAGCTGACAGCAAAGAAATGCTTATAGCAAGGAGCGCGAAATGATTGAGTTTTGTGGGGAAACGACCGATATCCAAAAAAACCTAGAGATTCTGCGTAAACTACACATTATTGAACTTAAGCTGTTTTTATGAATGCTGACAAGCGCCTTCATTCATGCTGACCATTAAACACAGAATTTCTGTTATCTAGAAACGCTTACATGTCACATTTGAAAATCCGCCGTCATAGTACCGTCAGTAATGGCTCGTTTGCGTTTCAGCATGGCTTAAATTTTGTTTCCTACCAGGACTGAAACCATGGCCACAGCACAAAAATCATGGATGAGGAATCCACCGATGTCAATTTTTCTGTATGTCTGTCTGTCTCTGTCTCTCTTTATCTTTGACAAAAAAATATAGCCGTAGCGATCTGTGGTCATCACAGCATCAGGAAGCAAAACTGAGGGCTTTAGGTATTCCGCAGCGAGTGTTCTATGATAGCAAACTGGTTTCTTCTGTCTCCTCAATGTTGTGTCTTCTTTCGCTATGGTTCTGCTTCTCCGTTTTCTTGAATGAGCTTTTTCTTTAACCTGTTGACCACGACAAGGCAAACAATTAGCTCTTTTTTGCCTGCACAGATACAAAGCATAAGGCAATAGATGCGCTTTAATCTGCCTCGCATATAATTTTACCGTGGGATAATAGGAACGGGGAGTTCTTCGTATATAGCGTAATCAAAACAAAAAAAACGAAAACGCGTCCAAAGTGTGTCATCTGGTGATGGTATGTGCACTTGTCGTTTGTAACGTCTGCACTGTGTATATCTGTTCAGAAAAGCTCACGCAGCAGAAAAGCGCCAGTGTATAATGTCGTCTAGGAGAGCATTGTGATTGTCGTCGATGCTGCGTTTGAGTTGCTTCCTTTCTTTTTCCTACGGCGTGATATCCTGTGGTCTCTGCGTATCTGTCGAAAGAGACTCCGAAGCCGGTTTCAGTATACTTACATATAGGGTTGACGTGCCATCTTTGTCCGAATAAAACACTGCGGATGTGTTCAGAACATGTGATACGAATAAAGAAAAATATATACTGTTCCTTCTGCGTCTTCTGTTCTGGGCCAACCGCACACAGATTTCATGGAAATGAGGTAGATATACAAAGAATCTAGGTTACGTAGGGGCTCTCAGAATGTCCACTCTGGCACTATTACACCGCATTCAGCTGCTCCTAAAAAAAAAAACACATGCAGACCGGAAGGGTAAAACTGTAAAGCGCGCGTGGGTCTGCATACGCCGTGGACACAGGCATATGAAAATGTGGCACTTGACTTAAAGTGTTCTTTTCACAAGCTTGCAAAAGCAGCTCTTAATGTTTATTTTATTATGTGCGCTTGAGGGAGCAATCAGAACCACTGCCTTCAGCCAGCCTACTTTCCACGTAGTGACTACGAGAAATTGGAAGCTTGAGAAATTGCTTTTGCTAAGTGTTCTTGTGTGAATCCGAAAAGAAATAAGCGATTGGAGATTGTGATAGCGTTCAGTCCAATATGAAAGAAAACACTTAAGAGGTGGTGTAAATTTAGGCACTCTTTTATTGATTTTGAGACTGAAACAACCAATGGGATTACTACGGGGCACAAAACGAATGCTTAAAAAAACGACATAAAAATTAACGCTTGCACCAACAAGTGACGAGTGATCATTGCCAGCGTGCGAGTGTTCTTTTTCATGCCCAGCCATACTTCAAAAATGAAAAATAAAACTTCAGTACAAAATATGAATCCACAATGCAGTTCATTATTACGTGTTGCACTGCCCTAAAGTTTAGCACGCTAGCACAGAAAGGCTACATCACAAGAGCCTTGCAATGTCTATGGGATAAGAGAAACAAGAGTTCAAGCGCACGTGCGCTCTGTACTGCTGGGACGCTCCATGAGAACTAATGTACCCAGCGCCCTGCAACGCAGGAATACCGTCGTATTTGGCATTCAGAACGAGCGCTAGCCTGCAAAAATCTTCGAAAAGGCTACTAAAGGACGAATGCGTCTCTTATAACCAACATTGAAGACCTAAATTTCGCTAATACATGTGTAATAAAGTTTGCCAAACTGGTGTTATATGTACAGTACTCACGGATTGAAATAGGACATTCGGAGCGCTAGCCTTGCAGTGCCACGCAGGCATGTGGTAAACCACAGGCCGGCTGATTGGCTACTGGAAGGAACAATTCTGCTTTGTAGATGTTCTCCCTCTCACGCCATACCACAATGCACCACCTTGGTTCCATGAGCGTCTACGGGCGGCGCTCCATGAAGCGACGGCCACGCGCTCCGAATGTCCTATTTCAATCCGTGAGTACTGTACATACATTTTGAAAATTTGAGCGAAAGAAGCACATTTCATGTTCCATAACAAAACTTAAGAGTGCCGGTGATGTCTTACCTCAACAACACATTCATAGAGATTTGCATTCAGAACGAGCGCTAGAGTGCAAAAATCTTCGAAAAGGCTACTAAAGGACGAATGAGTGTCTTATAACCAAGATTGAACACCTAAATTATGCTAATACATGTGTAATAAAGCTTGCCAAACTGGTATTATATGTACCTTAAAGCATAACCTACTCTCATACATATAAAAATAGTCTGCATCAGGCGCCCTCTGCTACCAGTTTCTGAGCTCAGTTCTAAAGCGGATTATGCAAGAAGAATCAGTTCTCGGAAGGGTTAGGGACACTAAGAGCGTAATCAGGGGCACTATGAATGAGGTTTCATGTTTTGCGAATGGCGGATGATTACTTTCATTGCAGCATTAGAAAAAGAAAGCACACCTTGGTTGTTAGGTGCCGAGCAATTTTTAAAATAAATGAGCGTTTGTTCGATACGAAAACGTTACTCCAGAAACGCGCACCCCTTTTCCTTCTTGGAAATAACACGAACACAAGCCATTCGTCACCAGCCCGTGACCCAGATCAACAGCATACGCAATCCGAAGGCCACGTGGGCATATTGAACCGTGATGTGACTCCCGTTTTCCCAAACTGTGTTGACTTGCATGACACTTGAAATATATGAAGTTGTAAACAATGCACTAATCTTGAATCGACGGCATTTTACATCTTCTGTCGTTATAGGAGCATTCAAAGCGCTTGTCTCGTACGCTGAGGTTCTGCTGCATTAGATGCTTTTGAGTTCTGTGAATATTTTGCTCCTGAATTATGGTAACACTTAATATGATCTGGAACGCGCTATAAAGGGCGCTGGGAAGTTACGTCACGAAGCTATAATCAGTGGTATTTGCTTGACTATGGGCCCTATAAATTATATGGTGTATATTATGAAAGGTTCTCCTGCTTGTCATAAAACCGGGACAACGTTTCGTTGTAAAGAGAGTCATGCGCTGATGGCGCCGCAAAAGGAAGATATCAGGCAAATAAAGGAGGGCTGTAGCAATATTTGTGCGCAAAGAAACGCCGTCCTAGGAGACACAGCATGGGCAAGTGGTACAAACGTTCTTCGACACGCCTCTCCTGTTTTACACTGTCAACCTATATTTTTACACATAGTTTTCGCATACCCAAAGTTGGTAGTTTAGTATCGCAGTTCATGTTTATTGCGAAAAAATACAGAACAAATGAAGTGCCTATAAGCACAACAAGACTATGACAATACAGTCGAGCCCACTTATAACCACCGCAGTTGTAGCAAACGGTCGCTTGTTGCGAACGACAGCGAAGCTATGGTCAAGATATGCTTTAGGGAAATGGCACTGCTTCTCAGATAAAACGAATCACTGTGGCCGCACTACACAGGAGGCGGAGCAAACACCCTCCGCTGTGGAGAAAAGTGGCCTCACGTCGGCGCGGAAGCCGGAAATCTTCTCCCTGCTTCGTGATCCCCGTACCTTTTTCGAAAGAGCGTGACGACCCTAAAAGAGCCGGAATTCACTACAGTTAATTCCTATTCCCGTGCACCCCTGTGGCTGGTAGATCAATTGGAGCATGCGTGTGTACCTGGTAGGCGAGGCGTAGGAATTTCAGGCGAAAGCGTAGTAGTCGAAAGCGAGACAGAGGTAGCGTTAAGAGCAAATCTGCAGCACACGGTCGACGATCAGCCAATGGCATTGAGTTGAAAAGTTATTTGGCAGTCACTCAGGAGGCATTGCTGGCCCAACCGGTCAAGAGAAGTGAGTCACATGCCCAATCAGCTGTCTGCAGTCCGCGCTGCAAGCAGTCTGCAGGCAGCAGGTATAACATTCTGCGGCCATGTGAGATGCGCTCTCTTCTTCACTGCATCCATGAAACGTTGGAAGCAAGGAGGGCCGCTCTCATTTACCGCATTAGCCAAGGGATAGTTTCCCATGAGAGTTAAGATGTTTAATTTGGGAAGCTTGCGAGAGGTTTTTAGGTTTTGCGGCGGCAGAAGTGGCGCCACCGTTATCTTCTTGTCGTGTCTTTCCGATGCCCTCATCGTGTAACTAATGCTCCATCTTGAATTCACAGGTGACTCGTACCAGAATTCGTTGTACTTAAACCCTTTACCTGATCGTGCTGTCAACTAGCTAAGTCTCTTGCTGATTGAAATATGGCTGGCACGCTGTCATAACAGGTATGGTTGCCATGTTGTGTGGCCGCTTGCAGCCTAAGAGTGCCAAGGCTGCTGACGCGCTTTCAAAATTGCGATATCTACGGATTCTGGCGAACGCCTGTATAAGTCGCTATTAACTCCACAGAGGAAATCGTCGTCCTTGCAGATGCCCGTTTTCCTCTCAAGGTCCGACTCCCTCATCGGCTCACTGGTACAATGCGAGAACAGGCCACTTTTGTGTCGTGTGCATTCGGTTTCGGCCTTGTCATCGACGAGCGGACCCTAGGTCCAGCACTCCAAACCTCGAAACAAAAAGGGGCTCGGGAAAGGAGAAGGAGGAGGGAGAGAAAATTTAATGAAGACAGGAGAGGCGCTTACGGGTGGCAAATTTCTTTCACACCTGCCGATAGCAATAAATGAAACCTTGTAGACGATCAGGAATGATGCGGATATATCTCCAGCTGCAGTGAAAGATTCAATCGCGACTTAAAATAACACGTCCGTAGGTAGCTCAGCTGGTTTCGCGGAGAAAGAGACATGGCCCCGTTGAAGAGCTTCGAAAGCGCCGTGATAAGGGAAGCTTACGTACATCACGGAGTAATTCAAGAAATATATATGACCTTTGTTTGATTTTGGGTCATTGAGTGCCTGCCACGGTGTCTCCCACAGCGTTAAGAAGGTTGCCCGCCGTTAGGACGTGGACATGGTGCTTTCTGCGAAAAACCGACTTCGGCCGAATCTGTGCTGCGATTGAGCGACACGATACACCGCAGGGAGGAAGGAACGGGCGTGTCGTGAGTCGCTCCGATAGGTTAGTTTGATGTGCTTGCGGAGTGGCATACTTCTTTCTTTTATCTCGTGGCCTGCATTACACTGGTTAGATGGGGCGCTGTCTGAATGTGCGTCTTCGAGAACATGTTATATCACTTGATTCGGGGACTCATTTGACAAATCAGGTTAAAAGTCTTAAGTGCCCACCACTCTTTAAACGAACGCGTGTTTTTTGGATCCACAAAAATAAGGCAGCCCGGGGGATTATGGAGGCTTTGAGAATACGAAAGGCAGCTAATGCCTCTGTGAGTGCGCCATCACTGTTATTACTTGACGCAGAGTTCGACTTTCTTGACAATTACTATCCTTGTAATTGGGCTTGAGTTGTGGTGTTGTGCCACGTGCTCTTCTTTTTTGGCTCGAGTGGTGGAGTCATGATCTGTACGGCGCATGTCATGTCCTTTTGTTTTTCTATTTTACCTTCTGTGTATATATTTCATGTCCCAATAAATGTTTTTCAAGTGAGAGTGAGCACTTGTTCTGGCCTTGTTCTTCTCCTTCCTTATAAAGGCGTATTTATTACTTCCTTGTTGAGCGAAATATCATTAGTGTTTGTGTTGGCACTCGATGGTACGCATACGGCAACCTCATGCAACCTTGTAGATGGCGGTTATATTAATGACTGGTCGCGCGAGGTTGCTCAGGACAACCTGGAACATACAAATTCCACCAGTAGTGGCAGCACCTTCCATCCCATCTCAGGGCAGTGGCGAATCGCTTAACCGCTGCACCACAGCGCCTGGAGTGGTAAGAGGACTCCCGCCATTCTATGAATGTTAAATAGAGAGAGACAAATTCCGCATATATGGACATAAACCCATTAGCTATAGTGCCGTACTCTTAAGGCGAGCGCGGGCCGAGCTACGGCGGGGACTGCCTTCACGAAGTTAGCGCGCAGATAGGTTGGGGGGGCGGCGGCGTCTTGGAGACTGCGCTCACAAAGTTAGGAGGCGGACATTTTAAGACAGACGCAATCTTATGTGTCGCAGGCGACATTTTTCGAGCTTCGTATAGGACGAAGGCAATTCAAGTGACCGCCATGTTCTTTATAAACGAGATCTATTGTGTTGTTGCCTTAAGCCACGGGCCTGTTTAGAATAAATAACATAGCAGTCAGTAAGAATTCACATATATATTCCAAAAAGACGCATTATCTCTAAAGACATGAACCACATGTCTTACATAGTGCCTTTCGGCCTGGGGCTTGATGCTAACGGATGTGCAATTGCTTATTAAAAGCGCCGTTGACTACTTGAACGGATCAAACAAAACATCCTTCTTGCTGTTTAACTAACGGCGAGGACACACTCTGGGCATGCTCAAAACAATACCGCAGCATGTCAGCATCGCGCATTTCCCCCCGTACCAGCCACGCGCCTGAAATTTTTTGTCCCATGACCGAACTCTAACCTTTTCAGCCTCCTTTCTCAAACATGCAGCTAAAAAGATTGGAATGGCATTCCCAAACATATCGTGAACATCACCTGTCCTATATCGTTTGCTGAAAATTTAAAAACCTTTTTTGTATTGAACACATGCCGCATTGTCATTTACTTTTTCTGCGGATTCCACCCCATAAGTAGACCCCCAACCCCCATTAGTAGCCTTTATTAAATAAGAATAAATGAAATTAAATCATTATGCATTTTGAGCGTTCATAATCTCCTGAAGGTTAAAAAGCATTCGTTCTCGGTCCTCGGAAACTTAGGCCTTCGAAGGGTGCTAGAAGAACCGCGCTTCGCGGCTTAGAAAATCAGTTCCTGTCTTCACTATTGAGAATAGCTGCACAAGTTCGCAGACCCGATACGCTCTTCAAGGAGCTTAGATTGGAGATCACAATGGCCGTCAGAATTACCTCGCATACTGAAAAGTGGGCGACTGCTTCTGATATGCGTACCGGCGCCTATTACGATTCGTCACGTGGTCGAACCTGTAAAACATATTCGCAGTGAAATCTTAATCTTGTCACTAGCGTATGCACCGCGATGAAGAAGTTTTAATGCCTTCCTCTCTACGGTATTTTAGAGCGTTGAGCACTACTTCTAGCGTTATAGCGCCAATCGCAACCCAGTGGTTTCCAAGGTAACCGAGGTGGTTACGTAATGGAATAAAATAATAGCAGGCCGCAGCGTGATGCCAGAGCATCACCACTCGAAACTAAAATCTGTGAATCAGGTATATCTATCCCCGTCTGGCGGGCGTCAAAGACAGGCATTCGTGTAAAATTTGTGAGCCAACCGTTTTCCGCATAATGCTCCATGTGGTGTCATGCGATTAGCGTATCGTGCAGCATAACCTTGCTAATTAAATTAGAGGGTAGCTCGCAGCAGGATTTCGAACCGGCTACCTATATACCCCCAATTCCAAGACTTTACGAATCTTCATATGAACATTGCGGCTCAACCGTTTGTCGCTGAGTGTTCGGAACGGTAGCATGCGATTGCTCGCGTGCACCTTAAACCTTCTAGTTAAGTTAGAGTCTAGTTCACGGCATGGATTCGAACCGGCGACCTATGTTAGGTGGGTTAATGCTTGATTTTGGATTGGTGCCTCGCCGGCAGTGCATTTTTTTTGAAGTGACATATTTTTTTTCTATGCAGTCCGCAAATGTTGTATAGGCCGCAAAAATTAGCTCTTGCTAAAAAAATAAAAAAATTTCACTCCAGTCTAACAGCTGGCACATGGTACACAGAATTGCGTGGGATACACGGAAAGTTTTGCGTCACCGAAAAAGAGAACGCTGTTTTTGTTCGCACCGAAAGATAGACCACAAGGACCAATATTTTAAAACTTATATATGTATATTCCGCGATGTGTATGAAAGGCTTTGCAGTAATCTGTAAAATACGTTCCACTGTTTCAATGTAAACGTGTTTAGATTAGGCAATTTGCTTTCTTCTCGTAAGTGGCGAGTCGGAAGGCAGAGGGAATGTTGAAACTGAAGAGCTTAATTTCGCATTGACTCGGCATGTGTGTGCCCTCCACAATGCGATGCCAGTCTTCCATATTTCCAGTTTTCTTTTATGAGTTCAGCCCAATTCTTCGGCACAAAATGCTTATGTGTTCCAGTAGAGTTGCTTTTTTTGAGCGCAGGTTTTTTAGCTATACGGAAGCCAATAACCAACTCCCAGGGTGTGCTTTTCAACACATGTAGGTCTCCTATTTACCAATGTTTGTGCACCTTAAAAATTTTGACCGACTGGAATAAAGATTACTCTGGAAGCGATCGACTCTTACACAAAGCATTCTGCCTACCCTTCACGCAAGCAATCGACTCTGAAGCAATCGACCACCCATGCAGTAGTGGACACTGAAGCAGCCTGGGAGCAGATGACTACGGCGATCAGCTCTCTTCCATTAGGGCAGAGCCTGATCGGTCCCGGTCAAATTCCGCGCAGTACGCCTAATGGATGCTAAGAACTTGGCGTTCATGCAGAGATCAGGGGTTGCTGAAGTAAATGACGCGTGTCATTTGGTCTCTCCGCTAATTAGTGGAATAAGGCAGGCATTTCTAATGAGGTTAACGTTCCCCGTTCCGCTGCGCCGCGGCTCTACTGTGGACTTTTTGTTGTACAGTAAACGCTAATCGCTACAAACACCATTGCGCGGAATATTTTGGTATTATTTGGTATAGCAGCGTTTATCTGGACTTCTAATTCGTTTCGTGCAATTGTTTTTTGCTCGGCGTAAATTACCCACTTTAAAATGCCACTCGGGTGTGGGGTGCACATGGCCAGGCAACAGCGCGCTACTTTCCATACAGTCGTGTATGTATGCAGTGTCATCTATTATTTGCGTTTATGAATGCTATTTTCACTTTTTCGGAAGTGATA
This sequence comes from Amblyomma americanum, assembly GCF_052857255.1. Lineage (NCBI taxonomy): Eukaryota > Metazoa > Arthropoda > Arachnida > Ixodida > Ixodidae > Amblyomma > Amblyomma americanum. The sequence continues at coordinate 76,312,130 of NC_135499.1, forward strand.
TACTACCTTGGTTTAGGGTTTCACCACTTAACCTAATAACAGCAAACGAAGACTTGAGGCGCATTGCTTCGGCTTTGTTGCTTCTCCGTTATTATTGCGGCTGGGACTGTTGTTAATGGAATGTTTTTTTGGTTTGTTCTTTTTTGCATTCTGACTGCTTTTACTTCGCTTGTTAGACACTGCTTTTCCTGCCAATGCTTAATACTGCTTTAAGTTGGAATTAATTTCTTTTGTTAATAGAATGGTAAAATTCCTTTATACTCATGCGATTGGAGGGGTTGTTCCTGCGTGTGCAAGCCTTCTTGTTGCTGGTTTTGGTCGAAGCGATCTTACGATGTGGCACGGACCCGCAGTTTGGTGTTACAAATACGCCGAAAGACGCGGGATCGATCCCGGCCGCGGCGGTCGAATTTCGACGGAGGCGAAATTCTAGACGCCCGTGTACGGTGCGATATCAGTGCATGTTAAAGAATCCCAGGTGGTCGAAATTCCAGGAGCCCTTCACTTCGGCGTCTCTGAATGCTTGAGTCGCTTTGGGACGTTAACCTCCCATAAACCAAACCAAACAAATACGCCTCTTTTCTGCCACATAAGCAGTTGGTAGGTTTGCATGTGTCGTGCTGTTTCTTGTGCGGTCTTACTTATTTTTTTTTATTTTCGAACGCTCTCAATGAAGGCATACATTTGTACATAATATGAGAATTCGTCACAGCGCGAACAGGACGGGGACAACGGGAGAGAACGAACACGATGGGAGGAGTGCTGTACTTCCGATTGATAGCTTACTGAAAAAAACTGAGGCTTAAGTGCAATCCTACAGGTCATTTTGGAGAAATCAGACAGTTATCGAAAAATGCTATTTCATTACCATGCAGAACTAATAATGGTGCGCTGATACATTGACTGCCTGCTAATCTTTAATGATATGCATCCACGATTTCTCTTTCGATTATGTCTTTTCCACGCCCAAGAAATTTGTTTTTTTTTTACAAGTGGTTTTGCATTTGCAGTCCAGACAATGCCCTGCAAGAAGTCCACTCTTTCGTTATTTGACTAAATTGTAGTTCTCCCTAGCTCTTTCAATAAAACAAAAACCTGTTTGGCCGATATACACTCTATCAAAGGTAAGAGGAATGCTGTAAACTTCATTAGTTGTTCTGTGCGCGAACCAGAGTTGGCACTTGACAGCGCACACCGGCTTTTTCTTTTTACCATCGTTGGACGAATTTTTGAAAGCTTGCTGGGAACTGAGAAAAGCGCATCTACATTGTATCTTCTTGCTATCTTATTTAGGGGTTGGGATACCTTATGAACACACGTTATCACTTGAGTGGCCTTCCTCTGATCTTTATTGTACTTGCGTTTTACTGCTCTTCTTTTGCAGCGAGTTTTCTGGAACTGCTGATATATCTTCCTGGAAGCCTGACCTGCGTAGTCACTCTGTTCGTTGTTTAATGCTTTCTGGCACCTGATATCGACAAGTCTTATCTAAAGCAACATTGAGACAATTAATTGCGATCCCTCTCTTGGTGAACTTCGAGTGCGCAGTGCTATATGGGAGCCGCGCCTTCTTCGCGCTGGGATTGAATATCCAGAAAATATGCCCGTCAAAAATGAAATTTTCAGGCAGAGAAACTGCATGCTGCTATTGCATGGGAGTGCGAAAGTAAAACTCAGGCCTTTTAAAGCATCTTTGAAAGATGCTAGAATATCAGCAACTGCTTTGTCAATTGATAAAATTTTCAGCTCGTCCATTATCCCCAAAAAGCAATCTACATATCTAAAACTGCACAGATGGGGAAATGAGCTTAGTAAACCTTTGTCAACACTAGGAAGAAAAATGTCAGGAAGAACAGGCCCGACACAAGGCCGATGCAAATTCCAACCTTTTGTGAGTAGAAATGGGCGTTGAAATGAATGGCAGTTGACTGAAGATAAGAAAGGGCTAAAAAACTGTTGGTGCTTACACCTGACCTGTTGTGAAAAGGCACTTCTCCCGTCTCTTTAATTACATTTATAACATCTGTAAACAATTCCTTGTGCGGAATAGAGAATTAAAAGTCTTCGATGTCAATTCAGAACCTGAAGAAAGCTGTTGTGGTCAACCCGAATGCTTTCTTCAGTTCATCGGTAACCTGGAGTGAGCTGCGCACGGGGAGAGGGCCTTGAGTCTTCAAGGTCTAGAGATGTATTCGGAGATAGTTTCCCATTGCAGACTGCCATCTACTCTTTTCTGAAACTTTGAGTCTGAATGGAAAATTCGGCTTCTGTGTATAACACGAAAAGAATGCTTCAAGCGTCAAGTTCGAGAATTTTTCACCCTGCTTGCGACTGTATCCAGGCGCAGGTTTTGTAACATCCTAATTGCTGTGCTCTTGTGCGATCGCTTCTTAAACCTTTTCCCACAATTGTTGGGAGTGCACCTGTTAGTATGGGGTTCCAGGGTATGAATGACGAATATATTTAACCCGACCAAGGGTAATCCCTGCGTTTCTGGGACCACCGTACACGGATATTGGTATCAGGGGCAGTTCGTTTTGGCGCGCGTGTACTGCATCTACTTCCTGCTGAGTGTTCCACAATTCGCTCAAGTGGCGTTTGAGGAATGTTGGCCGTAATATAGACGGCAGCTTTCCCAGGCGTTTCCGCCTCTTCTCTTGCTCTTTTATCAGGGATAGAAGGGCACTCGTACCTTATATATCCTGAGATGGGACAAAACTGATTATGCTCCTGCATCAAGAACGCCGATGAATGCAGCTTGCTGTATAACAATTTTGTCTTAATTTCTCCACCATTAAAAGAGAGCCTTCTGCACTTTCAATCTATAACCTCTTGTCGATGTTTTCGGCTGTTTCTATCTATGATGTATATTGCTTTGAAAAAGTTGTGTCAGTTGCGTCAGTGTGTCTATACCGCCTCGCATATCGGTACGCTAGCGGCAGGTTTACATTTCTGAAAATCCACTGACCTTGCTGTCTTACAGCCTGCAGTTCTCTTTTCTGAACTTTTCTTGCGCTGTTCGTCTAAACGGGCTTCCTTTTGGCGCAGCTGCGCAATTTGCGCTACCAGCATCGCAATTTATTTCCGTATAGAATCCTGCTGGTGAGTTCAATCCTCATGTTCCGGAAAATGATCGCCAGTAAATGCCGGCGTCCTGTGTTTCGTGCGTCGCCCTCTCTTCAGCGCTGAAACAAACGACGTCCTGGTCTGTGGATTTTCCGTGGGAGCCTCTTCTTCAGTCGCGTCATCAAACAGCTCTTGCGACACATTAGCAAATCGGTTCTAACCTCTGACGGTGCACATTGTTTCCGTCACCCTGCCCTTGGTAACTCGAGTTTTCGCTTTATCCACGGACACTGAGGGGAAGTGATGTTATGATCATAGGCCACATTTGAATTTTGCCGCGCCCGTTTCGGTCACGCAGTCAGGGTTAACTCTGTTTGGAAAGAATTTTTCTAAATGCCTTTCTCTGAAGCACGTGTAGAAGTGCACCGGCCTAGGTTTGTACGTTTTGCGGCGTACAATGTAACCGTTGTAGTAATATTTGTCCGGAAGAGTCTCTGGTCCTTGTAATGCGACCAGAAAGGTGCCCCTGTCCCCACGCGAAGTTTGGGCAAATCAGTATGTTTCCAATATGGGGTGCCTTGCCACCGTCTCCGGGAAATCAAGTAGGTCTAGGTCATAGACGGCATATTTCTGAGTGTATGGACCTCACGCAAAGTAAGTCTGTACCAGAAGATATCGTTCGGACGTGATTGGAATCTATGTTATTCTGCAGATTTTGCGTGCATACTCAAGCCAAACGCACTGCGACACGGTTGAACGATATGTTGTTTACAAACCCCTGGCAACCTATGGTGCTAAGTACTGCGTCTACCACTCTCTGTATAGTTTTAGTGGGCACTTTTGTAATGTCAAGCTCTGCTAATGGTCTGCTGTGCACTCTGAAGAAATGCTGCAAGGCTAGTGTTGGATAAGCATAAACTGGCGTATCAGGCTCTTAGCTTCTTTGCCAGGAGTGCGTTGACTGGCGGCACTAGTGCTTTGACTGGCCGGGGTGTTCGTTGCGAGGTGTCAGTGGTGATTACTTGTTGCACCTCCATAGCCTGCAGTGCGTCTCTGGGCTCACGGTAGCTGCCCGGGCGCTGTTTTCGTATTTGAATGAACCCCCGCGTTGCTCGGCGTGCAGAAGTTGCCCCGTTGTCGCAACAAGCGGTCACGTAAAAGGCCGATCTGGTACTTACCGTTGTGCTTGCCGAGGTAACTGCGACGACCCCAGGGTCATGCCGCGTCCGCATGCTTGACGCGTCATCTGCAACGAGACTCAGTCAAACCCGGGAAGGCCTATCACCGAAGCCGCGTCGACATTTGGCCGCTCCTACCCGAAGTTTTGCGTCCTTGGCTGAATTCTTGCCACGCGCGGGTTGTTTGGCCTTCGTGTTCTTATTCAGGACTGTGGTAATCGCTGCGTGGGCGCTTGCGCTTGCCGAAATCTTCATGGACATTTTGTCGCCAAGGTGGTGATCATGATGATGATGTCCTCAGGCTTAATGCACAGCAACACGCCATCTTCCTCTTTTTTTTTGTTATAGCGGTGGTGCTCTTGTGGCTCAAATACAAACTCAGCGAACAGTCCGTTACTATCAAATCTTGAATGTCCAAGCCATAAGTTCATTTGCTGTATGAGCTAAGATCTTGAGCTCATATGTCAGATACTTTAAATTAACGATAATAGTATTAATTCCGAATATATGGATTCTTGTTAGATGTTCATTATTTGTGTTTAGTTTTCTAGGGTGACAGGTGAAATTGGGCACCAAACGTAGGACATTTACTCTTTTATCAAGTACCTTAAGTATCTACAAAAGTAGTATTTGCATTTTAGTGCCTGTTTCGTGGCGCATGAGGAGTACAATAAAAATCGGCCACCCTTTTTTCTCTCTGAAGCATGTACTTTGTATTGTGCGCTGAAGCATACAAATTGTGTTGCAGGACAGCCTTGAAAAACGTCTTCTAAATCTTGTGTGTTATGATCCCAGTTCATCCCGTGTTTTTGTATTTTTCGGCAGATATTCAGCGCCAATCTGCACGTCTCATACCTTTCGAATTCCTCCTAAAATTTTCAGTGCCTATCTTTCTCCATTCGGCGCTTAAAATGTGCTTTTAACTGTCTATGTTTGGTGCTTAAAAATCCGGCCTCTAGTCCCGAACTCTGCGACTGGTTGCATCAAGGACACTGGTCCAAGGATGATGATGTGTCGCAACTCATCCTGGATATTTCTGGCGTTGTGCACGCTTCAGAAGAGTTCAGCGCCGTGGTCGCACGCTGAGAAATTTTCACAAGACAGCAAGCCGCCAACTTCTGAACCTACCGATAAAAGCCGCCAGACTCTGGCCCGCTTGAGCATGGCGCATCTGATCAGGACCTGGCTGGGCCGCCTCTTTCTATCGTGGACGGAGTGCAGGATCAGTTACCAGAGGCTGCCGAGGAGTGAGTGGATATGCGTTCAGGCTGCTCCCTAGGAGTTCGTTCGCTGGAGTGCAGTGCACCGCGTCTGGAGTCACCCACGGACACCTTTTTATATTCCAAGATTTCCCGTGTGGCACAATAAAAGGCTGACAGTATGCTAAACTAGGTCGTGGAGCCTGTTCTTTTCAAGAAAACTTAGCAGACTGCTGCTGCTTGCGTTGTCCACTGAAGTCTGCAAAGAGCTGTCGGCCGAGTGTCGAGTGGCATGTGATATGGTTCTCTAAACCTCGATACCTCTAAACCTCGAGGCGGACGCCTTAGCACCATCGGAGGTCTCCATGGACAGCAGCGTGCTTCTCAAGCGCACCACGGTTGAGGAATCCAGTGTCAGCGGAGAACCTCTTAATGTACCCCATGTAATGGGCACAGAAATAATGGGCTCCAAAAATAGGCAATAGCAGCCCTAGGGCCGCCAATTCAGTGGCAGCTTTCCCCGGCCCGGCAGGCGGAGTTCAATAACGTATTCTCACAAAAAGTCGGGGCTCCCAGCTTTTGAAGTCTCAACCTACCCCTAAGGTTTGAGGCGTACGGTATCGATGGTAGCAGAACCTGTAAAACCCATATTTGAAATATCTGGCGTGGTTGGAGCTCAAGTTCCGGAAACTGAACGAGCTATTGATGAGCAGGCAGAAACTAGTCTTGATCTGCTTGTACCGCGTATATTTTCGTCATCTAACCGAGAGGCATGTCTAAAGTGTGCATGTTTCTTTGATTAATACACTGGATATGACTGAACTGTCGTTTTCCATTGATTATGTAGGGTGGTTTAGGAGCAGTGACTTCATCATTAACGGTCAGCAGTGGCTAGTTATTTGTGTATATGCGCCTTTAAACCGCAGAGATAGAAGAATGATTTTCCTCTTTTTGGCAAACCTTCTGCACGCAGATAGGGACATTTTACTGCTGGGACATCTCAGTTGTGTGTGTACCAATGAAGGTCAATCAGTGTATCATGGACGTTATAACTGCAGTTCTGTACTCGCTGACTTAGTTTGTAGACACAACCAAAAGCTCACATTGGCCGACTGAAAACGATAGCATATATTTTACACATTTCCATTCCTCTTTGAATATTCGACTTGACAAGATCTAAGACTCTGCGGGCGCATTAACCACTATGCATGGCTGTTGGGTGAGGCCGATATTCTTCAGCGACCGCTGCGCTGTGTCTGCAGAGACAGGAAGGTATGCTCGGCGTCTATTCTACGCACGATTGGCGCTTATGGAAGCCTGACAATTCTCTACTCTCACGTGAAAATTTTCAGCGCACTGAAGCTGCTTGCTTCAAAAATGCATATACACGTGCAGATTTCTCAGTCTCTCAAAGCTGGGAACAATTTACAGCACGCTAACAATTTAACCATCGCAGCATCATCACGGTTCTCATTATTGAAGCGCCTTCAGCTTCGTGATTTTTCGGACACCCTACATGAGGTGCAAAAAATTGCCTAGGAATCGCATCTTGAAATCATCAACAATATTAAAGCACAGATGCAAAAGGTTAGCGCAGAAAAAATCAAGGTGCCTTGATTAGGTCGTGGACAGAGGGGTTCGTTAATGAAGAACCGCTTCGCCGGGCGTTTAATGATAAATGGCAGGCTGCTATTTCCAAAGAGGTTTTGGAAATTCGACACGGAACCGATACATACAGAGGCACGCTAGGTATTCTTAATGCTTTTTATGACTACTATACGCCACTCCTTAGGGTAGCAGTAACCAGATTAGTGGGCTAGATTTCAGCCACTTCAAAGAAGCGTTTCCTCGACTATAAGATGTTCAGCGTGGAGCCACAGTGGGACGTATATCTTCAGGCTAGGCCAAATTGGCCATTTCTGCTCTGCGGGGCCAGAAGCCTCCTGGCCCGGATGGCCTAATTAGTCACTCTATAAACACTTTTGCCTTGCCTAGCACATGTCTTGCTTAAAGTTTTTAGTGGTGCTTATAATCCGGGCTATCTACATCTCCTGTTCCATTCTGGTCATACCATACTATATTCGAAAATTGCAGATGCAGATCGGCGGAAAAGTGTTGAAGGATTATCGTTCTGTATACTTAAGCAACGTGGATTACAAGATATTTGCGAAAGTTTTTTTTCTCGTCTGGATTGTGGCACTAGATTTATTAGGGCCGCACCAAAATTGTGGAATCAAAGTTCGTAGTATTTAAGCGATACAAATACCACGCATTCGATTTTGGAGATAGTGTGAGATGAAGCTTTTAATTAGATTGATTTGGAAAAACATTTTGATAATTGACAATATGAATTTGCATCAAAGAAAGAACTATTCTATAAAGCATCCACTGCAAAAGCGATTTTAGTAAAAAGCTTAACAAACCTATTCCACTTGAATAATCGGTTCAACAGGGCTGCCCACTATCGGCTTTGGTAATCGCTTTATATCTTGAGCCCCTATCCCATATCATCAACAAATAGCAATTCATGGGTGCTCGCTATCGTAATAACAAATTAAATTTGGGCTTTTGTGATGATGTTCTATTTTCTGTTCTTTTGAAAAAGGTGTGCACGAGGATTTCTACGTAACTGAGGAGTTATGTGAGAGTTCGGGAGCGGCTCATGGCCTTTAATAGTCAAACTAGTTTTGGCTAGGAGACTGGGCTAGAAAAACAAGCTTTTTTAAGCACCTGGTGGTATTCCAAAAAGTTACAGCATTTGGGATCCCTCTCGCATGGGTATCGCAATGGTGTGCCTCACTTGGATTCTCAAATCTCGTCCGTCAGGTGAGAAACCCAAGCTTGAATGGGTAGGAAACTGTCTGTGTATCCAATATCTTCCTGGTTTTCAGGATCGTCTACGTTATGCATGTCGTGCGTTGTGCAAGGAAAAAATATACAGGCTGTACATAAAATTTTTGCGACCATTGATTGGCGATCCCAATGCGAGCCTATGCGCCGAGACAGTTTTTTTCTCTGTTAGCAACCTGGTGAAGCTAGTCTTCAGCACTTGTTTTTAAGGTACCTCGATGCCAGCGCCGCCGTTCAGGATGGTGGCATTCTTTGACCGCATCCACGCCGCCTTTTCTCGCTGCGACGCCATTTTGAATCACAGCGGGCGAGCGCTGTTGCTCGGTGCAAGCAGCTGTGCTTGCGTTGTTCCAGGCACAGCGGCTGCGGATTACTCGCTGGTGGTTTTACTTGTTCAAGAGTATTCGACCGCATGATTGTTGAGCTTGTTAAGTCCACTGAGCCATCATAACGGGCTGTTGTGTGCCAATGTGCTCCGGGTCAACACGTAAAGGCCTGCGTTGTTTTCGCCTCTCCCGGGACTCGCAGCGGAGAAAGAAATGGGAAACTCAAGTAAAGCGGGATCGGTGGAACGCAACTGACAGCTCATATAACTGCGAGGTGAGTTGCGAAACAGTTAAGTCTTATGGACCCGTATTTTGCAATTAAAGCAAACGTGTACGTGTGCGCCGCTGCTGCGTAGGCAGCGTATAGGTACGCGCATACGTACGGGCGCGAGCGCGTTTTTTGTTTTGAATTTCGCTTTTCTATGCGAGTAGTGCCCTGATTAGGAGTCGGGAGAGGATGTTTTTTTATTCGCGGAATACACTAACACGAGCAAAAAATCGTAAGGTCGCACGCCTGTTTCATATTTTCACGGGCAGCACTGGCGTTTCTTTTGCAGAAAAGTTCGCGTCGCTGTTGTTTAGACAGCAGAGTTACATTTCTGTTGAGCGCAAAATAGACGAAAGAAAAGTTAAGTGCACGTAATTTGCTACTGAACGCACACACTTCTTCGTCTGGAGAGCGCGGCTGTTGCGCTGGTGCCAATCGAAGCCCTGCGGTTCTCCCCGAGCTCTCAGTAGATTTACTGCGGCTCTCATGCCAAAGTGCATAGAGGATTTTTTTATTGGTATATAATTGCCTCGTACTATTCGAAAGCGACGTAGCCGAAGTTATGGTCGCAGGGCATATTTGCGCTACGCTGTTCGTAAGCAGACCTTATCGTTGCCTGTTCTTACCCGATCGTGGTTTCTATTCTGTGACAGAGGTAAATCCATACGCCGGATGTGCTCAGGTAAACCTGCAGCTTACGAATATTATGGGTCATATTTTTCCTGAGCTTTCTGGCTCGGCGTCCGTCGTAGCCGGCGCGTTGTTTGGAAACGTGCGAAGTTCGTTAATACAGCAAGGTTTTTTTTATGAACATTTTGTGTTAAGCACATTAAATAACTGGTTATTTTTACAAGTATTTTTGTATCAGTCCACCCGCCGCGGTGGCTCAGTGGTTAGGGCGCTCGACTACTGATCCGGAGTTCCCGGGTTCGAACCCGACCGCGGCGGCTGCGTTTTTATGGAGGAAGAACGCCAAGGCGCCCGTGTGCTGTGCGATGTCAGTGCACGTTAAAGATCCCCAGGTGGTCGAAATTATTATGGAGCCCTCCACTACGGGCACCTCTTTCTTTTTTCTTTCACTCCCTCCTTTATCCCTTCCCATATGGCGGGTTCAGGTGTCCAACGATATATGAGACAGACACCGCGCCATTTCCTTTCCCCAAAAAACCAATTATTATTATTATTATTATTATTATTATTATTATTGTATCAGACCAAACAAACGTGAATAAACACATTTGGTGTTTTATTTATTTTTTAGCTCCACTTTGAAGTGGACGAGTTTGAGAGAAATCGACAGGATGGACGCCGCCTGTTATAGTCTACAGCTCGGCCCACGATGTTTTACTGCAGACGTGAGTAATAATTGTACTGGAGCGTATTATTTCCGCGATTGGCAGTTATTGCGATAAGCATTGAGACGTCATTTTATTGTTATTATTAATTCAGCTAAACATAAGCGAAGGAAACTGCCTACGAGATGGCATGCCGAATGTAGACCTGCTGGCGTGGGAGGCACCAAATCGTCCTCAACAGTTGCTATAGACGCTGATCAAGAAGACTCTGCAAACTGAGTCGAGACTGTACCTCTTCTTTCGAAGAAAGTGCAGTCGAGCATGATAGCAATGAAGGTATTTCCTCGGTCTCTGCATATGAGCTACGAAAGGCTCTGCAAGATGCGAAAAAGAAAAACACTGATTTGCACGAAAACTTGTTGACAGCAAAAAAGAAGTAGGACTGCTGCCAGAAAAACAAAGCGGCAAGAAAAAATCTCTCTGCGCTGACAAAAAAATTTGGATCTCTTGAACGAGGACCAGAAAGCTGCCTTGAAGAGAAAAAGCCGGAAAGGTAGTACATGGAGTGCAGAAACCATAAAGAAAGCCCTGCAACTCAAATTTGCTTGTGGCTCTGCAGGCTACGACTTACTTTTAGAACAGGGCAACCCTCTTCCTTCATGAAGAACACTCTGCAGACGACTGCAGCACCTGTCATTTAAGCCCGGTGTTTTGATTGATATAGTAAATATGATGAAAGTGAAAGTGGCCGCAATGTAAAATTTTGAAAAAGATTGCGTCATATTTCTCGATGAAATGGAGATTCGGAAGGGTGTCCAGCTTTACCGCAGTGGTGACAGCTTTCTTGGCAAGGTGACGTTCCCTGAAGCCGACCGAGCAGCAAACCATATACTCGTCTTTATGGTTGGAGGCCTAAGCACACGTTGGAAGCAGGTGATTACTTATCACTACACAGGTGCTTTTGTCAATGAAGAGAAGCTGAGAGACTTTGTCTTCTATTTAATCAACCTTCGTGCAGACATTTCTTTGCGTGTGCTGTGCGTGACATGCGACATGGGGAGCTCCAACCATGCGATGTGGCGGAGCTTAGACCTGTCAAGTTCCAGCTACTCTATCACTACATGCACTGTTCCCCACCTATGTGACAATTCCATGGCATTGTTTTTTATGCTGGATCCTTCACATGTATTAAGAAATATTAGAGGGCACCTTGTGCGAAAAGATCCCATGAAATTTAGTGAAGAAATAGTGGCAAAGTACAATTTACGAAGCAGTGATGTGTTGATTGAGTACATAGAAGCAGTCCTAACAATGGACACAGAACAACTGAAGGTGGAACCTAACCTGAGTACCGTGCACATTTCTAACGGCAACTTCACAAAGATGAAAGTAGGGGTTGCTGTTCAGTTATTCCGGGAAGCACCTGCAGCTATAAGGTACTTTGTAGAGCGCATGTAGCTGCCGCCCGAGGCTGAAACAACGGCCTGACTTTGTGAAGCCATTTTTAAATGGTACACAATCATGACTGCACGGCACCCTGTTGTTGCTTTGAGCTTAACAAATGAAAGTAAATATGAAGAGGCTATTGCAACGCTGAACCTCGCTGTTGAAGTCATTGAGAACTTTGGCATTGGCATAAAAAATGTCTGGAAATTATGCCAGGCAGGAGTGCTAATGTCCACTGCAGTAGTGCTTCAACTGCATGAATTTCTGGTAAAGAAATGCGGCTACGCATTTTTCTTGACAGTACGATTGGCCCAAGATTGCCTGGAGAAATTGTTTTCGGTCATCCAAATAATTTCTCCCGTGCCCAGTGCATATGATGTTAAAAATGCGCTCAGAATTGTGTACGTTAGCCAGTTCCTCACGGTACCTAAAGACTCTTGTTATGAAGCTGACGACAGCAACTACTTAGAAGATTTATTCTCTGCAGAGATTCGAGAAGTGCAGAAAGAATTTCAAGAACCCTCGTACGATGATGAATGCAGAGTGGGCGAGCCATTGTCTCTTGTAGAAAATGACATCATTGCTCACTCGGCAGGGTATTTGGTGAAGTCTTTTATCTCTACTAACAAACCATGCTCTGCCGGTACTGAGACCCTCATGGCTGATGAGGCTTCCGATGAGCACGCTCTTGTGCATCTCAAGGAGTGCAATCAAGGTTCTAGAAATTTGGTCTATTTAAGCCATACGGTACTGCGCTTTGTTTCTTCCTGTGAATGTGTCTTTAAGAAATTTTCACAGGAAAATGATATTTGTCATTTGGATCACCCAAGCTATACATTGACGGGCCTTATTGAGCGATCAGTTTCTCTGCCGCCTAGTGAGCGCGCTGACCACCCAAGCGTTATGAGAAAACTGATATGCCGTTTTGTTGTATTGCGAGTGCGTATCTACCTCCACTGGTTAAACGAGCCTGATGATTCAGATGACGGTTATGGCAGCAAGACTGTGGCTGGTGTGAACTTGCCGTAGAGTATTTTGCTTTAAATGTTGCACCACACGGTTAATAGCAGGATTTTTACCACTGACTTGCTGGCTTATTTTGTAGTTTGCATCTTTATTTATGCTTTGTTTTCATGTTTGTTGCAAAGGCTACACTACAGTTTACATAGCAACTTTTGCCTCTATGTCTTGCTCGCTTGTTTGCTGATTTGCATCTTTTTTCATGTTTTGCTTTTATGCTTTCTTTTTAAGGTTAAACCCCGCTGTACATACCCCACTTTTCTGTCCCTCTGTCTTGTTTACTTGTATTGTGGTTTGCGTTTTTTCATGGTTGAGTGCCCTTGACATTAAATAAATAATTTGCTTTGTTTTTTTTTGTTTTGTAGACTTTTCTGTCTGTAAGGGGCGAGGTTGACAAGTTAGGTTACATATTTTTCTGCAGCAGTAATGAAGCTCAACCTTTAGTTAGCAGTTATTTTCAACAGCCTATGCCATCACCACCCAATTTTTCAGGCAAAATAGGAGTTGCATGCTTAGGCTTCGACAAAACTGCAGTTTTTTTCCTAAGCCTTTTCTGGTCGAGCGCAAGTGAAGTCTGCATATGAGCGCTCGCAAGAATGCCGGTGGTTGGGCGCCCGTCAGAAAAATGAAACGAGTGGAAAACTTGCAGTGGTGGTTTATCCTACCGCCAACGAGGGGCAGTCAGTTTTCGTGAGCCTCGAGCAAGAAAACGCAGGCGCAGTGGCAACGTTGGTATGCGCGGCATCGTTTGTATATACCAGCGCCGCCCTGTAAACAGATGTAATTGCATCCCTGTGAGCAATAAACAGGCGAACCACAAGCAGCTACACTTTGAAAGATTAAAAAGCAGTCAGGTTTAGTCTTTGCGAGCGCAACAAACGGAAACAGCCCGCGCGACAAAAGCGAAACCAACCACCGCGCGCAAGCGGCTGTTATCAAAGCGCAGGACTTGAAAAAACTAAAAACCACGTAGAATAAGAAATAAAACAGTTCTTCCACTCGCACGGAGCGGTAGCACCTGCTGGGCAGCGGATCTTTAAAATGACAGCCAACAGACGGCACACTAATTGTTCAACTTCGACCACTCGGGGCCCTAAAATTAATTCGTACAATCACGTCTTCGACCCTCGGATGTTAAAATGGCTATTATGAGTAAAAATATGCGCAGTGCAATATTTATGAAAAGGATTGTTCAAGTCAAAGCACTCGAAGCGCGCCGAGAACATGAACGGCGCCGTTACGAACGCTTGCGCAGCCGATCCCACGTGCTTCAAAATGGTGGCGCCGTTGAGGTTGTCTCCACCCTGAACAGCGGGCCTGGCATAACAGATGATTAAGTCCCCATTTACGTATTCTGTTTGCGCTCACTGGTCATAGTCGTGAGGGACCTATACGGGGGTTTCTTAAGGAAGTTGCCGATGCATTTCATTTCCTCACTGTACGCTTTCGTTACAGTGCCTGCACAGTCTCGTCTGAAAACAGCTGACAAAAGTTGTGATTGTGGCGTTATTTACTGTACCGATGTGTTAACAGCCTTATCCAGCCTTTCTACACAACAGTATATTAAAGTGGGCGCAACGAACGGATGTTTAATCAACTGGAAAGGCTTTCTTGTTTGAACTTCACACGTCGATCGTACCTTTCGAAACGCGGCTTCGTGCTAAGGGGACGTTTCTTCCATGGTCAGTGAACTGCCGCCTGTGTCAGCAGCCAGAGACAATATATAATCATTGCTTTATGTTTCTCTTAATGGTGCGATTTTTTTCAGATACTCTTCAACACACCCTCGAAAAGGACATCGTGATCGCACCCTATAATGTATGGTTTTTGCTTGAAATATGAACTTCTAAGATTCCATGTGATTTTTTTGTACTCATGGGAACATTTAGTTGAAGAACAGCCGCATGACAGATCGCTACGCAGAGCCGCCACATTCATCGAAGTCCCTGTTCAGAGAGGAGTGTGCTGGTGCGGGGGGTATATGCTGCGTAGGATCGACCTCCTGCCTAGCCGCCTTTATTCGTTGCCTGTGTGTATCTCCTGGAATTCTGATGAGCGGGCAGTGCGATAACACGATGCTAGTGTGGTTATGCATGACGAGTTCGCGGGATGCGGCCTGATAAAGTAAGGCTGGAAGTCTATGAGTGTTATTGTATTTGCATGCGATAAAAAAGGCCCAGTGGGGCGTAGGGGGCGTGCCTGACTCGCAACTGAAGGCTCATATGTTTAGTTCCTAACGGCGCAAATTTTTTTCAGACCAAATAATTTACCTTATATTCCTATATGTCATTTTTCCGTTTGAACTACGTCGTTACATTTTAATCATAATTTACCGAATGCTTTATTCACAGTTCATTTCCGCTGTTCCCCGCGTGACGTCATCAATCAGCACATTTTCTGCAGAACAAGAACCTTAACTCAATCATGTTCAGAGCTATGAGCCTGCATGGGGCGCGTCAAACCAGGTGTATGGATGTGAAATACGCCACTGCAGGGCTACTAAAACAGATATTACCCTTTATGTATATATCCACTATTTAGCTTCCGAAGTTCTCAATCTGAGGATGTTGCTGTCACGGCCACCAGCATGAACATATGCACGAGCCTAAATATGCAATTCAAGATCGAGAACTGAGCTCTAATAGTTTTTCCCATCTTCACTGCTGTATCAACAGGCGTTGCTGACACGGCCAGGCATACGAACACATTATCGAGCCTAAACGCAGCATTCGAGATTAAAACCTTAACACGCATCTTGCCTGAGCTCACGGCTGCACGAGAAACTACTCCAGATAATGATATCTGCACAAACTTGCCCTATGGAGGCACATTTACCCATTCTGCATCACGAACCGCACCGAACAGCAGGGTGAACACTGGGTATTGTGAGAAATATGCAGGGCTGCACTGTTTGCCATCGGCTAGACAGAAACAAGCACTCACTCAGGGAACAATTTTCACCAACGATGCATGTGACCCATGGGACACAGTATGCATTAGGTTTAGTCTTCCTCCAGGATGAAGCAGATGCTGCCGCTGAAAAGTTGAGACCATGCGAACAGACGGCGTGCTCCAGTACATATAACACCTTGTGATACGCCATAGTGCCGCTCCATCCTCCCGGCCGAACCCAGAAATCATAGTGCGAAAGGACGTACCAACTCTCAACGCTCTCTGCACCCCTCGACGCTGATTGACGATCCCGGTGTCCCTCTCACTACCTGTCACCTCTCAACCTCTTTAAATATTCGCTCTCTCATTTCTCTCCAACCTGCTCATCCCTGACAGTGGAGAGGACGTTTTTTTCTCCACTTTGCCTGTTGCCATGGGTGGTTTCACATACGAGCGCCAATGCTGGACGCATTTTGCGACGATTGTCATTGTAATGGTAACGCATTTAAACTAGGGAAAGGTTTTGCTGCCCATGAGAGGGCGAGAGGAAAAAAGTGCCACAAAAGCAAGTCATTTTTGAAAGCATAATTGCATACGAAACAACCTCACATCAAAATCAATGCTTATCGACCTCGTGCATGAAATCAAAAATTGATTTCAGTAGGAAAACATTTTTGAACCTTTATGTGAAAAGTAGCAAAGTGATAATAAAACGCTGGAAACAATTCTGTAGGCATGACGGTTATGGGAAGCTTAAAAAGCAGCCATGTACCACAGTATCTTAGGGAAGCTGTCTCAGTTTCAGGGATGTATTTTAAACTTGATTATGGCGCGCTAGTTGGTTCGGAATCGGGAACACTGTCGCTCTGCACGCGTTAACGTGCACACAATGAAGAACAAACAGCACCAGGAAGAATGTGATGCACAGCGCTGGCGTACACCTAAATGATATTTGTGGAACTGTCCACAACAGATTGTACTGTCCACAACAGATTATACTGTCCACAACAGATCCACAACAACTGTCCACAACAGATTATGTGGTGGCGAGTGAGCACCGCGCGTTATGAGGTGAAGAAGTGAAGGAAGAGACGCGCGGCGACTGGAATAAACCAGTTTGCCTGCGGTTCTTGTGTGATTAGAATATTCTAAACTTGTGACCTGGAACATAAACGTCAACGCTCCGCCCCATGACGTTTCCCGGGCTCCAACGTCCCACGTCCCCTCCGCCTACGCCTTCCATCGCCCGCCATTCTAAGCGAAACATCCTGGCCTACGGTTCTTACAAGCCAAAGCCCGTTTTCGTATGGCGAACATTACCTCCCAGCAATCCTGGTTCGGCCACCATCAAGCCTCACTGCATGCCGAGGTCGCGCTCGAGGTTCGTGACAACCTCGCAAGTCCCCCAGCAGGGGATTCGTATGACCATTTGAAGGCAGCCACTCTACAACGCACTTTTCCATCCGACCGCAAACGGATGCAACAGCTCATTTCCGCTTCAGACATCGGCGACCAGCGTCCATCACAACTTCCGCACATGCAGGGCCTGCTTGGTGACCGCGCTGCCACTTTTGACACCCAGCCCTTTCGGAAGCTCTTCATGCAACGCCTTTCGCCTTCGGTGTAGATGTTACTGGCGACGGCCACTGACACGCCAGTTGACACTTTATCCCACAACGCGGACAAGGCCAAGCAGGTCGCCATGCTCCATTGGGGGCACCTTCTTTTTTCATGTGCTAGGTCCCCAGCTGTGAACGATCCGCCGCCGCAAATTTCAACACCATCCCTGGCGTTTCCTCAAAAACTTGTCGAGCTGTGCAACGACATGCCTCATCTCCAAGACATCGCTGCTTACTTCCTACGGTCTTCCAGGCAAGGCATTCTTAGTGTCCACTCCCGTCCTCAGCGGCGTTGTCCGAACCGTTCCCGAAGCATCTGCTCCCGTTACTCTTCATCGCCCACATTTCGTCACACTGAGGAGCGTCACTGCGTGCCGCACTGCTCGTACCACCAGCGTTTTTGCGCCGCCGCAGAGCGTTGAACACGACGTTGTGGATGGCAAGGAAACGCGCCGAGGAATTACTAATGACGACGACTGGTTCCAAGGACAATAAAAGTTCGCTCCTAGATTGCCGACTCTACCAGATGACTGCAATTTCAGGTTGACATAGGTGCCGAGGTCCGTGTACTTCCTGCCAACGCTGTGGGCCGTACTGTTCTGTCGCTACGTCATCTTTAAGCCGTCAACATCTCGCGGATACCTATTTACAGGAAACGATCACTCCTCGTCAACCTCGGTTTGCGCCGGTCATTTCGTTGGATAGTCTTGGTTGCCGAGGTTAACCACGCCATTCTTGGAGCGGACTTTCTCTGTAATTTCTCCCTCCTGGTTGACATGGCCCGCAAGAATCTCTGCGATTCGAATAATGCACTCTCTGTGACTGGCAGACCTTCCCTTTTCTGCCCTTTTACCTTTACAATCCGCCATACTGTCCCTTCGCCTTGAGGGGATCTGCTGAAAGAGTTTCCGTCTTCGACAGCCGCCGCCGAGAGTAAAAAAAAACTTAAAGAACGACGTCGTGCACCGCATTATTAGCAGTGGTCAACCAACTCATGCCACAGCTCCTCGCCTCACTTCGCAAGAGTTCCGCCTTGCCCTCCAGGAGCTCGAGCATAATATTGAGATTGGCATCACCCGGCCATCTTCCAGCTGTTGGTTGACAGTTCTGCACATGGTCCCTAATAAATTAGCCGACTGGTACCACTGCGGAGACTACCGCGCTCTCAGCTTGGCCACTCATCTTGATCGTTACCGCTTGCCAAACATCCAAGAATTTGTCAGCAATCTACGCGGCTGCGTCAAATTTTCGAAACTTGACTGTACATACCATCAGAATCCGGTTGATCCTGACGACGTACAGAAGACGGCGATAATCACGCCTTTGGGCCTTTTTGATTGCACGAGGATGCGTTTTGGTCTGCAAAATTCAACGCCAACACTCGAGTGCTTTATTTAGTCCATTATTCGCGTTTTCCCTTTCGTGTTCGCATATGTCGGTGATGTCCTCGTCGCTAGTTCATCTCCCGCCGCGCACCTCTGTCATCTGCACCTTGTCTTCGAACGTTCTTCCGACCACGTCTCATCTTTGGCATTCCTCGGACATCTTGTCGACGCTCACGGTATTTAACCACTTCCATCCAAGGTCAAGGCAGTCGCGGATTTACCCCTTCCGGACTCACTACGTCAGCTCCGACGTTTCCTTTCCCCCTTCAACTACTACAGGCGTTTCATTCCTGGATGCGCTGCCCTAATGCAACCATTCGAAACTTAATTTGGGTTGGCCAAACCAAAGGCACCTGCTCTCACCTAGCGTGAGGCTGCCAATGCTGGTTTTATTGCTCTCAAGGAGCGTCTAGCCTCCACCACCCTTCTAGGTCACCCGTCTCATGACGCACCGACGAGCACCGCTTTCGATCCTTCAGGTTCCGCCTTTGACGATGTCCTGCAGCAATTCCTTAAGGACGAATGGTATCTGCTCGGTTTTTTCTCGAAGAAACTCATCTTCAGTGAAGCGGTGCAGTGCTTTGGACCGCTAGCTGCTCGCGGCGTATGTCGCCGTGAAACACTTGTGTTTCTTCTTGTAAGGCAGACATTTTGTGCTCTTCACGGCGCACAAACCACTCACAAGCGCTTTCTTTTCATCCAAGATCACGTACTCACCTAGAGAAAGTCGGCATTTGGCTTTCGTGGCGGAGTTTAGTACCGACAACCGGCACACCAGCGGAGCCCATAACATTGCTGCCGACACCCTCAGTCATGCATATTTCTTGCAAACCCTGTCTTTTTCTCTGCAAGACCTGGCCCGTTATCAACAGCAGGATGAATGAATACCTTCAAGCACTTTGCTCATCACGTTCTTCATCCTTTAGCTGTCCCCCTGTACATTAAACTGATACTGGCGTCGACATCAATTGCGACGTGAACCGCGTCACTGAACGCAGGTGCCGTTATATACCTGTAACGTTACGCCGAATCCTTTTCAAAGTTATTCACCGCCTTTCTCATACCGGTATCCGTGCTGAGACTGGGGAGCGCTACAATCAAGACAAGGGGACTGTACCACGTAAGAACACCACGATACACGAGCGCAAACTTTTCATTGAGTTTATTTTCGACATGGCGCATATTTATACGCATCTAATCATGGGACACACAAACATAAAAGCGTTAGAGCCAGCCAAGATATCAAAGCAATCTCCTACACCATGCGAGATATAAGCTATCCTCGCAAGTCATAAATTTCACACATGACCGGCTAAAAACAATTTTTCTTTTTTTGTTAAAACCACAGACGGCTCACTAACGAACCCAGCACCTTCCTTTTCTGAAGCCATGCAAAATGCTTCCCACAATTCCCTCGTGGTCTTGTCCTTTGATTCAAGAAGAACCGTCGTTCTATCCAGTAGAGGTTCGTACTTGTGCTCAGCGCAGTGTGCTGTGAGGTTGCCAGGGGCACTGACACTGGGCACAGTTGTAATTGTGCTCCCGCAACCTCTCATTTAAGCACCTTCCTGTCTGGCCGACATAGGCCTTGCTGCAAGACATCGGTATTTTATACACAACGGCCTCAACACATGCCTCAAACGAGTTCCTGTGCCTCACGCCACAAGACTATGCATCGTGCTCTTCTTCTTTGCCGGAATTGGTTTTCGCACACATGCTTTTGAGTTTCTGAGACGCGGAAAATACAACGGGAAATCCATTTTTTTTTGCCACCTTTTTTTTTTGCCTGTGCGACAAGGCATGCACATGGAAAAACAACAGGTCTCTTATCTTTTTCTTTCGCATTTGCAGGCTTCCCCTTAATGAATGTGTGCAAAACTTTATCCGCGACCGAGACCAGCAACAGTTTTGGGTATCCAGCAGCCTTCAGTCTTGCAGCCTGTAAGTTAACACTGTCAAGCATCTTGTGATGGCAAGACTTTTTTAGCGCATGCTTGAAACCTGCATCAGCTATGTTCCGCTTTATCAGCTTAGAGTTCGCGGAGTCGTAAGGAAGCAAGCCCTTTTCGCTCCTTATTCTGTACTGACAGTAAACGTGGGGGCCGATTTCAATGGCTAAGTCTAGAAATTGTAGCCGGTTGTCCAAGGGGGTTTCATATGTTAATGAGAGTCTTGGATGAGCTAGCGGGAATTCGATCAGCGTTTTTTCCACCAAATCATTTGTTGCACATCCCACTTCGGCACATATCAGAAAATCATCAACGTACCTGTAGCGCGCCTTGATGCCAAGCGGAAATAGAGTGTCACGTAGGGCTCAGTTGCCTCTGGCTAGAAAAATGTTGCACAGTGCTGGCGCGATGTTAGAGCCAATGCATATCCCGTCCTGCAAAGACGCCTCACCACCAAACTGCACGTACAGGGAAGAGAGATACAGCTTAAGTATCCGTGCCACTCAGCGTCTCGTTGCGGAGCGTTTCATCTGCCGTGTCCTCAACGCCGGCGTTGACAGTTGAGCTCGGGCGTGTCTTGCCTGTCAGCAGTGAAATATTTATCGAAACACTACGACACTTCTAGGAAGTTTTCAGCCTCCGGACTTCTGTTTTGCAGTTATTCACGTTGACCTGGTCAGACCATTGACATCATCGCACGGTTAAGTTATATGCTCGCCATAATTGGCCCTTTTACGCGCTTGCCGGAAGCCACCCCTACATCGGACATCACTGCGGGAACGGTTGCCTTCGCGCTCATTTCCTCGCAGATCCCGCGTTTCGGCGTGTAATCGGAGACCCTCAACGACAGGGGCCGCCAGTTCGAGTCCGCAGTTTTTGCCATTTTGAGTCAGTTCCTCAGCGTCACTCACCTCAAAACTACAGCTTACCCTCTGCAAGCCAATGGTTTAGTCTAGAGGTTACACCGTCAGCTGAAGGCGTCACAAATGGCTTACTACCTTCCAGAGCACTTGAGCACTTTCTTTCCAGTCGTACCTTTAGGCCTTCGTACGGTCATCAACAAAGACATCGTATGTGCCCATTGTCGTCTTGTCTATGGCACATTCTTTGTTTGGTTTATTTTGGTTTAACGTCCCAACGCAACTGAGGCTATGAGGGACGCCGTAGTCAAGGGCTCCAGAAATTTGGACCACCTGGGGTTCATTAACGTGCAATGATATCGCACAGTATATAAGAGTCTAGAATTTCGCCTCCATCGAATTCGGCCACCACGGCAGGGATCGAACCCACGTCTTTCGGGTCAGCAGCCGACCGCCATAACCACTGTGCATCGCGGCGGTGGCACATCGTTGCGTCTGCCGGCTGATGTCTTGTGCCCACCTGCCACGAGCGTCGTTTCTCTTTCTCCTGGCATCCCTTATGTTGAACGTCTAACCACTCTACCGTATCTCTGCCCCTTCGACACGCTGTCGCCGATGCAAGCCAACCTTTTTCCTCCTCGACTTGAGAGACAGCACCTACTTTTTCTTACGCGTGGATAGCGCTGGCCGTTCGCTTCAGGCACCCTATTCTGGACCCATCTCATTGTCGCGCGGCACAACAAACCTTATACGCTACGCGTCTCACGGTCACGACACTGATGCCTGCATCGACCGCCTAAAGCCAGCCCAGGTCGAGAGCATCTCGCTTCCTTCACCAGCTGCCCTCTCACTTCTCTTTCCGCCTTTCCCCAACAAGACACCTCCCTGCCCTCTTTCCTCTCTCCGGAAGACTGTTCACTTGGACTACTCCGTCTCCTGAGGAGGAGGTCCTGTGGTGGCGCTTTAGAGGCGTGCGCTGTGAAGTGAAGGAAGAGACTCGCAGCGGCTGGAATAAACAAGTTTGGCTGCGGCTCTTGTGAGAGCAACATCTTCTACAGAAGAAAACAGATCACCAAGAAAAGGCACTCTTGCTAGCGTGGGTTTGTTATGGTTCTTTTCCTTTTCAGTTGTGTTTTAGCACCAGCTGCGTGTTTGAAAATTGAACAATTTTTCGAAAATTTGGAAAATTGAATAATTGCAAGACACTATTATAGAAATATTTAAGGTAATGGTTCATTATTTTGTTATGTAGCAATGTCTTTATTGTAAATTGTTTAAACCGATCGCATCGAACAATTAAGACAACCATAGAAAACCAGTGGGGAATGCTTTTGACGATAGCAAAAATGTGAATTGAAAAAAAAATACAGAACTGTCGTCGGGTTATCTGCAGGTATGTTGATTGGTACAGTGAAATCTTACATTATGTGAAAAAATTGCGTTCACAAAAGGCTGCTTGTTCAAAAATGCTTTTGTCCTGAATTTTTGGGTATGACAAGCTATCGCGGAAATAAACTTATGCTTCTGAACCTTGTGTATCGCCTCGTGTTCCTTCCTTCTTTAATAGGTGTCCTGCGTCATACTTTACGCCCCCTGAATTACTGTGAACCTGTGTTCACTATGAATGTATACTATTATTAATCAGTTACTTGTGAGTTCTCCCTTGAGTTGCGTTCTTCAGATTATTCATACTCCCTGTTGCGGATCCCGTGTGCCCTTTATACGTATCTTGCACATGTTCCTTAGAAATCATAAATCAAATTTTCGCAGCATTGTTTAAAAGATTACTGTGCGTAGTGTGCTACAGACTGCACGAAGAGTTAAATTCTTCTTAGCGGGAATGACACCAATGACAAGGCTTGATTTGTGCCCGGAATGTTGAACTACTTCATTATCTGTGGTGTTTATCGTTTTACAGGTGAACTGCGGCAATGTAAGGTGCAGTAGTGGAAAGCAGGCCACCTCAAATCTTTATTATCCACTATCATCACACGTGCATGTTTAATGTTGCATGTTGCAAGATGTGTTCACACTGCACTGCTGTAGGTTCACTGGGCTAGAATATACTCGGAAGCGAGCGACCGTCATTCACAATTATCAGTTTTTTATTTGAGACATTTGTGCTTAATACAACTATCGCTGCGCGCTCAAAAATTAATGAACGCGGTACTATCATGAGGATACTTCCTCTATTGATTCACCGATAACGTTGATTGGACAAAAGGCCGTTAATAAAACGTATGCACCGTGTCGTCCTATTTCTGTCACCACTACCTAGTTTGAACAAAAAATTTGGCACTGGGGACAAAGTCACTGCATATAATTTTGATTACACGAACTTAGGACACATGTGAAAAAATAAGTGTTTTGAACAACAACAATGTGATCCAGGGTCCTATCGGCGTATCACGCTGATCCAGGAGCCCGATTATTTGTCCCACCTTCATTAGTAATACTCATGACGAAAATTTCAGATACAGCTGCAATGGCTTGTAAGCAGATCGTGCTTATAGGTTTTAAATGAAGAAAGGCATCAGACGTGCTATAATGTATCAGCCAGATTAACGCTTCATTTTATATTGTCTGAGCTCCTTTTATTTAGATTTTGCTGCGGAAAAAATTCAGACACGTTATTAAAGCCATGGCACAACTACTTGTGTACGTTCGTGCCCTACGGCAGAATCGGAGCTATATGCCCACACGTTCTCTGAAGTATCACGGTTTTGCGTGGTCCTTAAATCTTCATGCTAGGCATCCGGAGCCGAACGTGGTTATGCTGCAGTTCTGATCCGTCACAATTTTGCAATGCTTGGGCAATCGGCAGCAAAAGTTTATGGCACGCGAGTGTGCTGAAAAAAAATTGTTTCGACTGCAGTCACGCCGCCAAGTTGCCTCAGTTTCAAAGAAAATTGAAAATTGGTTTTTGGGGAAAGGAAATGGCACAGTGTCGGTCTCGCATATCAGCGAACACGTGTTATGAGGGAATATTTTGCGTAATTTACACCTGTTAGCAGAGTATATTTTTTACGTGTTCATTTTCAGTGGGCCACAGTTGCATTCAAACTTATTTTTTGGGAGAGTTGGTGCAAAATGAATTAATAAAAAGTTATAACTCAAACACAGACAACCACACACCGATGGCTTACATGCACAAGTGCTAACTGTTATTTGACTTTACTTACGGAAGTTGACACCTTTTACGAGTATAAGGCAAAAAGATGCCTGAAAAGGATGCGAAGAATACATAACAAGAATTTATGACAAATCCAACATAATAGGACGCATGCGCAGGCAAGCCAAAGTAGAGCTTAGCAAATCAAGGTTGTCGCCCAAAAAAACGACGCAAAGGCGACGGGACGAGATGAGACCAAATAATGCACATGCAAAGCGCAGATTTTGTGTCGCTGCTTGTGCCGTCGGCCTCGCGTAGTTTTTTTTGCCAATCACTATAAGCCGACTAGCCCTAAATCATTGCTCTTCAATTTTGTTTAGTTTCTCTTTTTATTTCGTCAAGAGCTAGCCTCTTCGAGAAAATCAAACTCAGCGGCAAAGAGAGATAAGGACAGTGTGCTGAGGCACTCATTGTCATGTTTTCTGATGTGATATTCTTCTAAACTAATACACGCCGTCTTGTCTGCAGGTCTGTCAAGAATCTTTGCCCCTTCAAACCGTGTCACACATCAGACGCACTTTGAGTGCGCAACTAAATATGCGTACTTGTTATCCAGGTTCTTTGTTTTAGGGCGTGTTTTCCTAAACGGTCACTGACGCAACGAACAATTTGATCGGCATAAAACTTTTCATTTGGCAAGGGAATAGCGCATAACACTCCAGTGAAACCCTTCACAAACAACTTTTCATGACCTTTGTTACATCCACGCTTTTTGCCATTGTAAATGCGAGGGTAGAATTTTCCCAGTTTCTTGGGAGCCGAGAAAAGAACAGGCGCGCGTGCCTGCTTGCCACTTTTATACTTTGTGCGAGATTCCTAGCATGGTGGGGAAAACCTCAGGCGTGGGGGCCTTTTTGTGATTTTCGGCCGTTTTACTTACCTTCCACACATGAATTTTTGAAGGAGGGTCTCAGAAACGGCAACCGGCACCGAATAGGGACACCCAGCAGCTAAATGCCTGTCTATCTGATTTCTAAAACTCGGATGCATTTGAAGTGGGCACGATTTATGGAAAGCAGATTTCATGCACTGCGAAGAAATTCTTATTTTGAAGGTTTTAAGGAACCAACATTATTGGAAAAAGTACGGACAAGACGGTGAGGATTAGTTTAGAGGCCTTTCACATAAGGAATGTTAGCAGTGAGTGCTTCAGCACCCCGGCCTTATCTCTCTTTGCGGCTGAATTTCATTTTTGCGAAGAGACTAACTGCTGACGAATTCATAAGAGAAAATAAACGTGATTTGGTGAGCTACGCTTCTACTAATTGAGCATGCTTCCTACTATGATGGCTATGTCGTCAATATCTTTACCATCCTTTTCACTCATCTTTTCGCCTTATAGAAAGTTTCACCTTCCGGGAATAAAATAAGTTTTCAGCACTTGTGAATGTGTGCGCGATAACTGTTTACAAAATCAGTTGCCTGAAATCTCAGATGGTAGGAGCGGGAAGCATACCCTTTCTGCTGTTAATATTTCCACCCTACTGGGCAACGGGCCACAGCTACAATTTGTTTTTGTTTCAGTACAGGCGTCAAGCAAACTTTTGATAATAGTGAAAATTTTGTGCAACTAGCGCGTGTTTGCGTTCGTCACTCCCTTTCCAGCATTCTTTCTCGACACCGAATGTTTATATATTTTATGATAATGTTTCTTGGACAGCACAGCGATAAAAGGTCATGCAAAGACCCGACTAGTCACGTCTGGAAAGCAACCGTTATGCAAATTTTTTCGATTTTCTCAGGATAGAGGCGCCTACTCTCCTGTTGTAGATTCAAGCTTTGCAAAGGCATAACGTAGCTTGCCAGAGGAGCACATGGATCTCAAAAAATGTCACGGATACCTCACTGAAAGCGGTCCTGCTATAAACTTTGAGATAAAGACAATACTAAAACAAGGAGTGTAATCGTTCTAGGCTTTGTTATCGGGAAGCGTAAAGAGCCCTGGCGTTCCTTCAGCAGCAGAGCAGCACGCATCGGGGTCATCTTCTTAAATTAAAAGAGGTTATGCCAGAAATGCTACAGTACCCAACATGCTACTCACTTTATAATAAGCTTTTCATAACATCTTAACCCTTAATACACGTTTTTGAACACCCGCTCTGTCTTCACACCTACACCTTTTGCATGAACGTTGCCTCTCTGTACTCCTCCTGTATTCTTGTGTGACTGCTGTTCTCCTGGCACTTTAATCGTGATAAAAAATGACTGAATTGAATGAGCTGTGCTGCAAAATTAGTATTGCGCTCTGCATAACCGAAGAAGTTTGTTAGATTTTTGTAAGCCATCTAAAATGCTTCCTCAGAGGACACGGAAGGACTTCTCTTTGCACGCTCGAGTAATCGTCTTCGCTAATTTCTTCAGACATCCAAGAGCTTTCTTGATGGGCGCACCAGACCTGATGTTACATACTGTCCTACTCAAAAGCTAGCATAACCTCCGGAGGAAGAGAATTTTTCGGAGCCATTGGAACCCTTTTGCACTCCGTGGAGTGCGTCGCTTTGATCACTTTGCGAGGTGCATAGCCTGTTAAGTAGTGAAACGCTGTTTTCATTGAGTTGGAAGCGATCTGTCTACGCGTGGTCATTATGTGTAGCTCAGTACTCCCTGAAAGGCAGTGATATGAATCACTTCAAGGTAACTTCTTTGAGCTCGTTTTTTTGCATGGCCGCCTCGCGATGTTTATCTGTCTCGTAGTTTCCTGCAGTACAATGCTTAACGGGAAAGTAAATGGAGAGAATTCGGAGCAGATGGCTGAATTTGGTCGCAGTTGAATGGCCTTCGCAGTCTGCGAAGACTCTCAGGAGATCGAAGAATCGCTGCGAGTAAAAAATATATTCGATTTCAGCAACTGGAAACACAAAGAGAAGTTTAGGTACATTAAGTAGATCATAGCTGAGGCTTGGAGTGTAGTCCGCGGCCTGCTTGAGCCAGAACTGAATATCTGGAAAGGTAGACATAAGTTTAAAACACAAGTACTACACTGTCTGCCTTGATGCAAAAAGCTTGATGTTCGCATTTGCTTCTGTATTATTTATCATTGTCAAGAAGTCCTCAGAAAAGTGCAAACTTGGAAAGAAAAAGACCGCTAGTTTTCAAAGCAAAAACCAGGCGAATACACACTGTATTTTGTACAAAATCAATGAACGCGCATTTCCTCACCGTTAACGTGGTCTTAGATTTTCTACATTTAGGCAATAGGAAGGTATCACTCAAAAGTATTTTGTATCTCAATCTCTTGATATTCTTTTCGTACACCTTTCGTCACAGGAGTTTCTGAGTTCATAATGACCAAAAGTCATTTAGAGGTATTATAAATTCCTCTGTTACGGCGCTGTCAGCGAAGCCGGGCACCTTTAATTGTCTGCAGAATTTCAAGCCAATCGATTTAGTCACGGGTTAAAAAGTTGTAGAGGAAAGTTTCCAAAATTCAACATTTGTAATTACTCAACACCTTAGTGGAGAGTTTTAGTTTCACGTACGTAGAGGGTTCACATACGCAAACGTGAGAAGTCTACGTAGCCTGCACGCAGGTGGTTTGAAACCCTTATAGTTACACGTACGCGAAACACGCCGCGCGTTACGCCTAGCGCCATCTACTAAGAAACACAGACACAGGTTGTAGCCAAAATCATCCAAGACAAGTCTCTAAGCCAAGCCATTCATAACGAGACCGTTGCTATGACGACGACCAACGCTACTTCGTCAGGCTTAGCAGCTGAAAAATCGCCCTTCTGTCTGAAAAACAAAAGCTATTTGTCGCTTGAAACCTTATGCGAGCGTAAGAATGGGCAAATCGAAGGCGAATACAGCAGTTTAAAACACCATATCGCCTCGAGGGATTAGCGACGAAGCTGTTATCGCCGTGAAGCGGCGGGCAGGGTGCCGCCATGTTTGTCAACGCTACGTACGCAAGCAACGCAAAGACCGCCACGTAAAAATCCGAATCTCACGTACGTACGTAAGACTCGTGCATACCCTTAGCGTTCTGCGCATGCGCACTGGTCACCCATAAGAGCTCTACGTACGTGAAGCTTCTACGTACGTGAAACTAAAACTCTCTAGTATCTGCAAATTATCCTTAAGAACTACTGGATGCATGTGAACATATCTTTTGCGGGATGCATAAGTCCTTTGTGTTAAGCTATCAGTAATTTGTAGCTCAGCTGTGAGCAGCAGCGCATAACCGAGGCATTATACAGTGGTTAAGAGTTCCTAGAGGAACATGCATTGTCTGGAGCTTCTGTGGCATGACATGAGCTTCTTCCGCATGACCACTTTTTGAAAGCTTCATTTTAAACCTCGAAAAAGCGTTCGTAGTGGAGGTGACTTGTTTGATATTTGCCGATCTGCTACAAATTTTGCGTGCCATTTTGTTACACATAATGCAGAGACAGCAAAATGATGGTATTAGGGAAAGAACATCTCTTGCATTATTCCAGGCTCCATAAAGCGCCATGAGCGGTGCTTTAAAAAGAGATAGTTGGTCATTCATTGTTACAGGGGAGCGCTTAACTTCAGAACGGACAAACAGACAAGACAACACGACACGCCAAGCGAAGACTATCAAGTGAGTTCATTTTCGAACGGGCTCATATTTATACACACCTAATCATGGGATAAACAAGACACAGGAAAAGCAAAAAACCCACCAAAAACCGAGCAATCATGATACCATCCGGACGTGGCTCAACCTTTTCGCACAAGTCATGCTTAGCCATCTTAAGCTGCCAAAAAGTTTTTTTGTCAAAGCCACAGACGGGTCGATTACTTTCACCCCGTCGCTTTTGCCTGAAGCCATACAAACGGTATTCCGCAATTCTCTCATGACCTTGTTATTCTATTTGAAAAGAACCGATGGGCTTTCGAGCAAGGATTGGCACTTGCACATAGCGCAATATGCTGCAAGATTGCCTGGTGTGGCGACAAGAGACTGGTTGTAATTGTACTCTCGCAACCTCTCATTCAGACACCCTTCAGTCTTTCTAATGCAGGCTGTGCACAGGACAGTGGAATTTTGTATATAACTCCTTCCACGCATTTTACAAACATGTCTTTCTGCCGAACATCGCAAGGCCAATCATAGTGCGCATCTTTTTTGCAGCGTTTACTTTTTTCACAGGTTTTAACATTTTGAGGCAGAGAAAATACGACAGGCACTTCGTGCCTTTCACCCACTTCAGTCTGTGCGATAAAGCCTGCACATAGGGCAGCACAACAAGTCTCTTGTCCCTTCCTTCTGCACTTGGTCTTTTCGCCGTAACGATTGTTTTCAGCACTTTTTCTACAACTGATACCAACGACGGGTCTGGGTAACCAGCCGCCTTCATGCTTTCGACCGGCAAGTTGATGCTGTCATGCACTTTGTGTTATCACAACTTTTTTATTGCATGCTGGAAGCGGGCATCCGCAATATTGTAATATATAAGCTTGGAATGCGTTGAGTCATAGGAAAGGATTTACAATAATCTATAAAATACTTGCACCTGTCTTTACTTGCCATGATAAGATTACTGACACACTTCACGTTGGGCGGCATATCATGCATGAAGTGAAAATATGTGCCATCTGGGAGACAGCGATGCTTTACCCTGCATTGAAGGTTCTTCAGCTCGCCGCCGGTTCTAAGCTGCGTCCACATGGATTTATTGTTGCCTACACGACCGCATATGACTGTTCGCGCTCTGCCGCCATGTTCATGCATATGTAGTACTGAACTTAACACTTTTGTGGAGACCCACCCCGGTGCTGCACCTTCAGCCGTAAAATTCGCAATTTGGCGGATCCACGAATCAATAATGTTGCTCAGTAGCAACATTATTAATGCCAAAGTAGAAGACTGGGTGAGTTGGTACGTACTCATACTGAAAAACAGCGCACACAATACAGGGACGAAGAAAAAAAACGACAACACGAGCGCTCGTGTTGTCGTTTCTTTTCTTCGTCCCTGTATTGTGTGCGCTGTTTTTCATTATTAATGCCACCGTAGTCACAGAGTGAGTGAGTGAGTGAAAACATTTATTGATTTCCAAAGGGATTCGCGGATCGAAGGCTCCGTCGTCTTCGTGCTTGTGCCGGCGACTAGAGTCTTCTTTCAGCAAGGGTGGGCCCCTATTCCAAGGCTCCACTGAGTCGTGCTGCACCGGCCGCGTGCTCTATAAAGGCCCTCTGGGCCGTTAGCTCGCTGCTGGTGAGACGGCTCTCCCATTGCTCCGCACTCGGGTGTTTGTGTTTGTTAAATGCCTCGTTACGTTCCCATTCCCATGAGATGTGGTAGGGTGTGGGTATGGCTCCGCACCACGGACAGGTGTCCCTGTATTGCGATGGGTACATTTTGCTTAGTATATATAAATTGGGGAAGGAGTTCGTTTGCAATCTGCGCCAAGCAGTGGCCTCCTCCTTTGTCAGAGCTTTGTGTGGTGGCGGGTATCTAATCCTGACGCCTTTGCATAGGTTTAAAAGTTCTGAGTATCCCCCCTCGCAGGCTTGAAGGTGAAGACCCGGGGCGTGTGACTGCCCGGCTCGGATTGCTTCCCCTCGAGCTAAGCTGTCTGCCCTTTCGTTCCCCTCTATTCCCGCGTGGCCTGGGATCCAAATTAAATTATGTCTGAGTTTTTCCAACCCTGCAGGGGCTACCTCGCCGAGTATCCTAAGGGCCGTTTTGCTGACTCTGCCCTTTGTATAGTTTTTGCACGTTTCTTTCGAATCTGTTAGTATGTTGAGTGGGCGACCGGTTCTGTAGCCTTCTGCTGCCGCCAGCGCGACGGCAATTTCCTCGGCCTCCGCTGCGCCCGCGACTTTTGCTGCGGCGCTCGTTAGCATTCTTCCTTTGCTGTCTACGACTACCAGTGCGGCTGCGTGTTCTGACCCGCAGAAGTCAAATTTGTATGAAGACCTGTTGAACTCAGTCCTTTCTCGCAGTTTGTCTTCCTGAGTAACTAATGGCCCATATATCGAATACTTCGTCCTCCCTGTAATGTGTAGCTTAACTTTCTCAAATTCAAATTTGTCTGGGCCGTATTCACATGCAAGACCCTTCAGCAGCTGCGCGATACAGCTGGCACTTGGCAGAGCGATCAGTTTCAGTTTTGCCTACCTCCTGTACCATTTTTGGCTCGTAAATCTAAGAAGGAAGTAAACCATGAGAGAGTCGGCAGTGTAACGGTGCTCACGTGGCGACTGGGCTTCTTCTTGCATGACCGATGTTTGTATGGCCATCTTCTCATTTTTTACAAAGTCTTGCGTCATTTCGCTGTATAATGTAAATGCGTTTTTAAACTTCTCAGTCAGTCGGTAGACATATCGTTTCTCCTGCTTTTGTGACTCTGTGATGCAAATAACTGAATTTCGCACCACAATTACTGCCAAGGTCACAGTTTATTTTCGGTTTTGTTCCTGATTTTCTCTTCAGGGCCTTCATTTTTTGCGACACACTGCGCGCCGACACTGTTTTCCGCTCAGTCAGTACTGTGCACTAGTCATCGTATAAAGTGCCTCTATTTTCAGAGGAGCAAACAAGGCAGCCTTGCATTGAGTCTACAAATTGCACAATAGCTTTTGCGTCTTTCACTGAACGCACCGGCATAACAAAAAGAAATGTCCGTGCGAACTTTCCGCTGGCAAGCGCTACATATGCCATATCTTCGAGAACTAAGACGATATTGAGAACTAAACAGATTTCTATTTTCATTCCAGCGTAGCAAAAACCATCTGTAGATGCTTTCCTATTTCATCCTAGAGAGCTGCCGATATACAGTGTTGAGGCAGCCGCAGTGAATCACTCTTCGCGACAAGCTGAAAGAAGTCCAAGCAGTTTAAAAGAACTGGCGCATCTTGCACATCCTCTTCCGCGGCGTCGTACTAAGCAGTCGTTCCATGCCTCAGAGCAGTGTCTGTTTTTTCGTGATTTTCGCATATTCAGACTTGAAGCGAAGTAGCCAGGATGGTTTGGGAGAATAGCTTGTGAAGGTTTGAGAAACTCTCGCTAAGTTTAGCTGCATAAGCAGCCGAGTGTGTACACTTTCCAGTTTTGTGCCTTTGCACCTATTTTCATTGAAAAGTTAGACACACAATTAAACCGCTAGTTTTCTCTTGTTCAAAAGTTCCTCGTGGTGTTAAAAAGGTTTCCGAACCTATTCAACACCCGGGGTATTTTTTCTGATAACTCGTTTGAGGCAGGTCTTTGTGCAGTCGACGTAATACTAACGCGATGTGTGACTAAAAGAAGCAGTATTTTTTCTCAGAATGAACTGAGTTCTACCGACAAAAATAAGTTGACAGAGTGATTACCCACTCTAATCATTGCTGCTAGGATGGCTCTTACAAACAAAAATGGCAGCTCTTCCAAACAATTTGGACGCTGTGGAAAGCAATATGAAATAAAATTGCGTAACTTCGTACTTGAGGCTAATACAGCCCTAAGCAGTGCTATGAAAACAGATTGCCAGCATGCTCTATATGGTCTGGGTGGCTTCGTTATCTGCACAGGGACGCAAATTGGCTTTTCTTGGTAAAAACATAATTGTGTTATTGAGATTAATGTGTAGAAACTGCTATCTGCAATCTTGACTGTTGCCCTATCGCTTGCGATTTCAAATAAGCTGAGGTTTTTACACCAGCCAGTTCTGTGCAATTGCTTATAAAGAAAGGCGAGGGGGCGATACGTTCCCAAAGGGCGTTCTATATTTAAGAGCCTTCCCATCAGTTTCTTTCAGCAGTCAGTGCGCTCTAAAATTCAAGGGATTAGAAAAAATTGTATGTGCGTTATTGTTAGAGGCTTGCGGAAACGTCAGCATTTGTGCGCACATTGTAGGAGCGCGTAAGTGCTTTCTGTATTCCTTTCAGGCAACGCCGTAATTATTTTACAGAAAGTGACTGGTCCCATAAAATTGCTTTGATGCGGAAAGAAAAAATTAGCTGTTACCGGGAGTGCGCGTAAATATCACATCGAAGCTATGGGCGAAGGCGGCACTTTTCGAATTTGATTGCAACTAGTCTTGTTGGCTGTGTGTGCTTTTAGCTTGTGAGCTTCTTTGCTGCGTGGCATATCCGGATTTTGGCATGCTACTCTCGCAATTGTGAAACCGTTTGCATTGTCCTTAGCCGCTGTTTTGCTGGGCTAGCTATCGCAGAGAAGTTTACCGGAGCTAACCGCCCTGGCCCTGGCTTTGTAGTATCAATAAGTGGAATCACCTACTTTATCATGCTACCCCAAAGAACGCGAACGTTTTACGAAAACCGGTCTGAGCTATTAGGACTCGCGGGCTGAGAGCTGTCGACACTGATCTACTTGTGGTCCTAGCTTTCATGTCGACTAACGCTATGGAGTGTTATAGCTATGACATTCGCGCTCCTGGGAAGAAGGAAAAGTAGGGGAGCTTTTTTAGCGCGAAAGCATTACTAAAGACGTAACAACAATGAACTAGAATCTCGGCATTTCTAATCTGTGCTGCGAAGTAACCCGAAATTACGCGAATTACTCAGATAAGCTCCAGTTCGGAGGAAGAGCGTCGTACCAGCTGTAGCCAATGGTCAGCATGGGTCGCATAATCCCTACCGATGGCTGTAATATAGCAGCCATCTAATAGTGCAGTGGCGCAGCGTATTGCGCTGGTAGTGGTACGAGGACCCGCCGCAATTTATGAATATAAAGTACAGAGTGATCAATTCTACAAAACCCACTAACTCTATCACGTCACACTCATAAGGCACCACTTAAGTGTCGCCTCCGATTTGAGAGTGGACACATGCTTTTGCACGTCTACTCGGTTTTACTGCGTCAAAGCCCTACCACTTCTCCTTACCATTTCTGTATTTTTCTCTGAGATGCAGGAACACATGCAGGTACGTACATGGCAAAAAGGCTGTATTATATAGAATAACTAGGCGAAAGCGCAGCACCAGACTTCCACAAGGGTAATCATAAGATTGACTTACTGAATGCACCAATATCCTCTTAGGGGAAAGATCTTCCTCTTATAGCTGCCACTAAATGACTCTATTCATAGCCATCTATTTCATTTGCTTAAGCGCGTTATGTATTTATTTATTTTTATTCTCAAGTTGTGATCTAAATAAGAGCTTTTATTGACTCGTGATCTCTAGATTCCAAGAAACTACACAACTTTCTGCCTAACATGCAAGAGCTGTTCGACCAGTTCACACCACCTCTGCTCTCTCTGCCTTCACTTTGAGTTCGGGTGTCTTTTCCTCTCTTTCCTCTGACACTCCCAGCGGCTGGTTCTAAGGCCGTTTCTCATTTCATTCTTTATTATAGAGCCAGCGGTTCGATAAAATTTTATCAGATTTATATATAAAAGGAAAGGTGGCAGATGAAATTTCTATTTTGTTTCGAAATCTTGCAAGTGCAAGCTTTCCCTCCAATGCGATGCGTTGTTAGCTAGACTAATGCATCGAGCATTTCAGCCGAGAAGTTCACGGTTTATTGTACCAACAATTACAGCCGTTTGCGCTTAACATCCTAGTAATGATGAATGCGTAATATTTAACGCAGTTGTGACGCCACTGGTGACAGTGCAACGGTTTTGTTCATTTTATGCGAGTGTTCTAATGAACATTAATAGCGCATGAAATTTGCGTGAGCGAACCTTGTGATCTTTTCTATGTCCAGCATTCTTGGACAAAAATATTGAATATTGCAAACCTGTGAGGCATTTGTATAGAAATATTGAAGGTAATGGCGCATTCTTACGATATATAGGAAAACCTTCTTTTAAAGCGTTTCCATTGCTCGCACCGAAAAGTTAAGACTGGCATAGAAAACCAACGGGGGCAGCTTTTGACGACAACAAGAACGTTAACAGCTATAACTTCCAGCCTGCTGAGGGAAGATCTCCGGGATATATTGATTTTTTATATGGAAATATTGCTATATATGAAAGCGTTTCACACAAACTATTTCCCGTTCAAAAGTGCTTTTGTTGAGAATTGTTATCTATGTGCAGCGCATTTGAGAAGAGCGTAAAGGGAGAATCCGTCTACTCTGGATGATGCCGCGTCAAGATTATTGCTCTGGCCTTCCGCATAGCAGCAGCTTCCTGAGCATGACGCTTCACCTCGGCTGCGCTAGCGCGTAGTGTCTGAGGGCGCTCCTCCTCTTTCCTCTTTTCGGTCTGCTGCACGTCTGTAGCTGTGGGATCCCACATACCTTCAGCGTCGCGAATACGACGCTCCTCAGCCTCAGCTGCCTGCATGACATTGCAGCAACGCGAGTGATGTTCCACGCCATCGCTGGCGGTTATATTCTAATTGCGAGGGCTGCCGACATAGGCGGCACTACCAAATCAGGCTATGCATAGAGCTGACTCTCGGGGATACGTGTGTGCGCTACCGCTGTTCCCGCGAGCCGTCATGTTTTCTGCCTCAGCGGTCGCCGGAGAAAAAGGGCGAAGGCTTTACACAAACCCCACGGCAAAAATTACGGAGGGCACATAAGAATACTTACGTGCTGTAAATAAATGCGAAAGCATGCACACGGGGTATTCGGCTGCGGCGGTGGTACACCACTGTAATGCAGTGGCTGGCGAAGCGCATCTGTTCCCTCCATCCGAATAGAATTTGACGAAAATGACTACACCCAGACCCCAAGCAAGAGAGTTGAAGTTTGGAGCGCGAGGTGTTGTGATGCGGTTAGGTCTTGCGCAATTTTGATGTGCAGGTGAAGTGCAGTGCACGAAGACATGAGAATATATGTCTCATAATGTAAAACATTTGGCAGCTCAGCGGGCTTGATTCCTATGCAATAAAGGAAAAAAACTGCGGTAACGGCGCAGCGCTCTAATGAAGTGACCAGTAATGCTAATATGTTCGTGCCGGCCTGGGTTGGAAACCGACTTGGGGAGAAATTTTATTTAAAGTTTTATTTTTAATTCTTTCCTTTTTATTTAGGCACTGTTGATGAAGTCATTTTGTATTTACTTCTGCTTAAAATACCAGAATATTCGAAGCCTTGCGTCTCAAATTTTCTGGTATTCCCTCGCGCAGTTCTTCCCGCCAAACAGAATATATTCGAAGCAAGAATACAAAATGTCATTATTTTAAACAGAATTTAAGATGATCGGGCGTGAACTGATTGAGGCGCACCGGTTCAGAAAACGTGGGAGTGCTTGTGCTAAGCACCCCATCGCTAATAATTTATAATAATTAAAGTCAGTTCCCAAATTTGTTTCAAGAAAATTGTTGGCTGCCATGTCTACCTATATTTGCATAATTTATGCTCTTGCACGTGCTCATATACCTGTTTTCCTACGTAATCAGCATCATCTGGAACTCGACAAAATCTTGCAAATAGGGCATGTCCCGTCGTCCCTGATTTTGTGTGCCGTCCTTTTCTGATCTTCAACTTCTCAAGCTATAGAGTAACTCCCCCAGCAACGTGCTTGTATAGTGATTACCCCTTCGGTTCCTTCAAGCGCCAGTCTTGGGCCTCTGCCACTGTTTCACAGCAGTGGAAAAGAAACAGCTTAGTGGCCTTGCTGATACCAGGAAAATCACTACTCGACTTAACATCCTACAGACCAATAGCTCTTGCAAGTTGTATTCGCAAGACGATGGAGCGTATGGTGTTAACTCGTCTAGAATGGTTCCTTAAAAAACGTGGGCTATACCCTTCCGCAATGACGGGTTTCCGAAAAGGTCTGCTTCCATCGACAGTGTAGTTGATCTTCCGTCGATGGTACAACATGAAAAACGCCGTCACAGTTTGCCTGCTGCACTTTTCCTCGACATCATGGGCGCATTCGATAATGTTCAGCACAGTGCAGTATTACATGCATTCGATGAATGGGGATTAGGCGGACGTCTGCACAACTGGATTGCAAGCTATTTGACAAATCGGACAGTCTACAAGGAGACATAGCAGATCATCATGTTACTCGTGGTGTTCCTCAGGGAGGAGTGCTCAGTCGAACGTTGTTTAATCTTGTGCTTATCAGCCTTTTCAAACCACTACCGAACACCGTTTCGGTATCCGCCTACGCAGATGATATTTGCATATGGACATCAGGTGTCATGGGTGCACAAGTGAAAGCAAGGTTACAGCGTTTGGTTTCTATTACGCCTGCGTACTTGCGCCGTCAGGGGCTTGAACTTTCACCAACAAAAAGCGTAATTTTCGCTTTCACACGCAAGTTAATGGCGTGGTATCCGGTCACAATCGACGGACAAACTGTTCCATACGCAACACATCACAAATTCTTAGGTGTTACGATAGACCGTGATCTGTCTTGGGCAAAGCACACTTCTTTGCTCAAGAAAAAGCTCGACAGCTTTGCAAGCATTGTAAGGTGTATGGCATGGAAATTCTGGGGTCCCTCTGAATGATCATAAGATCAAGGGTACCAGGCACTGGTAGTCGGTCTTCACAGATACAGTGCACCCGTTTCTCAGGTGTCAGACGATCAGGCCCACGTGAGCCTGAAAGAGCCAGGCTCGAGCTTTAAGACTATGTTCGGGTTTGCCATACAAAACTTCTACGTGGGGCACATTTTACGAGGCCCGCGACTTTATTTACAGATTTATTTTCAACAGGCACTTCGTATGCATTTGAGACATGTTCCCAGCCATCGTCATCACCTCCTCACTAATATTAGTTCTGTGCGTCCAGATCCAGCCTTTTCCAAAGCCTTCTGGATGCAGTGCAATGCGGTGCTTACGAATATATACATGCCACACCAGATTGCGGAGGTGCAACTTTGGCCAGTACCGAAACCGTATATACGTGCATCCACCCCAGGGATAACAAAGAAGACGCACATCCCAACAGTCGTTCTGAAACAGCTGGCGCTGTAATACATTGCATCTATATATGGTGACTCTCAGCATGTTTTTGTGGACGGATCCGTGACGACCATCTCTTCAGCTGCAGGGGTGATAGTGCCAGGTAATGCTTTATATCACCGTTTCAGGCCAATGCATAAGACATCATCTACGGCAACCGAATTGACAGCCATGCGATAGGCCGTCCGTTATATTGGTGACCAGTAAGCGCACCAATGGACTATATTCTGCGACTCGAGATCGGCATTACAGGTCATACAAACTTACGTTAAACCGATGATATGCGAGCAGCTGGTTCAAGAGATTGTGCTTATGTTGGCTGATATTCTTCACCGCGGTGATATCATAAAGCTTCAGTGGATACCGAGCCATTGCGGCATAGTCGGAAACAAGCGTGCTGATGCCGAGACTCGGCTGGCACATGATGATGGTGCTTTAATTGAAATAGCCATTTCCAGATCGGGCATTGGAGCCTTGCTGGCGCTTTTATTGCAAGCCGCAATGTAGTTGCACTGGAACGATGGAACCATCAACAACACCGCATCTCTAAGCTTGACGCCGGCTCACTATTTCGCCGTCGTCAAGGGACTTTATTCCACCGGTTACGGCTTGGCGTTGCCTACAGCAAACACTACCTTAACAAGATCGGAACAGAAACTAACCCAAATTGCCTACAGTGCCACACTCCAGGGACTATTCGGCACCTCCTTTGCCATTGCCCGAACTACACTGATGAGAGGAGAACGCTGGAAGCGACCGTGAGACAACTGGTCTCTCATTCTCTCTCTAAAAAAGTCTTCTAGGTGCCAGGGTGAAGCGTGCTGATTGTTGGTGCGTGACGAAGGCCGTGCTCAAGATTTTATCTGAAACAGGCCTGGATGCCCGTTTGTGAGCGCCTATGCACTGTCTACACGGTTTACACGGTTTACGGTCCGACATGCGTGAGAGTGCACATGTGTGTTTTCATGGAGCCTCTACTCCAATATGTGATGACACATGTATGTGTTCAAGACATGAATGTCACGTGCGTCTATTCACCGCGATGAGACTACCAGCCAGCGTGCGTGTGAGGATATCACGTATGAAACTCATTCTATAAAGCCATCATCAGCCTTCATTCACTGTTTCCCTTTCCTCCTGTTCCCCTTTCCCCAGTGTGCAGTAGCAGGCCAAGGTCATGTTACCACCGGCCGACCTCTCCTTTCCTCTTATTAAAATTCCTTTCTCTCCCTCACTGCGAACAAGGCTGACAGCGGAGACTCTGAGAGAGTGGTGGAACAAAGGGCCTATCTCAACAAGGGGAAAGAACATCTGTCAGTAACCCTCTCTCCCTCTCTCCTAAGGAAGACCACTATCACTCGCCCTTAAATCACGTGACCAGAGATCTCAGTTTCCCAATGTCCCCAAGTCTTCGGCCCTCTACCAGTGACTCTGGCGTATGCTGATTGAGAATATTTATGCCTCGGGGGTAGTTTTGGCCAAAGGCCGCCATTGCGCAAGATATATTCGTTGCGGGTCAAAGACCCATTCTCGAAGGATTTCACTTCACAGGAGCCGAAAACACGCGAGGGGCAAGCTGGCGCCCAATATGTAACCAGTGGGCAAGATACGGCGCTGGGGGTCGCAGCTTGCACCTTCTGTATGCCAGCCGGATGCTAAAATCACTTTGGCCACCTCTGTGTTTGCTACGATGTACCTATGATATAACTGACGGTCATATAAGAGTGACGCTAATCCAGCGCGCCTCCTGTCTGATATTAACCGCGTTGCTGGAGGTACTAACCTGTGGAAAATTGGACTAAATATCAGCGAATATTAACAACTGAGTGTTTTTCGCTTGTGGAGAACCTGTTTCCCCCTCCATTTCGATGAGGCCCATCTTCATCGTCGGCCGTCGGGACGGACAGCCCCCGGCTGAGCGAGGAGGGAAGTCTCCCTCATGAGGGAAAGGTAACGGCGATGGGAGCGCCAACTCGTAGGTTACGCGGAATTCTGCGGATTCGCAGAGAGGCCCTTTGGGATCCGGCCAGCGTCGTGAGCGGTTGGAGCCGTACGCTCCCGTCACCTTCAGCGGTAGGCGCACGGGGATCCGTTGTGCCTTGCCGCTGGACTTCTGGTTCCAGGCACGAAGCGAGCGCAGCAAACGCGCGCTCTGGTCGCCTTCCCCGGCAAATGCTAGGGAAAGGCTTTGCCTCAAGAATGCGGCGCGCACGGGAGAACCCGGCCGCCATTATCGGCGCATACAAACGTTCGCCACCGATACCTCTGAAGTCGCGCCCCTTCCCCAGCCGGTAAGTCGGAAGTCCTTCTTACGTAGCCTTCTGTTTCCGAGGAATGCCTCGTTGATGTTTTGTAGCTATCTGGCCCGCTCAATGTAATAATTGCAAGTGTAATAAATAGCATATGAGTGTTAACGCTGTGTCGTCCCTTCCCTTTGTCCCTCGAGCACGAACCCCTCCGCGGTTAACGAGCGGGAACGCTGCATCCGCGGAGTGGGAGTGCGGGCGAGGCGAAAGGCTTTGTCACCCCATATTTCCACAATAAGCGTAAATTTTTCTATTGGCCGTTACCCGCACTTACAGTTACTCTCTGTTTTATCAAGAGAGCGGTCAACTGGAGCAGACTATGTCATCGCCTGCCCTTGGAACTAGGAACGGTGGAGAAATACAGTGGATACACTTCATATTGCGTGGTAACTCCCGCCGGCTGGCGTTGGCGACAGCTCCTCTTAGCGCAGCTTTGGCGTGTTGCCGCACTGGGACCCAGTTTGTAGCAGCAAATAGCAGCTTTGTCAATAGACCATCTCTTTTGGTTTTAATTGTTTGATAAATAAAGCAATTCATTTGTCTAAATTTGCCTAAATTAATAAATTAATGCCGTGCCTGGGATGCGCCATCGAATCGCTGTTCTTCGGCCAGCATGCACTGCTTGACGTGAGCATCGCAGCGACTGCAGCTTCGCCTTTGCTGAGCAAGGAGCACGTGGATATAGGGACCTTTCTTCGCTCGGACTGTCCTATAGTCCCCGTATGCGATAACGAAGATATGTCTCCCTGCATGGCCATCGATATTAAAGCTCCATGCTGCTCCGTCCTCATCATCGATCTCCCAATCGCAGCCAGCAGCAGTCCAGTGACGTCACCTCTCATGGATATAAAAGCACTGGATTTGGACGTCACCTTCTGTGGGCTTGCTGGCAGCGACAACAGAATGCTTAGACGATGCTTCTTATGCAGGTATGTTATCTTCCTCATGCGTATTGTGTCCGATCCCGACAACTGGTACATGCTGCTGTTACCTTGCCCACGTAGTCTTGTGTCACTTTCACATGCCCTGATTTGTCTGAGTGGTCGAATTTCGATGGAGGCGAAATTATAAAGGGCCGTGTACTGTGCGATGTCAGTGCACATTAAAGAACCCCATGTGGTTCAAATTTCCGGAGCCCTTCACTACGGCGTCCCTCATAGCCTAAGTCGCTATGGGACGTTAAACCTCCATAAACCATAAACCGTTTGTCTGAGTCGCCTTTTGTTAAGTGGTGATGTTTAGCTTAACCCTGGGCCAGCTGCGAAAAATAACTCTTCGGCTAGTTCAGGTGATACGCATTCAACGCGCTCTAGAGGTGGTTTTTCCGGCTCTGCGGCAAGCGATGCTCTAGCCGTTGTTGGTGTTGATACTGCCCAGAACACCTCAGTTGTTTCCATGTTTTTGCAATCGCTTGAAAGTAAGAGACAAGTTGCTCGTGATGTATCTGATATCAAGGCAGAGTCTTCGACACATTTTGAAACTTTGGAATCCCGCATATCAGCGGTAGGATCATTTCCTTGTGGTCACGGCCGTGAAGAGCCGCGTTCTGCGTTTTCTCCAACAAATGGTAGAATTGCAAACTTAATTAGTAAGATGGATGACTTCGAAAACCGCTCACGACGTAATAACATCATAGTCAATGGCCAGGCTGAGGAAGAAGAGGAAACCAGCGACACTTCGCTTGCCAATCTCAGTTCTTTACGGAAAAAGCTAAGTATTGAATGCCCTCAGGTCGAGCGTTGCCACAGGATATTCAAAAGGCACAACGGTCGGGTTCGTCCAGTTAGAAGTTCAGAGACTCCTTGATTTTCGTGAAAAAAATCAATGTAATGAAGAATGTGTCTAAACTAAAAGGGTCTAAAGTTTACATTACGCAGAATTTTTCGGTTAGGGTGCGCTCTCTTCGACAAAAACTGCGGGACGCCTCGGGGTCTTTTCGCAGTAATGGTTCATCATTTTTTTATTGATAACATTCGGTACGATTGGGATAGCGCTTCAAAATTCTCGGTTAAGCTGTCTGGTATCCCCAATAATCCGCATAATTCTTCTGTACAAAATGCGTCTTTATCGTTCTCGTCAAAAGCTGGTCCTTCAACTTCATCGCAGTCTTTTCCGCCAGCTATGTCTTCTGAATGCCTTGCTTGTGACTCTGTGAAAAGTCTGACCCTCCTGAATATTAATGTACGAAGCGTCATCAATAAATCTGTGAGTCTGCACTCGCTCATTTCTTTCTATTCACCTTATATTGTTGGCATGACAGAAACTTTGCATCATGATGGCGTCTACAATTGTGAATCCACTCCGCGTGGTTATACTGCATTTCTTGCAGAAAGGCAAACGGGCAGAGGAGGGGGCGTTGCTTTGCATGTCCGATCAGACCTTAAGGTGAGTCTTTTTTGCCTAGTACCCCGGATACAAAATATTTTTGGTGCAGAATCATTTTCTTAAAGTGCTCCATCGTTATCTGTACCTTCTATCGGCCACCAGCATCTCCTATCAACAACTTGCTTAATCCATATCAGTTCATATAGTCCAAGGTTCGACGGAACACCGTCTGGTCAGGGCGAAGCATGATTTATGCACAAATGAAAATTGGGTCACTGACCAAGTCGAAAGATGAAAAATGACAAGGGCCCCGTATGGGACCCGAAACGTCATTTTTCATCTTTCGACTTGGTCAGTGACCTCATTTGTGAATAAACCATATCAGTTCATGTTTGAAGACAATTTTGCTGCATCAAGCCTCGCGTGTAAGGGCGATTTTAATGCCCCTGACATTAATTGGCCAACCCTAAGTGCTACTGTAAAGGACATTTTCATTTGTGCTAATATTTCTACAATTTTTGGTCTTTCCCTAATTGTTTATGGTGCAACTCGAAATGACGCATTGCTAGACCTAGTTTTCCTAAGTTCCGATCTCGCAGCGATAGGTTACAAACATGAAATAATAGACGGTATCTCAGATCATAAAGCGGTCCTAGTTTGGATTACTTGTCTCATTCATAAGCCGCGATATGCCTTCACGTCCTTTCCAGACTTCAATAGCGCCGATCATGTTTCGATCACCGACTGTCTTGCTAATCGTTTCGATGAATTTTCAGTGCTTAGTGAAACAATTGACGTCGACACCTTAGTTGCTTTTTTGAGATTATTGTTAAAACCTGCATTAATCTTTCGGTGCTTGTTAAAACGAAAAATAAAACTTAAACGCTCCTTGAATTAACCGGGACATTTTGCATCTGCCACATCGGATAAAAAGGTTAAGACCATCTAGATCATGTTCTAAACCTGAAAGCATTGCCCAGTTTAAAAAAGCGAAAGAATAGCTCTGTGTTTTGACAAATTCTGCTAAAGATTTTTGTTTTTGTGTTCAACTGCAAAAGTTGCTGAACAGCAACACTAGAAAATTTTGCTCCACAATCCTTCCTAAGGATACTCCATCGAAATCATTTATTAGTAATGATCATTTAATTGAGAATCGCAAGACCATTTCAGGCGCTTTTAACTTCTTTTTTCAGTCTATTCTTGAACATAACAATTTATTCACTCCATCATTCATCTATGCCGAATAATCTTCAATTGATGATGTAAAAATTTCCTAGGAGGGTGCTTTAAGATGATACTGAATTTGGATGTGAAAAAATCAAGTGGGCCTAATGGAATCCCTAAAGCATTCCTCGTTAGACACTCATTATGGACATCTCGTTATCTACATGTTCTCTTTATTAAATCTCTTAGTTCTGCTATTGTCTCTAAGTCCTGGAAACTGGCAAAAATTCTGCCGTTATTTAGGTCAGGGAATAAGCAACATCTTGAAAACTACAGGCCTATCTCGCTTACGTCATCAT
Source organism: Amblyomma americanum (assembly GCF_052857255.1). Classification (NCBI taxonomy): domain Eukaryota; kingdom Metazoa; phylum Arthropoda; class Arachnida; order Ixodida; family Ixodidae; genus Amblyomma; species Amblyomma americanum. The sequence continues at coordinate 76,356,603 of NC_135499.1, forward strand.
TTTGTAAAATGCTTGAGCATATCATCCATACACACATGTACAATTTCTTGAATTGAATAACATTTTATCTAATGCTTCCACATAACTGCAGCGTAAAAAATTACGAGCACAAAAAAGGGGAGAAACACATACGACACGGACAAAAGCTGCACTCACAACTGATTTTATTTCGCCAGGAATGGGAAATATAAAGGTTCCGCCGCGGATGCGCGCGCAGCAAGTACACGTACCTCGATCACAAAAACCAAAAAACCCAATCCAAAAAACTAAAAACAAAACTTTATCACACCGTGAAACCCATCTTATCGCCTGGCAGAGAAAAGGTCACATTCCGCTTTATACAGATGAACAGAAGTATCGCTTACGCAAAAAACGCCCTTTTTCTTTATATGGTAAGCTTCCAGTAGTTCACGTGCAGTTTGATCTTTGCTTTTTGCCTAGAATCCTTGCACCTTCAAAATGCGGCGAACAATCCTGACAAGACCTGCAATGTTTAACTAAATTAACATCTTCATCTCTCTCTAAATCTCTTTCATGCTCCCTCAATCGATCGTTGACACATCTGCCAGACTGGCCGACATAGGCTTTTCCGCATGACAGCGGAATTTCATAGACCACTCCTGCCTGGCACTCTACATGGGGCTTAGTATGCTTTTTCCCGCAGCCAGTTTTTGTTGCCTCCTTACCGGAGATGCGAGGGCATAGTTGGCCGAGCTTTTTCGGAGCTGAAAAAACCAGCGGCACCCCAAACCTGTTCGCTACTTTCTTCAAGTTATGCCAGACTGTGTGCAGGTAGGGGGCTACTTCCGGACGCACAGTGCGCTCAACTTCCCTTGTCTTCGAGGACGTCGCCTTCTTCTTCACCTTTTTCAGGAGGGTTTCCTTATGCCTAGAATCTGCACTAGATAAATCGTGCGAACATGAAATGCAGACCAGCTTTTACGGCCAATTGGCAAGAGTATTGGACTCGGGCTACACTCAGTCGATCGTGACGGCTGTTGCGGAAACCCTGCGATAGCACCTGTAGGGGCTCCACTATGTACAAATAAATAAATAATAAATAAATTGCACATACCACCAGCGCTATATCAGATTATTACTGCAATGGCACATGCTGAAAGCCGACATAAGAAATAATCAAAATAAGGCACGTCAGAATGGTACAAGAAGTAGTAACAAGGAATGTTCTGGCAGCAGGGGTGTTTAGATGCAGAAGGCACAAAAATAGTAGAATTTTAAAAGAATGAATATATTCGCCAACATTGAGCAACACTTGACAGCATTGCTCAATGTTTTCAAGCGCTTGTTTACCATTTCGGCAATGTTTGCTCCTCGCCAGACAGTGTATCGTCAAACCCTTGATTATAAATCGTTGTAGCAGATAGGATAATTTAGAGTTTTCGGTACTAATAGTCGAGAATGTTGACACATAACAGAAATCGAAATGTGGGATCCAGTTAATACTACGTGACGGATAACAATAACAAGACTGTAATGAACCAAACCATGGAACAAGTACTGTACACCAGCATAAGGAGATAATGAGCATTGCTTAAAACTTTTCCAGATGCCGCGCAAAGTCCTTTGGTATGGCCAAAAGGCACCGTACAGTTGCAACTATTGCCGTGATGATTTTTTGACCTGGCTTTGCAGGTTAGTTAATGATCTGCAGCTTGTAATTAGTGCATTGACGCGACATGTAGCAAAAATGGTTGCCTTCATTCTTAAATATACCTTAACGAGTGATCTATCTCTGTGTGCATGTCAAAGCAGAGCAATGCGAAAGGTATACATCGCCACCTAAGCGGGTCATGCCACCTCAATATGCCGAGTATATATCCCCAGAGTTATATGTACAACATTCAGGTGCGCTTTCATTCTCTACTTTCCTATTATTCCGAGTCTATAAGACTATTGCTCTGCCACCGAGTATTTTTTTTCTCTTTAAAACATGTCTTCTTGTTTTTGCGCTTCTTTGTATTAGTATTGTAGCGTTACAACTCTTGTGGAGCCGATCTTGAAACAGACTTGTTCACTTGATGTCTAAAAGTAGGTTGCATCGATGTCTTTTCGTCGAGCAGATACCTGTTATTTTTGCTTCGCTACCAGAGCTTTCCTGGAATCGAGACAGCCTTACCTACAGCCGAGGCGCAAAAACGGCTACCTTTCTCTTCCGTCTGGTACCGTCCTTTAGGATGTAGTAAAACCAGACAATGTGTGGGGAATGTTGGGGCATTGCTTGTAGGAAACGAAGCGCCAGAAGACTACACACAAACAAGTAAAAGACGGGACGGAAGCAGGAAGTACCCCATGCCACTTCGTTTTCTTGTTTGTGCGTAGCACATTAGCCCATCCGCTTTTCCAAGAGAGTGCATAGATAGCAGTTTTGATGACAGACCTTTGATATATAAGGCGGGACATAGAAGAATGATAAAGGAGACGCGGCGCTAGCCATTCCTGGTAACCGAAGCATCAGTCTTGATGCACGGAGACAGCATATGAAAGCAAAGATACTACAGTCGTGACAATCTAGGGAAAAACATCAGAGTGCAGCTTATTGGAAAGAAGGCTGATTGAGGAAGGTGCTCATATATATTATTGATATATTGACGCAGCCAGGGACTGATAATAAGAAGACGCGTTGCACAAATAGTGGCTGCGCTGTCAGGGCCGGCGCGAGTAGAAAGATTTACTGCCAAAGAGGGCTATTCAGTAAAGGCCGATGTGATCGGGAAGACAAAAGGCTGAATAAATATACGCAATGGGCCTCACTGATGACGGTTTGCGATATTTCTCTTTAGCTTCTTATCATGCATATCGCTCTATCCCACACTGCTAATGACATGATTCGGGGTACTTAAGACTTCATTTAAGCAGCCTTTGTTTTTCTTTCCAGTGGGCGTTTATACGGAGGGGAGGTGTCTGTCAGACCACTATGTAAAATATTGAAGCAGATGTGGAATAGACGCATCAGAATGTGAAAACTTCTTGAAAGCTTCTTTGACACGCTGCAGTGTTGAACGTAAATATGAGGTAAGCTCGATGTTTAAAGCCCATCGTGGCCGTGATTGCGACTACTTAAATCCGGCTACTCACAGTCGCCGCGCTGGCTCAGTGGTTATGGCGCCCGGCTGCTGACCCGCAAGACGGGGATTCGATCCCGACAGCGGTGGTCGAATTTTGATGGAGGACAAATTATGGAGGCCCGTGTACTGTGCGAGGTCAGAGCACGTTAAAGAATCTCAGGTGGCCCGAACTTCCGGAGCCCTCCACTACCGCGTCCCTCATAGCCTCAGTCGCTTTGGATCGTTAAACCCCCATAAACCAATCAACAAATTCTGACCACTCGGTTGTTTTAAATTGGAAAGCGAAAATTCCCGTGGAACCATTCTTACTGAAACATTTATCATTTGAGCGAAATGTTTCACATTAATAGACAGGAGAAAAAGAAATCGCGTAACATAAGTGCAGCGTAACCAAGTCGGTGCGGAAAGAAATGGAAAAAAAAACGCCACGTACCCATGATCAATGGGGTGATAAGCACTGCGGTCCAAGCTATTGGAAGGCTGGTCATTCCTTTAATGAACAGAATTTGCAACCGCTGTTGCCGCTTTCACAACACTACGCGTACATACCCCGAACGCAATGACTGCGTCGTACTTTTTCACGTCTCTGCAGGTTAAAATTTGTTACTTATGCATCGACCTCCCACTCACGCGCACTCACTCACGTTGTACTGCATCTTGTGAGAGGATGCCTTTTCGTTTTCTTACGGGCATTCTAAAAAACTCATAATTGAAAGAAAGAGACAGCATGGGCCAGGATAGATTTTCCAGGCTTAAAGCCAATTGTAGACAACTTAAAAAGAGCTACGCCTTCGAAAAACATTTAAAGAAAGAAGGGTTAAAAACAAGCAAATAAAAAAAGGCTAGACGAGCCCACAGTCAACATCGCCGAAACGTAGTTGATGGATGCAAAGAAGAAAAAATCGAGGCACAACATACAGGACAGGGAACCCCGGGAGAGCTTGGTAGATGACATAAGAAGGCCGAGGGGAACAACTGAAAACTGAAAAAGAGGAAATTAAAAAAGAGACAACATAAGCAAAGAACCGCAGTAATTTGACAGAAGCAAAGCGAACAGGAAAATATCCGCTAGTAAAGAGCTTTAAAGTAGACAGCCATTACGGCGACCCGTGAGAAATGTTGCTCTACGGCTGTAGAAAATCAAGGCCATGCTTTTCCGGGCTCGAAATAAGGTATTCGTTTTAGATCAACCAATTAAATTTGATGGACAGGATATAGAAGTGGTTGAGCACCACAAGATTCTCGGCGTTACATTCTCCTCGTATTTAACTTGAGATTTACACGTTGAGAAAATATGTAAGAAGCTTTCCTCTGCAACTGGGGCAATATCACCTACACGCCCTATTATTCCAGTAAAAATAAAACTTCAAATATATTACGCTTTGTTTGCCTCACAAATTAATTACTGCAGTTTGGTGTGGCTAACAACAACTAAGCAGAACCTAAAAAAAATCTGGTGCTACAAAAAAAAGCCTATTCTTAATTTATTTTGTGTAGATTATCTATCTTCCACCCTACATTTTTTCCAGCAGTACAAGATTCTTCATGAAAACTACATGTACGAATACAGACTCTTACGCTCACATTAATTTTCACCTGTCAGCTTTCGGTCACTTTTAGCAATTACTGGTCAATTGCAGCATCACACTAAAATCCTAAACACACGCACTAAAGACACACGGCTCGTACCCTTTTTCCGCACCGATTATAAGCTCCAGTTTTTACGTCACAATCTTCCGTCCATATTAAACAAATATCAACACATCAAATGGTTAACACTTGTCCAACTGCTACAGCTTTTTTTCCAATTTGTAATGCAGTTTTTCGCTACAGTGTTTTCTAGTTATTCTTTCACAGTTTCCTTCCAATTGCTCACGAAGATGCCTTCTCATCATTCTTGCGATTTGTGTTAATCTCTTACAAAAAATGCGGTGTTTATGTACACATTTGCTACTGACTTACTTGTAAGTGTTTCTTATTTTTTGTAAAGCTGAATATTTCATGTTAACCTTTTTTCGTCATTATTATTAGTATTGTTATTATTTAGTGGTCTCGTCTATGGTGCCTTGTAAGGGTTGCCTGGGCCTTGTCAAGCTGTTTGATTACAGCTTTTAGCCCAGGTGACCCACCAGCCTTTCTGGTAAATAAAGATCAAGCTCAAGTTCAAGTTGAAGACATTGTATAGGTGGTCATTCGGATAGAATTGTCTTCATGTGAACTAGTGTGCAGCATTGTGAACAGATCGCAGCTGCTTTCTAATTAAAAGCCTATTATCTTAGGAAAAGGTTTTATTTATTCTTTTACTAACAAAACATGGCTCCTATTCAATCCATGCTACATCGATTAATTTATCGATAACAAGCGAAAGAAAAATCGGAGCCTCTAAGATGGAAAAGTATGCACCTCCAAAACATTTCCGTGTCTCATTCAACACCGTAGCTTTGCGAACAAAGTATAAAACACACACAGACATCTTTGGGCTTTATCCGTCATGGTGTTCAACACTTCCATAAGCAAATCTGTTGTAAAAGATTGCCCACTTTTTTGCCATTTAGGGAAACCAATCGATGACATGAGCATAGCTGAAAATTTTATTTACGCTCAAGTGACGCAGGCGCGAATACTCAACATTTCAAAATAGAAAAACAAAGAACAATAGAGAAATTCTTGTGACGCGAGCCGCTTGAAGGACTGTAACTTGTATGGCCTTGCATACGTCTGCGAACACATCGCTGCAACGAACTAATTGCACAAGCTCAAGCTCGAGTTAAGCTTCTTTCATTCCATAGCGAACAATTCCGTTTGCATGATTCGTACACATTCAAATTTACGAAGCTCAAGAATGGTGCTAAGAACTTTCACTGCTCATGTACTGCATTTTATTGGCTTCATAAAATACCTTCGCATTGAGGCAACAGAATATATAACAAACGCATACAGAACAGCTTCTAGCATTCATTGAGAGTCTCGGAAGACCCTGTGTCTGCCATACCCTGTGAACGTCACATAACTGTTGAATCCGGGTTCAGATATTCTGCGTCAGGGTTCATGCGAAAGGGATATCGCGCGATCTGAATAGCCTCGATATTAAATGAGTCTCAAAAGTGCCTGTTCCTGAATGCTGCGTTGCAGCCTGCGCATAGCTCGATGTCGTATGTAAAACAACTGGTGCGTGTTGACCCACAAAGGTGCAACCGAGGATTGGCGAGCGGGTAAGAGACAATGGTGACTGCAACTGCTCAGGTTTGGTGCGTACATTACTATTCAGAGCCGAGGTTCTCCAGAAGAACTTTATCTCATTCGTTCCTCATTTCTCATGCCAAGTATACGGTCGCAAACAGAAAGAAAACAACTATAGAACAAGTGCAACCCAAGTCTCTGAAGTATGAACCGGCACTGTTTGAGAACGCTTCGTGAAGTTATGGATGGTTTCACGGCAGCCAAAAGAGAATGCAGCATATGCAGACTTGGTCATGATGGAAGCTGCGGCCAAAGGGAAGGCCGACTTCCGGCCGCTCGGGAAGGTATTTGGCGAACTGCCTGAGGGCTGGAAGGAAGGTCCGACGTTCGTATCGAGCGACGTTGCCAGCGTTTCATCGTACGCGAAACGGACGGGCAGTGAGTACAGGCTGTTTCCGATTTGATAGGTCGAGAGGGAGCACCGAGGCAGGAAATGAGAAGACTGTGCGCCGTCGGCAAAATGGACAAAGAAGACCCTTGCACGTCGCTGTCTGTGTGCCTAGGAGGCAGTCAGGCACCTAATCCGAGAATAGCTGTAGTTCCAGCAGAAAAGCCATTCAGAGGTCCAGCTGTTTGTTTTCCTTGTGATCTGGCTTCTGCCCACCTACCGCAACCGATCGGTCTTTACTTTCGACAGGCTTCTGGGAAAAGAAAAAAAGGTTAGTACTGCACGAATGACACACGACAGGAGAACGAGGAACAAAAACGACAACACAGGCGCAGTGTTCCTCTTTCTCCTGTCATATCTTATTCGCGCAGCACTAACCTTTTTTCTGCAATGAACCAACTATCCCGCAAAAACGTTCGACTTCTGGGAACAGTTATGATTCTGTGTGAGGTAAACATGGTATCGCGTGGATGTGACAGGCTGGGGAGCAATCCAGACGTCAGCAGAGGGTAAGCACTGAATGTCTATGAGAAGCCCCGCCGCTCTACTGATGATATCAGCCCCAGATAACAACGAAGCTTTTGCCTTCAGCAGTACCTTCGTGTAAGGGCTCGCCTCGTTTGCGGCCTCGTTGGCTTTGTTTTCGTTACATTGGCTAGAAGTCGCAGTACCGCTGCCGACTTCGCAGAACTTTACCGAAGCTCCCTGCCCGCATGGCTTGCACATACACAAAATAGTGGCGCATACCGATGTCCCTAATGGCTTAACGGTGCCGCTATGATGGGGGTGCGTGTCTGGCATAATGAAAGCGGATTCGTCGCTAGTGCGTACAGAAACTGTTGAGAATTGTCTGTTACAGAGCTGGACCACTATTACCTTCCAACCCGCCTGTCGGTGGCTTCGTCGTCAGAGCTGCGAGAATAGCTAGGTGTAAGAGACAACCTCCTTTGAGGAATAAAAAAGCATTGAGCAGCCGGTTAAGCAGAGGGTTCATGTTTGGCACTTACATCAGAAATACCTAGGTTTTAACCGAAGCCTTACGACGATAAGCATGGTCTTTGCGTGTTTGTTACCTCTCTGTCAGATCAGTTCCTTTAAGTTGCGTTATTGAAATTGTCTGCGCGACACTACTTATAGAACTTACGGTTTGCCTTTGTATATTTTTGTAAATTCATTTCTTGACGTTCATATCAATTTTCTGCTTCCAACCCGCCACCACTGGCCGGGACCCCTTAGAACAGTGCGAGAAAACCTACCTGTTAGCCGCCTTAAAAAGCTCTACGCTTGCAATGCATTTTGTGCACACAACTACTTTGGACATGATGACGGAGAGCAAATGTTTATTCAGTCCTGCTATTAAGCAACACTATCGCCAAACGAATCCCGAAGGAATACTCGCTTGAGTTTGAATTTAAACAAAATAAATATGAAAGATGTGCAGCATTACAGAAACAACATAGAATAGTTTTCAGTGCACCGCACCGTGAAAGGTTTAGCGAGGACCGATATTCATATCTTATCTTTATTTTTATAGCGACAGCCTAAATGGGGCTGTTCAGCAGAAAGTACGGCGATGTTGTCATTGTGAGCGAGAAATCCGGATTGGGCGTAAAGGTCGCTACGTCAGACGTGTAGCGGCGGATTTGAAAAGTGATCAAACATTAGAAATCTAGTGATTACATGGTTTCAACATGAATGAAACATCAACAGCACATGCCGATATATATAGCAAAACAACTTGATCTGGAAATAAAATTGGGGAAGAGGTGAGAGGAGAGACAGAGAGGATAGGGGGAGTGGTAATATTATTACGAGGTTAGTTCAGCAGCAGGAACGGTAGGCCGTAGAGAGAAGACACACCAGAAAACAGGTCACACAAGCACTAGGGGCAGTGTCCTCGTCTTCGTCGAGCGCCCAGCGACACAACGTCGTCTTCGCTTCGCGACTGCGTACCATAACACTACCCCCCCCCCCCCCCTCCGCCCCGCGGGAGAAGGCACAGACCCGGGGAGGCCTAGGGGGGTGGGTGAGAGTGGTAGGGTTTAAGACGGTCGACGTGCACAAGAAGCGTGGAGGGGGCCACGGAAGGAGAGTGGGGGTGCAGCGGCGTGAGTTCATAGGTCACATCGCTCAGTTGCCTCAAGACGTGGTAAGGACCGACGTAACGAGGCAGGGGCTTCTCACACAGTCCCACACGGCGTGCAGAGAGCCAGAGGAGTACTAGGGAGCCGGGAGGGCAATGGACGTCACGATGATGAAGGTCGTAACGACGTTTTCGAGCGGTCTGAGAAGCCTGGAGGCGATCCCTAGCAATTTGGCGTCCGGCGTCAGCACGGGCAATGGCGTCACAAGCATAACTGCTAGTAGAAGGGTCAGAAGGCAGTAAGCTCTCAAAGGGTAGCAACGGGTCGCTGCCAAAGGGCAGGTAGAAGGGGGAGTATCCGGTGGTATCATGGCGTGAGGAATTGTAGGCGAACGTCACGAAGGGCAAACTGACGTCCCAGTCACGATGGTGGTCAGAAACATACATGTACAGCATGTCCGTCAGTGTGCTGTTAAGTCGCTCAGTATTGCCGTTAGTTTGGGAATGGTGGGCCGTGGTCAACTTGTGACGGGTGGAGCAGGAGCGGAAAAAAGGTCGTGAACCACTTTAGAAACAAACCAGGAGCCTCGGTCTGTAAGCAGATGACGAGGAGCGCCATGAAGTAACACGACGTCATGGAGGAGAAAGTCGGCGGCATCAGAAGCACAACTGGTCGGGATACCGCGCGTGATAGCGTACCGGGTAGTGTAATCAGTCGCAACGGAAATCCACTTGTTCCCGGAAGATGATGTATGAAAATGCCCGAGCAGATCGAGACGAACACGGAAAAATGGCTCAGTCGAAATGTCGATGGGCTGAAGCGGGCCACATAGCGGGAGCGGGGGTGTTTTCCGGCGCTGTCATTGATCGCAGGCAGCAACGTAACCGCGGACAGAGCGGTAAAGGCCAGGCCAGGAGAACAGCCGGCGCACGCTGTCACGGCGAAACACGCCGGACATGCGGGACACGCCGAGGTGCCCTGCAGTAGGTGCGTCATGAAGCTTGGCAAGGATTGTGGGGCGGAGATGCGTCGGGACAACGAGCAAGAGGTCGGCGCCTTCAGGGTGCATATTGCGACGGTAGAGAATATCGTGATGCAGCACGAACAGGCTCAGGTCAGGATTGGAAGTGCCGCTTCGGAAGCGGTTGATTATAGGGCGCAGAGATGGATCACGGCGCTGATCGTCGTCGATGTGTATAAAGTCCGAGATGGACAAAACACAATCGTCGGTATTATGGCTGTGGGAATCAGGAGGATCGACAGGATGACGGGACAAACAGTCAGCGTCTTGGTGCAACTGGCCAGACTTGTAAACAACAGTAAATGTGTATTCCTGCAAGCGCAAGGCCCAGCGACCCAGTTGGCCCGTGGGGTCTTTAAAAGAGGAGAGCTAACACAAGGCATGGTGGTCCGTAACGACGCAGAAGGCCCGCCCAAACAAATAAAGGCAGAATTTTGTTAACGCCCACACAAGTGCAAGGCACTCCCGCTCAGTAATGGAATAGTTACGTTCAGAGGGGGATAGCAGGCGGCTGACGTAAGCAATGACACGATAGTGGTCATGCTGGCGCTGAGCAAGGATGGGCCCAATAACATGGCCACTGGCGTCTATGCGAAGTTCCGTAGGCGCCGAAGGGTGGAAATGGGCCAGCACAGGTGGAGCAGTGAGGGCCGAAACAAGTGCGGTGAAGGCGCTAGCTTTGTCAAGGCACCAGGAGAAAGGCACATCTTTCTTCAGGAGGGAGGTAAGGGGACGGGCCGTGTCGGCGAAGTTCGGGATAAAGCGGCGGAAATTCGAGCAGAGCCCGAGGAAACTGCGCACATAGCTCGAGGAACGGGGGGTGGGGAACTCGCGGACGGCACGAACTTTGTCAGGGTCGGTCTTGACACCAGAAGCATCGACCAAGTGGCAGAGGACCTTGATTTGGCGCTGGCCGAAGCTGCACTTCTTGGAGTTGAGTTGGACGCCGGCGCGGCGGAAGACGGAAAGGATAGTAGAAATACGGTGTAGGTGGCTTTCAAAAGTAGGAGAGAAAACGACATCATCATCCAGGTAACACAAGCTTGTCGTCCATTTGAATCCACGCAGGAGCGAGTCCATCATACGCTCAAAAGTGGCAGGAGCGCTGCAGAGGCTTAAAGGCATGACTTTGAATTGGTACAGGCCATCGGGGGTGACAAAGGCTGTCTTCTCACGGTCCCATTCGTCAACAGCAATTTGCCAGTAGCCTGAACGGAGATCAACCGAAGTAAAGTAGCCGGCACCGTTTAGTCAGTAGAGGGCGTCATCAATTCTCTGAAGAGGATAGACGTCTTTCTTTGTTATTTGATTAAGATGGCGATAGTCGACACAGAAGCACCAACTGCCACCTTTATTTTTGACCAACACAATAGGGGAAGCCCACGGACTGCTAGAAGGCTTCATAATGTTGTTGGCAAGCATTTTGTCCACCTCCGCCTTGATGACATGGCACCAGCACCTCCACGAAATATTACGAGGTTAGTTCAGCAGCAGGAACGGTAGGCCGTACAGGGAAGACACACCAGAAATCAGTTCACTCAAGCACTAGCGGCAGCGTCCTCATCTTCGTCGACTGCCCAGCGACACAACAACGTCGTCTTCGCTTCGCGACTGTGTACCGTAAGAATCTACACAAACTATTTGTGCAAAATGGTTTGTGTATATTACCTCTGCTCCATCCTCTCTTCCTGTCTCCACACCACTTTCTTTCCATTTCTCCATTCTGCCTGCTATCCTTTATTTCCGGCGTCCCAGCTCAGGTGCTTCAGTATCGATGGCAGATGACGGGCCTAGCAGAAATCTTTTTCTTCCTTTTTATTATTATTTTAATAAAGCCACTTAATACTACTGCAATCGAGAATTGAGCCCATGGCCCTTACGTTAAGAGGCAGACATGGTATTCACAGGCTGTGAGGGCGTGTTCTTTTAGCTTGATTACAGCGGAGCCTTATATATATGTCGTGCGGTATGTCATATTGCACGGCAACAGTGTCCGTGTCTGCCGCTTGTCCCATTAACACCGCTGCTGGGTCCCATTAACGCTATCGCGTCATGTCCTTAAAGGCCTAGCATAAATGTCCCTCCATTTTTTCCCAGAAACGTTCGCGTGGGAAGGCAGGCTGTTGCTCCGGTCGCTTACAACAGGCCACGTAGTTCTTAGTAGCCGCCTGTAGTTACTGTCATGAAAACTGGCGTTGCTCCGAAACACACATCGCATTGCCTCATGAATGTCATGCAGTCATCACATCCACAGATCTTTGTTATTTTTCTGCCTACGACACTGACTGAACATTTATAGTGTGAAGAGAAACTTACGCACGCCACTGCTACAAAGCAAAAGGCGAGCCCCCATTTAACTCTGCTCATGTTAAGTTGCCTTCAACACTAACCGAATATCTACCGTATATAACGACACATGAGCGCTGGTTTGATCGCCGTATCTGCTATGTTGTTTTGTGCTTATAGATTGTATCTGCGAATTGTTTTATGCACATCTGAAATATTTTTAAACTCTCCCTGTTCTTGTATTTTGTATCTTGTAATACTGCTCGATTATCTCTTTCACCTATTCTGTAATTACCCCTCTGGAGTTGACAGTAATGAGTGAAGAATAGTTGACGCATGTGTAGTCCTTCTGCGTAAAACAATAAAAAAATTGAGAAAAATGAGTTCCAGGGGTCGGATTCGAAACCAGGAACTTCGCATGGGAAGCGAGTACGGCACCTCACAGCCACGACGTGTGCTTATTTTGTTCTGTGTTGTGTGGCAGTACGCCCACCCCGACAGGTTTCAAGGCCGACTCAACTGGGTCGCATCCCGCAACCCGTCATACACCAGCATCCCTCTCTCACTATGCCCGCACATCAAAATTCTCGAAGCCACGCACATCTATTGAGCAAAGGCGGTGAGCTTGGAGGTCGATCCTGCGTTGCATACACCCAGCGCACCATAGCAGGCTGCTCTCTGAACGGAGATTTAGATGAACCTGGCGGCTTTGCGTGGCGATCTGTCATGCGGCTCTTCCACAGCCTAAACAGTCTCATGAGCACTAAAAGATCACATGAAAATTTAGAATGCTCCATTGTAGGCAAAAATGCTATTGTATAGGGCGTGATCTCTCTCCTTTCTGAGAGTCTGTTGTAAAAAAAACGCATCACAACAAAACAAAAAGCAATGATCAATAGTTTATGGCAGCTGACACAGGGGACACTTCACTGGCCATGGCAAAAAAAGTCCCTTTCGCACGAAGCCACGTTTGTACAGTAAGACTGATGTGGGAAGTTTAAACAGAAAGTCTTTGCGGCCGACTGAACACATATCCGCAGCACCCGCTTTAATACACTCTCACCCTGAAAGGAGAGGTAAGGCTGCCGATACATCGCTACAGAAAATAACGACTCAATCAAACTGTTGTCATCTTTCTTCTGTGTACATTGTATAGGAGTTCTAAGGAAAACCGTACAGTGAGGAAATGGAATGTGTTGGCAACTTCCTTAAGAAAACCGAGGGAGCCATACAGACTGTTGTGTTACTTGATGCATAAGCGTGAACATAGTGTGAACATGAAGCTGTCATCCTGTCATAAATGTGAACATGAAGCTGTCATACTCCGCCGGCATCGACATCAATACAAAAATACTAAAAAACACAAAAGATACATGTGCGTCTTTCTTGTCGTTGTTATTCACGCAGTCACTCCTCACTGGCCAACTGCCCAAAGATTGGAAACATGGGAAGGTCATTCCAGTCTACAAATCAGGTGACAAAAATTCGCCCTTAAACTACCGCCCTATTTTCCTAACTAGCGTACCCTGCAAAATCATGGAGCACGTCATCTATACCCATGTCATGGCCATTCTTGACACTAACAACTTTTTTCACACGGCACAGCATGGATTTCGCCGGGGCTACTCCTGCCAGACCCAAATGCTAACTTTCTTACATGATCTGCACATAAACCTTGATTCCAATCAAGAGACCGACGTCATAGTTTTGGATTTCGCTAAAGCCTTCGATAAAGTACCCCATAAACGCTTACTGAAGAAAACTTTCTAGAATAAATTTGCACCCGTACATAATGACGCGGATTGAAGCCTTCATATCTAATCGCTCCCAATTTGTTTCTGTTAACAATAAGAACTCTAACTCTCTTCCGGTAACGTCAGGTGTTCCTCAGGGATCTGTACTCGGCCCGCTACTTTTACTAATATACGTTATTGATTTGCCATCACAACTCACCGCTAACATACGCATGTTTGCTGACGACTATGTAATTTAGCGTGCAGTTACTAAACCCGCTAAACAAGCATCTCTTCAAAGTGATCTTAAAGCTGTACAGAACTGGTGTAACCAATGGCTAATGGAACTCAACCCTCATAAGAGCAAGCTTTTATCGGTCCAGCGCCGTCGTAATCCTCTCATTCGATTCTACGTAATCTCTATTCCTACAAATATTCGGGCCTTACACTTTCTAGTGACCTTTCCTGGAGTTTACATGTCACTTACACAATATCATCAGCTAACAGAACGTTAGGATTCTTAAAACGACATCTTCATCACGCTCCTTAACATGTAAAGTTGCTAGCCTATAAATCGTTCGTTAGGTCACAGTTGGAATGCGCATCACCAGTGTGGAATCCCCATCAAACTTATTATTTTCTTGAGTTTGTTCAAAATCGCGCGGCCAGGTTTATTCACGTAATCTATGCTTATGACATTAGCGTTTCCCCCTTGAAAACGGCATCTGGTTTATCGCCCTTATCACTCCGTCGTCGCACTTCCAGCTTATCTTTATTTCATAAAATCTTCAATAGCCCTTTGCGCAGCGCTCCTTATATTCTTCCTCTCCCAGCACGTATTTCAATCCGCACCAGTCATCATTTTCATGTGGGCTGTCCATTCTCGCGCACTCTCACCTTTGACAATTCCTTTTTTCCCCGCACAGCTGCAGACTGGAACGGCCTTCCAGGCGACATTGCCACCATCACCTGTTCATCCAAGTTAATTAAAATAGTGGAAAATTATGTACAATTGTAAGTGCTTTCTTTATTATTAATCCCCACCCCTTATGTAATACCCCTGTCATGGTGGCTTTAAAGAAATAAAATGAAATTAAATAGAGGCAGCAGCAGGAGAAAAAAGAACAAAGAAAAGATTTAAATATGGTTAAAAACAAGATCAACAATAAAAGCAACGAAAGAAGAAGAATTATGAGGTGTGAACAAGACGATGGTAGCAGTGGTCAGGCAGCAGTAGTAGAGCTGAGCCTAAAATTCTTCTCCTGAGCTATTACTGAGGTTTTGGTCGGTACAGTCTTTCTATTTTGCGAGAAAAAATATGGTTTTAGCGCAGTTGTGCTTCAAAACGGAAAAAAAATATCCGAAATATTGTATCCACAGTTTGTATTCCCTAAAACTCCCTGTAATTTCTCTGTAGACACTGCTCGCGCAGAAACTTATGACGTAATTTTACAAGCTATAATTAACAAAAAATACGTTGGTACATCAAATAAAATGAACCTTGTCTGCTCTGAGTGAAGGAGAAAATAAATGTTCTTGGCATCATCACTGCAAATTGGACCATTCTTCAAAAAAACTTCGCTCACCATGATTTGTTGCTGGCGTTTCAATACTGGAGAGATAAAAAAAAAGACGCATAACTGGTGTGGACATTAAGAAAATAGAGCGATGCAATTACCAAAGCATGCCTGGGGGACATCCTAGTGGTAATTATGGGCGATTTTTTTCCTACAGACTTAGAGAGGTAACCTAGATGCTCAGCAAGCAAAGCGCGCTGTCTTAGTTATCGGGTTCCGGAGTAGTCGTTTTTGAATAAATGCGAATCAAATAGGCCTAAAATAAAAGCAAAAACACCAACTTCTAACACTACACACAGAAAATGCAAAATTTACCTTTAATCAAACCTCAGTGCACAGTTTAATAGCTACACACAATAGTGATGAGTACTGCATACATTCCAAGTAATACTGTTTGCTTGAGACCGTCCGTCATGGCGATGCCTAGGTTCGATCTCCTCGTCGGGCACTGAGAGCAAGCAGTGATTTTCTCCTCTGGTCGATACACACTAGACCAGCAAAGAATGAAGAAAAACCTGGGCAGAGAGAAAATTGAAGCCAGAGAGAAAACGCACAGAAAAAAACAAGACGGAGAGAGTCTGCAATACAGAGCAGGGAGCGGAGGATAATTGCGACAGAAAGAAAACAAGAGGTATATTTGACCCGTACGACGCAAGACCGGCAGAAGAGCCACGAAAACAAATACTAAAATTAGAAGTATGCTTTTCGCACCGAGACAAAGAAGCGTTCGCGGACAGATAAAGATAGACGAAAAAGGCTCGCACTCACAACGTTGATATTGCTGTTTGAGCAGCGGTTCGAAGAGGCGGAATGCAGAGTAACAATAGCAAAAAAGGGGCAGCTTTAATGACGCCTGGGCAGGAAAGCATACCACTCATGTTGTCAGAAATGAAGCAAGGGAGATTTTTCTCACCGAAGGCCGACAGGAAATTGAATTTCCACTGATCGGCAAACAGCTGGAACTACGTGGTAGCAGAGTTAGAGTGTGATGTGCGCACGAAATCGTCGGGTTATTTTCGAACGCGGTGCGTCGACAGCGGTGCGTCGATAGCAGAGCGCTGCGCGTGCAGGCCCAGCGTTTCGCGTGTGAGCGTGGGAATGGTGTGTGCGAGGCGACGGTGACGAAGAGCGTGGCGAGCACGAGGAGCGGAGAGTGTCGTGTCCGAAGACCGAGGTGTAAAGGAAGACAGTGCAGCGGAGATCGGGTCATTCAAGCGTGGAAGTGGCAGCCGCCTGACGTTGGGTGCGTGCTGCCGTGGACGTAACTTGGATCACCGACGCAAGCCTCCTGCGTTCCTTTCCAGCGTGGCGGTGGCAGCCGGTGGACTGAGGGTCCGTGCTGCCGAAAGGCACCCTTGGATAGCCTGCATTACGCATCCCGCGTTTCGGGACGCCGTCGACGGGTCCTGGTTACGCTCCTCCTGCTGCTGCCAAGTTTTTCAGCTGTTGACGGGAAACCACCGGCGTCTTCTTGCAGCTCTCTCCGCTCCTGAGACCGCCTGGCCCTCTTCCGCCACTTCCTGTTCATCAACCCACGTTCCATCCGGCCTGCAAGGCTTCCCCGCTTTATCTGGGACGCTCAATATCTGGTGAACGCTCTCCTTTATTCTGTATTGTTGTACGCATGTTGAGTTAGTGTTCTTATTGGATTTTTCGTTTCTTATCGTCTCTTTTCTTTTAAATTATAAATACGGCTTCCTTTCGTTTTGTCTGATCTCTTTCTTGTTTTGTTCGAACCTGCACGCGATAGCGTTCTTCCTCGGCAGTCGGGGACGCGCTACCAATTCGCGACAGATAATCTGGTACATCAGGAAAGACTACTGAAGTTGAGCACCATAGTGGTTGGCGGGCGGGCCCCAGACGATTTGACGCCTGAGGCCATGGGCAGCGCGAGAGGTTTCTTATCACCTAGACTGTTCTTCTATCCCGTAGGCACACTCGGGCCGACAACGCCAGCAAGTGGGATCACCTGGCACTGGTTCACTTGGACAGTATTGCAGAATTCAACCTGAAAGATTGCAGGTGCCCATAGCAAGTGGTAATTAAATGATATGCATCCAGGTTGAAAACAAAAAAAAAGGAGAAATATGATCACCAAAGTCAGGGGTTTAACTTTTTATCCCAGCGATAAGAAAAATATACTTTTTATGGATCCGTTTTCATCAACTTTTTTTTTCATTAAGCTGTGCCGCATATGGAAATTAAGCGAAATTAAAATGCAATTGAGAAGTAGCAAGTAGTATAGACAGTATATTTGCTGATAAATTTATTTCGTCAAACACAAAATTAGAGTGAAGTTCGAAAAAAGTTGGCAAGCAAGCCTTTATCCCAATCAAAAATTGAACACAAAAAGTTCCGAACTTAGGACACGTTCCCCATTATAGCAAAAACTTGGCGCAAACCTTGTGTTCTAGATCGCTAATGCTTTGACCAGTAAAAGCTGGAGTCATTATTCATGACGGGCCTGCATATCGCGAAGGAGTCTCGTGACGTGGTAAAGCAAAAGTAGAGTGAATGTCGTCAAAACGTTCGCTGTATGGTCTAATTTTCTCTCTTCACGGCATGTTTTCCTATTTTGCCGGTTCTACATCATCGCTGACTCGTGGCTCATACCTGTGGGTATGGGAAGGACACGAGCGACCGGTATGTCAGCATGTTCGAGGGGTGGCCTTTTGATATTTTAGAATGTTCCTTCCTGCATAATTATTGCACTCTAAAAACGAATACCCATATATGGGAGTAAAAAGGGCGCAAACTGTCCTAGAGGAGATATTTCGGCTACTTGCGGCAGCGGAAAACACCAAATCCGTGCCCCGCCATGATTTCTGCGCTGTAGCAAAATTCATCCCCTCTTATCAGTGGAATCGGCGGATCTGTCTATCTTACTCAATGCACTGGGTAACGAAAATCATTCAAAACTTTTCATTAGGAACGGTTACCTTATCTTTTGTGTACTGGGGATCCATCAAGACAAAATCACTATGTAACGCCTCCCAACCACGCCCACAAAGCGTCGTTCACCCGTCAGGATGAATGTGAGTGTGAGCGCCTATATCAAAGCACCTACAGCCACTCCGGGCATGTTAGATACTGTCGTATACGCGCCGGATACTAAATTTTCAGTTTCTGCGCAATTAGACCTCTGATCGACAGTGTGCGATCTTTAAAACCCTACGAGCAACTGTGGTGGCGCCGCGATCGCTCAAAGCTGTGGCCGGCCAGGCGGATTCATCGCAAGAGCGGTATCGTGGCACATCTTGCAATACTGCCGCATAGTCGATGAACATTTATTTCCACAGCATTGGCAACTCCGATGATGATTACAGGTCATCAGGATTCAGTGCTTTCGATCGTGAGTACAAACGAACCCAGCCGGGAACATCAGCGGCAGTTTCCTCTAGTTTTTTTTTTTTTTCTATCGCGTGACGGCGTCATGTAGATTTTCACAGTCGGTTATAATCATTTACGGATGTTTACAATGAGATTTTTTTATCCGCAGGGTGTTTGCATCATTCGACCACGATGTTTTGCTGTCTGTCAGGCAGAGACTGCAGTTCCAACCACACCGAAGGACATCAATAGCTTTTAGAAAACGCCGAGACCTGCTGCGGAGAGCCATGGTGGCTGCCTTTTTTGTGTGGTCTAAGCTGCAGTCTCTGCTTAGCAGACAGCAAAACACCGTGCTCGAATGATGCAAACACCCTGCGCATAAGAAAATATTACATTAAACATCCGTAAAAGACTAGAAGCGACTGTAAAAACCAACAAGACGCATTTGCGGGATAGAAAAAAAATACGTGGGAACTGCCGCCGATGTTCCCGGGTGGTTTCATTAATACTCGCTGTCAGAAGTACTGAATCCTGACGACGTCAGATCATCGTCGGACACGCTGCCGCTGTTCAAGTAAAAATATGTCCATCGACTGTGCGGCAGTATTCTGAGATGTACCGCAGTACCGTTCTTGCGATGTGTCCTCATGGGCGGGCACAGCTTTTAGCGATTACGACGCGGCGACCGTTGCAAGGCGGGTTTCAGAGATCGGACGCAGGTGACCAGAAATCAAATTACGCACAAAACTGAAAGTTTAGTAACCATTGCTTCTACGACATACCCTGACGTGCCTGGATCGGCCGTCAGGGCTTTGATATAGGCACTCACAATCCCATCCATCATCAAGAGTGATCAACGCTTTATGGGCGTTTTTACGAAAAAGTTACACTGTGATTTTGGCTTTAAGGAACCTCAAAATGAAACGGATAGGTAACCAGTGCGCAGGGCAACTCGTAAATGATTTTCCTTGACCAGCGCCTCAAATAAGATAGATGCCCCGACTTCGCTAATAAGAGAGTACCAATTTTGCTACACTGGAGAAATCTTGGGGGGGGGGGGGGGGGGGGGGGGGGGAATTGGTTTTGAGGAAAGGAAATGGCGCAGAAACTGTCTCACGTATCTCGGTGGACTCCCGAACCGCGCCGTAATGAAGGTATAAAGGAGGAAGTAAAAGGAAGAAACAGGTAGGTGCCGTAGTGGAGGCATCCGGATTAATTTCGACTGCCTTTTGCGTTTCGCCTCCATCAAAACTCGGCCGCCGCGGTCGGGTTCGAACCCGGGAACTCGAGCTCAGTAGCCCAGCGCTCTAACCATTGATCCTCCGCGGCGGGTAATCATGGCGGAGCAGATGACGGATTTAGTTTTAGCCGCCGGCCGAACACTCCCGCCGCAGCATTCCTCCTGCGGTTCCGGTGTCCATGGTGCCGGACATTTTATTATATTTATTCTGGAAGCACTTGAATGCTCAGTGGTATGCGTCGAGGCTGTCGTCTGCTTTACAGTCTGCACTGGCCGTAGCAGCATTTATATGATCACTTGCTTAAAGGTTTCTGCGCATGCGCGATGTAGGCGCAGCCAGCGCCCTCCATATATAGGCGATTTGGTTTTGGTTACAAAACATGAGCCGGCCGTGCATTCCTGCGGTGTAGTACGGCGACTGATATGAGCTCACTGCCTCCCTTTTGCCGCGTGTATTAAAATGCCAGCTCACTACGTGGCCTACAGATGCACGAATTACTTCATTGAAAGAGGAAGCGCGAAGATCTTCAGGTTCTCGTCCGCTAGGCTACGTGCCGAAAAGAGAGTGGCGTGGATAGCGGCTGTGCGAAACTCCGCGCATTCTTACGCTCCTTCAGCCTGTTAGCACGGAAAGCAACGCCCTGCTGAATCAGCACGAGCCGTGATTGAGGTAGTACAAAAGGATCGTTACTAATACGTTAAGTGTACCTTCCGAAAAAGGGGCTGCACGAACTTAGCACAAACTCTTGCCTTGTGAAGAAAGCCTAAACATGAACGTCTTTGCGCATTAGGAAGGCTCATCCCATTATACTGTTAGACTCGCCCGCATATAGGAGCACATTCATGCACCTTTCCATTTGGTTATTCGGTGTTCCGCTCTACAGAGACCCGTTTGTAAACAAATTATCTCGCTCAGCAACACAATCGCAGATCGCTCCAACGATGTGGACCGTACCAACGACGAACCATGCTGTTGTTACATAAACAACGGTTTTTTTCGGTGCGCACGCAGCTCACATCAAACCTAGTTTACCTTCAGCTATTTGAAGGATTATCATGAAGTTTATTATTATTTTAAGAAACCAGAACTACTACTTTCTGACGTAACCTCGTCCCTTGAAGGACCAGCCGCGATGAGCCTGGCGAACAGCTGAGGTAGCGCGGCGCAGGTATTGCCACATGTGGTCTTTATTGAGCCTACAACGCGAAAAATCTTCACTCCAAGCTATTTTTAAAAACGAAAATGAGATGTCCTTTTCCTCTATAACCCTCTTTCGTTATAAAACGATCGTTTCCGACGAAGAAACAATCGTTCCTCTCACACCTCTTTGAACTCTCCTACTGTCTGCACATGGCAACGACTGTGGCTCAGCTTGAGCCACTGGGCAGGCCCCGCGCACTTTCCTTCCGCAAAAAAAGCAACTCTAAAACAACAAAACGAGTGCACGTGAACTGATGAATGCCGTCTTGCTCATGTTTGCGCTAGAGCCCTTCTCCAATTAAAAGTGTCGCTGGACCGCCCTGTTAGCGCGAAAGGTGACGCTTGCTTTCCCGCTAATGGTCAATTTCGCCGCAATTTCGACTGGTGGCATGTCAGTGGTTAATTTTATAAGCTTATTAGCGACTGTGGGAAAGCCTATACAAAGCCGCATTGGCGAGGGAAAGGGAGTGGTGGAAGATAGCACAGTACTACGCTGAGCACGGGACATGCGCTGGGCGTTCGTGTAGCAAAATCACGCCTGCCGAATGCACTGCGGCGTGCCAGAGTATACGCTCTCCTTTCTGTATAAGTCCATGTCCAGTACTAGAGCGAGTCATGATAGCTCAACATAACGCCAGGGAAGTAGAGAACGGAAATATATGTTCTGAAATTTTTGCTCAGAGGAGAAGTATTTGTGCGCACGTGTAACCCATATGCCAGCCATAGGCACGATCTCGAAGGTCAATCCTTTGCCTTAGTTGAGTTGAGTGGTTGTAAACTACCGGTGGGATTAGCCTTGCAGTTGCTGCCGGCAGTTGCTCCACCGTAGCGACACTTAAATAGAAATCACAGAAACACTGTCCGCAAAAACCCAAATAGACACTCCTGAGGTCACCATGTGGAGGCCAAATCCGTGTCTTGCAGGTAAAGTAGAAGAAAGCGAGAAGCATCCCTTCTACTCGACTGGCTCCCGCGCGGGAAAACAATCTCCTGAAGAGAACTGTGAGGAACTCCTGCCTTCTTGAGGGATCCGAATAACACAGCCTGTTCCGCGTTGTACAATGTACAGCACAAGAGGTAATGTTCTATGTCACCACACACACCACACGTTGAACACAATGGTGAAAACGCTAGGCCAGTCTTATACATCCACGCCGGCGATCCTTCGCCTTACTCCGTGTGCAGCTGGCATACGTTAATCCTGAATACGTCTGCGGTGACAGGTGTATGCTATGATAAAGCCCTCCGTTAAGACGGCGCGACTAAGAGCCTCTGGAAAGAAGTTGTGTGAGGAAAATGCGGGGAGTCAGTTTATCCCCAGCGGACCCGAAAGAAAGCACTAGGGATTAGGTACGAGTCTGTCGGCGCATATGTCTTTACGGATGCTGTATACCGATATGCCTGCGTTTTAAGTAGCAGGGAACACATATCACTCCCGCGCATGGTAAGAGACCAGAGTATAAATATAAGCTCGAGCCCTTTCCCAACGGTGGCTGGATGGCAGGTATTATGCCACGCAAGACTGGCTCGTAGCCATGGAAACCGGGCCTTTACCTGCCTTGCTGTTTCACTGTGTGCCTTATGCAGGTTTATGCTTACATCTACTCCGTCCTCGCAGCCTCCTTCTGGAATGCATTACGTATCGCCCGCCCCGTTCTCCCTAGGGCGGTGCTCTCTCTAGCCTTCTTAAAAGGGGCGCTGTTCTTTTTTCCGATTAAGCGGTATCTTTTTGAACTCCAGCAGCCGCTTTTGTTGGGGATAAAGCATGCCTATGGTCCATTTTAGCATAAAAAATCCGCCTCATTTTTACCTTTGTTGCCATTGCAAGTGACTTTGCACGTTCTGCTTGTGGCACAGCGACTCGTTCACTTGAATTTCAGTATCACTCAAAGAAGTGCATTCACAAATAATGGCGATCAATTACGAGCGACGTAGATAGTTCATAAAGTTCGCAGACGACGGTGTTTCTTGCCTTACAATTCTTCAACCCGATCGAGATACCATCTTTTTCTAGCACGATAAATATGGTAGAGATAGTGCAGGCTGATAGTTTTTTTATACAAATGAAGTGAACAGTGGACGGAAAGCCTCAGGGCGCTTGGCAGCTTTTCGATAAGAGGTCTTGTCTTTGGCTGGACAAAACGTTGATCATGGGCGGCATTTAAATAGGGCTTTCACTCGGAGGAGGAAGACCCGGTGAGGGAGAGGAGGTTCTGAAGTGGGGAGAGTGAATCTCGTCCAGGCATGATGGTTCCTAAAGAGTATTAACCAGCCGACCTGCAAAACTCTCAAAAGAAATCGGCCAATTCACCACAAAGGAATCCCTGCAGAGATGGTGAACGTGGCCTTTGGCTGTGTGTCCAGTTGTGTCAGGTGGCTCGATAACACTGGCTACGTTGGCTTGAGAAGTTTGTCACCTGAAAAAAGGATAAGGGGGGGGGGGGGGAGGTTTCCAAGAAATAAAGGGACAAGAGAAAGTGGGGTGGTTTTCGAGAAAGCGCGAAAGGAAGGAAGGGGAAGGGGGAGTGTGGAAGGCTAGGGCTCCTGAAAAATTGTAGCCGGAGGTGCAGGGCATAAACTAACCGCAGAAGGGCGAACTAAACAGAAAAAAAATATAGGAAGGAAAGGACGAGAATAAAGGGTATTGAGGGGGGAAGGGACAGTTCCCGTTGGAGGTGTAGCGCGAAAGAAGCGATAAAGTGGCGGTATGATGTACCGGGCAACCGGAATGATTTTTTTTCCTACTCTGAGCAAGACGATTATAAATAATTACGTCGTTTCCGGAATATGCCTGAGAGATTTTGAGTCTCCTCTGGATATTTAAATGCCTGCTGGTTCTAAGGTTTTGAATTTGTGCATTAGGAATGCCTCGCTGTATTTTGTAGCAATTGCAGATTTCATGCCTCACAGAAGAATGAATGGGTTATATTAATTAAAGTTGCGACCACGTTGATCAAAATGTTCTGACACTGCTTTCCGTACGTTCTTTGCTGTGTCAGCTTGATGACCATTTACTCTTGCGCTCACTGACTGCCTGGTTTCTCTGATATACTGTTTCTGGCAAGAGCAGCATTGAATCATGCAGGTAACATTAGACGACGCGCAGTTTTAACTAGTCTTTATATCGAAGGTGAAGTCGCTTGTTGTGCTTCTAAACGTAGTGTAGCTTTGTAAATGCTTGCATGCCTTGCATCTAGGTATAGAGATTGATGTAACTGAACGTAACTAAACGTTAAAACTAAGATTCAGCACCGTCCTTCAAAGCATATACGTTTTGTCTGTTTAGTAGGAGGTGCAATACTAACAAAAGTTTTCTTCTTCATGTGTTTCTGGCTGCATATTCCCGAATATCTTTCTTTGGAATCCACTGTGGCGTAAAGCCTCTCGGCTATGTCGCGTTCTAAAGTAAACCACGTGCCGATTTTACTGGTTCCTTCTCGTGTCCTACATTTTTTTTTCTAGAATCGACCTTCAATTTGAAATAAGCGTACACGACAGCAGCACCGATTGAGACTTCCATTATTTCGTTACCAAACAGGCGCCAAATATAACCACAATACTGCCTCGATGGCTTCTGTGATCAACCGAGCTACGTGGAAATCCAATGGTAGAGAGCAGGCAAATAGTTTCTTGACACGTATAAAGTGAACAAGGGACGAGAAAGCCTCGTCGTCCTTGCCAACGTTTCCACAAGAGGAGTGGTCCTCGTTTGGGCAAAGCGTTCATCATTTTAATTCAGCTATTTTTAGCGAACTGATGTACGCCTGCATGAGTTTTATCGCAGATAGTATTTTTCCTTTTATTAAATTCCTTTCCCCAAAAGAATACTTCGGTTCAGAGCGAAACTGAATGCATAAAAATAATATTGGCTATTTTCAATTATTATGCCGCACCTATCGCACAGCTCTGACGGGCAATAAGTCATCTAGAAAGCCACTGCTGTAGTTTCGCTAACGCCTGCATTTTGGCTTCTTAATTTCTCCTTAATATTTGAAAACTTGATTTTTATTGTTTTTATTTCATGCCTGGAGTAGACTCTTTTTACATTCGAGCTCATGTATTAGTCGTTGCTACTAAACTCGGAGAAGACGGTGAAAAGCTGTGGACTCTTTATATTTCTTGCACATGTCCCGCCTCAGGTTTTGTCTTTTCCGCGCTATGCTGATAGTGATTCTAGCGAGTTGAGTTCAGTAGCCAGGTATAGGGGTCCGGACAATTGTTTTGGATCTATCTCGTCTTCCAGAGTCTGCACAAGCAAGAATGCATCGCTGTAATGGAGTAGTGGAATCAGAGATCCTTCATGAGCGGTATTAGCCTCACTGGGGTATCGGCCAGGTTTTTTGGCTCTTCAAGATATCCCGCTTTCGTCCGCTTCTGTTTTCCGAGCTCAGCAGGCCGCGTGGTCTGCTACCCTGGATGCTTACGCGGACTTAAGAGCCCGCGCGGTTAGCCGCTTTCCTTAGCTCGACAGCACGCTTGCCATCTTTGCCGCTTCTGGTGCTTTAAGTGCCACTGCGTTCAGCTACTTTTTTTTACCGTACTGGGTAGGTCTCTTAGCATTCCTTCCCTGCTTCTGGATGAAATATTAACGAATAAATACGAGGAATACGAGTATTTTCAACGCAGAGTTTGTGAGCCTGCCAGTTATAGCACGCAACGCGAGAGGCTGCAGCGATAGACTAAATGAAGTGAACTCTTAAGAAAAGGATTGAGGTCAAGCCCTGGGCTATAAGATTTCTTCCTGCAAGATTTCTGTCTGCGGGCTCTAGGATTCTGTGCGACCTTTCGTTATTTGTGAGGCTATTCAGCCAGTGCAGAAGGCGGATGACGGATTGACACGCATAACCGCTGTGTTAAATCAAGTCTCTATTCAGAGAGCACTGTGCTTTGATGCGGCAGGCCTATACTGCGCAATATTAACCTCCTAACCAGTTGTCCTTTCTTGAGACATGCGCGTGTGACCCGGAATTTTAGATTGCAGACGGAGTGACTGAAAAATGTTCAGGTGAAAATGCATTTCAGGGCCGCAAATGCGATCTGGTTAAGCTATGGATCAGGTAAGCCAGATAGCTTGATTTTCTTTCATGACATAAAGACGAAAAATGCTGTCGCTATGACAGACCGTTGCAACAAGGCATCAGAAGGCGAGGCTGTTTTGTTGGTGCCGGCCTCAGTTCGAATTTGTATAGGGCTGGACGTATGGTAAATTTTTTAAAGCGAAAGCTTTAATAGCCCCATGACGAGAAACACCGACGGCGTGTGTTTTAAAGTTAATGTGCTGGATAGGAATGTATTCGCAGGTGGTACAGAAAATCCCAGCGAAGGCAAGAAAATAGGGCGACGCTACGACAAGCGAAGCACCGCCACTTCAGACAATTCTTAGCATTTTGCTCTTCTGTATATTCTGCAGCTCCAATTTCCCGACTACATTCATACCAAAGTTGTTAGGAACCGTTGGTCGTACAGCGTTCCGGGTGGTTCCATGCGATTTCTCTTTGCACACAGCTGACACTTGCTACGCAAGTTGGAGGCTAGCTTCAAACCGAGTGTCCGACTGCTTCACTCGGGCCTCTCTGGACTCAGGGTTGGTGGGATCAGCGTTTGGAGGCGCGTCTTCGTTTGATTTCTTAGTGTGCAACCTGCGTCATGGTCGAACGTTCACGATGGCGCACTAATGCTTTCGCCTTCACAGCACGTGGGCAGTCCTAAGTACCCTGTGAATTTTCTTTTTTTTTCCGCTGCCTCGCAATCCCACTAAAACGTTATGAATGCTTGCGATAAGTTCGGCGTCATGTTGGTCCTCAGGCTCTGATTAAAATTCTTCTGCAGGTTCGGACGATGTTCGGCAGAGTTTGTCGAAAATAGGAAGTAAAATCATTTCTTCCTTAATAACATTAGTGCGCTGCAAAAGCATCGCCGTGATCATCAGCTAAACGAGATTGCGAATTCGCAAAGGTAAGCTCTTTAAAATTACCACACTATACGGTCGCGACATATTATTTACCGCTTTTACACAGGAACTCATGGACAAATATAGCTTCAGCCGTGTGGTCTAACCGAAGACTGAAGGACTAAGCAGCTTGTTTGTTCAACTGAGTTGTCCGTATGAAAAAGAACGAGCGATCTACGCCTTGCGCTTTTCCAAAAAAAAATGCGAGCACTGTGGCAGTGACGTCATAGCGCGGTCTAATCGATCGCTTGACACAAGAGGTACATTGCCGCATTTACTTTCTATAATTGCGCACGAGTTCTTAGCCGAAGCAGCGCTATGTTTTTATATAACTCTTGAAAGTTTGCGTTTAATCGAGCCCAATATATTATTATGCGGCCATAAGCTAATGATCTGGAGGGGGCAGGAAAGCCTGCATCCTGAGCGAGAAATTCAATTTTCAAGAAGTACTCTGCCCTTATTTTTTCTATGAACAAGCCTCAAAATAAATTTTGCATATTTAATATGAGACAGATACTGCGCCATTTCCTTTCTCCTAAAACCTATTATTATTATTATTATTATTATTATTATTATTATTATTATTATTATTATTATTATTATTATTATTATTATTATTATTGTAAGCACTGTGAGTGACCTTCATCTTCATCTCAGCGTAATCATCATCGGTCATCGGGTCGTGCGAAGAAGACGAAGTGTTGCTAAGCTGTGACTAGTCGGTAGCTGCTGCTTCGGCCTACCTGAAGTAAAAAGGTGAATTTGCTGGTGCGTTCTTCTGCCTCACAAGTGGTGGAGGTGCCTCCTGATCCCAGCGTCCTCAACGCGGCACCCCCTGGAGCTCCGTTCCGGTCGTGTTCTTGGCGGCACATCAACCGCCATGGCGCAGTCACATCCCCCTGCTCTCACCGTTCCGGCGCCTGTAGCTACCGATGGGCATCCCACGGCTGCCCATGCCACCTCTGCACCACTGACATCCCAAGGTGCACTTGCTCAGCACCATTTGACCCACCCAACTTGGTCAGTTACCTCACGTCAGCGCGACCCTCCGGTTTTCGCCGGTCTCCGCGGTGACGACGTCGAAGACTGGCTACAGCAGTACGATCGGGTGAGCGCTTTTAACGGTTGGGACGCTTCTATGAAGCTACTCAACGTCTCATTCTACCTGAGTGACGTGGCTAAGACGTGGTTCCTCAACCATGAGGACGCCATTCCTGACTGGCCTCAATTCACGACACAGATCCGCCAGATATTTGGAACTGTTGGTGCTGGTCCGACCTCTTTTCAAAAGAAGCTAGAGACCCGTGTGCAGCTTCCAGGAGAGACATACACATCATACATTGAGGACGTACTCGCCCTTTGCCGGCGAGTTAACACTGGCATGGTCGAGGCTGAACGTGTCGGACATATTTTAAAAGGAATTGGCTCTTTTGCCTACGCAGCTCTAGCTGCCCAAAATCCCGTCACGGTGGCAGACATTCGTGCCACTTGCCAGCGACTTGACTATCTACAGTCGCGCCGCCTCAACAACACCTGGGATCCGAGCCAAATTCCCGAAACTGATCTGCGCACCATCATACGATCTATAATACGGGAAGAGCTCCACAATGATATTTCGTCGGTTCCTGCCTTCTCACGCCCACCTGCTCAATCTACTGGGTTGCGTGGCATTATCAAGGAGGAGCTTACTTCACTCAATCGTCCCATGGCTACAGAACCACCAGCCCCTCCCTACGTTCCGACGTATGCTGAAGTCACTGCGGCTCCTCCTCCTTGTCCTCCTGTCCATCACGCGCCCGTCCCACCCAGCCTCGCCGCCCTGTCCCCGCGACCACCGGTGTATGGTAATTGGCGGCCTCTCCCACCTCGTCCAGTATGTTTCTACTGCGGAATCCGCGGCCATGTAACACGCGTTTGTCGCCGACGACTGCGAGATGAGCGTGCGAGCTATGGGTACGTTCGACGTGACGACGCCTACCAGCTTCCTCCTCGCCAGTACTACACCGATAATGACCTCCGTCCCTCTTCCTCCCCGTCGACTTCTCCTGACCGGTCTAGGACAGCACGGCCATCGCGTCGTCGCTCCCCGTCACCCTTTCGCCGGACTTCGTCGCCCCTTCGCCCTCCATCTTCAGCTTCTGCCCGCCAAACGGAAAACTAACCTGTGCAGTTTCCGGAGGTAAAACTGCACCGCCTGTCGTCGCTCCAATTCCTCCTCTGCTCCCATCAAACATGTTGACTGTATTCCTTGAGGGACATGAACTGGAAGCTTTAATTGATACCGGCGCCGCTATTTCTATTATGAAACTTGACTTGTGTTTAAAACTGCGAAAAGTGCGCACACCTTATACCGGTCCTCCTTTACGTGCTGCAAATGGACAGAATATTAACCCTTGTGGAGCGTGTACAGCCCGAGTCACCATTGATGGCATCTTGCACTTCATTGAGTTTGCTGTCCTATCCTCCTGTGTCCATCAACTCATCTTCGGCTGGGATTTCCTCCAAAACGCCTCAGCAGTCATTACGTGTTCCCCTCCCACTATTGAAGTCACTGAATGCAACATTCTTGCCGATAGAGAACCACTTTCTTCCCGTGTAGTTATGCTTGTGAGGCAGAAGAACGCACCAGCAAATTCACCTTTTTACTTCAGGTAGGCCGAAGCAGCAGCTACCGACTAGTCACAGCTTAGCAACACTTCGTCTTCTTCGCACGACCCGATGACCGATGATGATTACGCTGAGATGAAGATGAAGGTCACTCACAGTGCTTACATTATTATTATTATTATCTCCACTTTTCGACTCCGTGTGCCTTCCAGCTGGCGCACATAATTCCGTTCTTCTCGACGAGAAGTTAGTAAGTGAGAGTCTTAAGTGTTTGAAACCATCTTTATCCCCTGGACCTGATGGCATTCCAGCCGCCATAATAAAAGCCTTCAATAGTACCTTCGTCCCTGTTTTAACCACGATATTTAATAACTGTTTGAAAAATTCTGCCTTTCCCCGCGTGTGGAAAACGGCGCGTGTTTTCCCTGTCTTCAAATCAGGAAACAAATCTGATGTTTCGAACTACCGCCCCATTTCTCTTCTTTGTGCAACCTCTAAGCTTTTTGAATTAGCTTTGCACAAAGTACTTTCCTTCCACCTCAAAAATGTAATCATTCATAATCAGCATGGTTTCATAAAAGGTCGTTCTACTACAACTAACCTTGTGACTTTTATGACGTATACATCAGCTGAAGTCCTTCAGAGGAATCAGGTAGACGCTGTGTACTGTGATTTGAGCAAAGCTTTCGACGTTGTTACTCACTCATTACTTCTTCAAAAGCTTCTGCTGTTTGAGATCGACGTTTCAATTGTAGCCCTCCTACGCAACTATCTTCTTGATCGGTCCTGCTTTGTCAGTGTAAATGGACAGACCTCATTTGTTTACACTCCAACCAGCGGAGTTCCTCAGGGCTCGGTATTAGGCCCGCTTCTGTTCTCTGTTTTTATCAATGACGTTTCCTCCGTGGTCAAAAACTCCTCATTTCTCCTTTATGCGGACGATATAAAAATGTTCAAGGCAATACATACTCTTCACGATTGCTTGTCATTGCAATCTGACATATCCGCCTTCTCTGATTGGTGCTTGAAGAATGGGCTCACTCTCAATTCATCTAAAACCAAGGTTGTTTCATTTACGCGTAAAACGCACAGTCTTCTCTACTCTTATTCTGTGAATGGTAGGCCGCTGCCCAGGGTTGATGAAATTAATGACCTCGGCGTACTTTTCGACCGTAGCCTCAGCTTCTCCTCTCATACAAAACGCATTGCTCTACGGGCTATGCGTACACTCGGCTTCATCTGCAGGCTTTCGAGAGAGTTTCGATCCCCACTTCCTTTCTTAAAGCTCTACCTCTCCATATGCTTGCCGCTTTTGGAATATGCGTCTGTTGTTTGGAACGGCACTTGCCAGTCGAACTGTGAAAAAATCGACAGAGTTCAGCTAAAGTTTTTACGCATATTTCAACATCGGTTTTCTTGCAAAACTTCCAGCTCTCGTCCCAGACGGAGTAACTCACTGCAGCTTCCTTCTCTTAGCTGCCGTCGCGTGAGGGCAGATATAATTTTCTTGTATAAACTTCTTCATGGTCACATTCTATGCCCTCAGCTCCTAGCGCGTATCCTTTTGCGTGTACCGCGAAAGAGCATAAGGGAATTCAGACCATTCCAAGTTTCTGCGCTCCTGCACTCCCTTTCCCCTCTGGACAGAATGCAGAAGTTGTTTAATTCTCTTTGTCCTCACCTAGATATATTCGAAAATTCTCTCCCTTCCTTTATATTGGATGTCCGTGACGTTCCACTTTGAGCACTCTTTTTCTCATACATAACTTCCCCTTTCATGCATTTTGTCTTTACTACACTTGTGCGTTTGCACCGGTATTATATTGTTTTTTCTCTCCTTAATTGTTCATCACGTGTACTTGTTTTCATTAATATTATTTCTTTAATACTGTATACTCACGCCTGATTGTCTGTAACGCGTTCACTAATTACGTTTCTTATTGTGTATGATTGTATTTCTAGCTTGTATTTCAGAGGTTTCATATTCGTTCATATTAGTATTGGCTTTATTCTTGTTTGTATTTTGCTATATGCTGTACTTGGCTGTTATCGGTCGTTCATTCTCTTTGTTTAATGTTTCATTAGTTATTTATATGTCTGTTGCCTGTTCTAGCTGTTTTCATTTACCGCTGTTCTCGCTGTTTTCTTGTTTTCGCTTTTTTGCTTCATGCTTGCTGTCACGCCTAGTTTATGTCTTTTTTTTTTCTATCGCCTTGACTGCTGCATTACCTCCCCTGAGTGTCTTCCTTTGTAGTGAAATAAATTTACATTTTGTGCGTGTGAATGGTGTACCAGCACCAAGACCTTTGGGTTGTTCCTGGGCACCGAAAAATAAAGATTGATTGATTGATTGATTATTAATATTATATTATTATTATTATTATTATTATTATTATTATTATTATTATTATTATTATTATTATTATTATTATTATTATTATTATTATTATTATTATTATTATTATTATTATTATTATTATTATTATTATTATTATTATTATTATTATTATTATATTTAACCAACCCCCTCAACTAGTTTACATAAATCCGCCGCTGTCAGCGATTGCGGCGTAAGGCATTTCATCTAACCCAGCTGGAATTTAGTAAATAAATTACTGCGCCTGATAATTTAATGTTCAAATAGAAACTATCTATTTCAGTCGAATGACACTGAGGTTCTGGTCACTAAATATATACTTCAGTTAAGTCAAGTTAAAAGAGAAGTGATTGCCCTAGCTGTCAAATTCTAATGTGCGTATCCCAGAAACAACCACAACCTCGAAAATTTATTCCTGTCGTGAACAACCCTTCAGCGGTAATAATATTTAAACAATTAGGTTTTACGGGCTCAAAGCAGTCGGCTGCAATTATAAAAGGAACAATTAGAGATGTAATTAATGATTATCCGCCTACTTGTGAGATTAAGTATCACCGTTCGGCAACCTTCATATTAAGTCGGAAACATGGGCCTATGTCTGAAGAAGTGCTTTGCTCACCTCTTTCTTGTATTTATAAGGAAAATGACTTTATTCGATTGAATATAGCTGTTTCGAAAGTAGCGCGAAGGTGTACATGGTACGGAAAAGTTTTTGAAGGAAACTGCCGCACGTCAGTTGCAAGTGTCTAAAATGAAAACAGAACTGAGAAAGCGAATTTTCAAGAACACAAATCCTTTCTTTAAAAATAGGAAACTTATTTATGCTGGTTTTCCTCCAATTTATGTACTTTTGAGGTGTCTTAATGGTAAGCATTGACTGCACAACGAAGAGACTGGATCACACACATCCACACATGTGTCAGCTTTCGCTGAACTTACTGCCTTTGTACGAATGACTGGAAAAGATGCTTGTGCCCACGTGAAGCAGTGCGTTACCATATAATAAAATGCTTCATGTTGCAGGAACAGAGGTGATTCTCGAATGACGTCCCAAGTACAAACCATCATTTTTGGACGCTGTTTCTCTAGCGGCGCAATTTAAGCGTACGTGTTTCTTGCTCGGTAAAGCGGAGGACTGAAGAGCACCCGAATCACATGCGGCACAAAAGCAAAGCGTTAGGAGGCAAAATTGGCGGCTGGAATGAAACAAAAACTGTCATACAATTCCTGTGGCGTTAGAATGGCTGCCAGCACTACGCCATCCTCCAACTTAGACGTCGCCAGCTCGCCCAAACTCTCATGTACTCTGCGCCGTACCGCATTCGACCATCTTCCCAATCAATCAAGATGATAAACTCGACAGGCAGCGACAAGACTGCTCCATTAGACTCGCGTCGATGATGCATACTAGGAGTTACTTCAGCTTGATCGAGCCTTTGCTGTCATTCCAAAAGCACATGCAGTAAATTCCCGCGAATCTGTGCTCACAGGGCCATTTTCACGACCGGAAAAACTACGGCGGTCTTCCCGGACTTTCCTCGAGGCATGTCTAGAAGATCCGTGATAGCTTGCCCTAGTCTGCATTCCGTTGCTTCTTTTGTTTCATTGTTTCGTGCAATACCTTAAAGCAACGTGTTGAATGTTATCGGTTTTCACAGCTATGTGAACTCGGCAATTCTTGTAATTCTTCGACAGAAAGGATAAACGTTCATTTCACGAAGCAACAATAGTCTTTCCACCTTTGTATCTTAATGGGTTTGTTGGGGATACTCTTGCCCCATGATCTGTGTGTATCTTCACAATTAGTCGTTTTATTTAACACGAGCTCTTCTGCCATCTTATCTCTATCCTTTATTTTCACCTAATTTGTGTCTATATATTTGCTCACTTCCTGGAGGAATTTTTTCAAAGCCTGTATGTGAATACCGAGTAGCGAATCGGGAATTTTTACATGCTGTCAAGCATTTCTGCTCTGCAAATAACATATTTTCCTGGAGATGCCTTTTCTGTTTGTTTTTATTTTATTTTGCAACAAATTTTCCAGCAGGGAGGGGAAAGGCGGCAGTACACAAGCAGTAATACTGCCTGGAGAAAATTTAAGCTGTCCTAACATTCGCTTCATATCTCGTCAATAGGAAATTTTTCAGCGGCAGATCGCGCTTTCATAAAATTACACTTGAAGTTAACTTTTATTCAATTACTAAGTATTTTGTTTGAAGCTTAAAGTGGCTTATTACGCTTAGGAACGTTGTCAGAGTCCATTTATGTTTTGCGAAATCTCCTTAACCGAGCAGAGGCTATTATAATTTGGCGACTGTCTACGAACAGACGGCACTACGCTTGTAGACGATGCTTGGTGATGCACTGTAGCCCCTTGTCCTACACTCAGCAGTTTTCTAGAGAAGCGGAACAGTCGCTCCGACCGTGTATTTGCGCTGCTGAATCCAACCATCCCGGAAAATCTGACGCTCAGGCATAACAAAGAGTATAATCTAGTAATGTGATCAAATGCAGATCTTTTTTGCAGTTTATATCCCTCTGGAACTCGACACTCAAAACTTTTCTAGCCTGACTTCTTGTCGCAGGCTAGTTTTTCACATTTATAGGTCTTGCACATCGCTTTAACTTTCCCGCCAACGTATGTGCTTAGCTTCACGAATGGTTCGTCAACTGCGACTTTGAGCTCCTGGGCACAGTAGCTGCGCTGCGGCTCGTGTACCGAAAATTAAAATGGTGCAAATCATAGCGAGCAGAAAGAAGGCCGCTACGTGAGCACAGCTCCTCGCCC
Organism: Amblyomma americanum; assembly: GCF_052857255.1. Classification (NCBI taxonomy): domain Eukaryota; kingdom Metazoa; phylum Arthropoda; class Arachnida; order Ixodida; family Ixodidae; genus Amblyomma; species Amblyomma americanum. The sequence goes on from NC_135499.1 coordinate 76,391,511, forward strand.
TTTAAAATCAGCAGGGAACAAACCCGCGTCTCCTTCTCATCCTTTGCCTCATTCCTCTCTCTGCACATGTTCTCGCGGCGTTACACAGGGCACGACCTTTAATTACCGATGCGCCGGGTTCTTGTGCGGAGAGTATTTTTGTCGAAAGGCAGGTGGCGACATGCAAAAGCCATTAGGAAATCAGTCTCGCTTAGGCGCATGTGTTGGTCGCTGAAGGTGACTTCCATTTCAATTTTATGCCAGCACTATTTGCTATCAAGTTGAGCAAGGATGTATGCCTTGCGTGATTCAAAAGTTGAATGAATATACTGAGGCACAATCATATTAGATTTCATCAAACTAAGGGCTAACAATCTGAAGGAAAATTTTATCTGTTCCATGCATGGCGGATTTACCAATGGCTGACTGCGCCGTCAGGAGTAACTGATAGATGTGCTTGCTTCTGTGAGAATAAGCGCTGCAGTCTGCTACTTGCGGGTGAGTTTAATGTTCCATCGGTATACAGGAATAAAAATTTCAGGCAGGCCCTTTCAAGTACTTCAGCACAATTTTCAACTAGCCTTCCGCTGATATAGCAATACTGCACAACCTTGCTCAGCTTGTCAAAGAGCTTGCACGTATTCAAAACAACACGGTATCACTTATGGACCTGTTTCTGGTTAATGCCGTAGTTGTCAGCCAGATCAGATTGCGAATTAGTGTGCCTAACGTTAAAATGCACTTTTGCTGCGCAAAAAGAAAAACACGAAAGAATGGCCGCTATTTTCTCGCATGCCAATATTGGTATATTTACTTGGTGATTAGCTCTTTTTCTGCATTTCAACATGTTCGAATCCAACGTACATTGTATTGATGACAGGTGGGGTTTTGTAAAGTGCTTTTTTCTCAAATGTGCCCAAGAGTTTTTACCTGCGAGGCAAAAAGTGCTGCGCGAGTGCAATTCTTCGGTGACATCAGAAACTCTAGTATAACAACGCAAGTGAAACAACAAAAGCAGCGCCAAAATGTTGCGAGATGACATAAGCTTCTCGGCCTACGTATATTTTTAGTTATTAAGATAAAAAAAATTACAACAACCATAAAATAGCTTTAAATACTTTATTATCTCATGCCCGATGATATTCTTGGAGCACTTATCGCCAAATGAAAGTAGCACCGGAACCCTGCATAGGTGATACCATTTCAATTGACAATGAAGAAAGCGAAGATGCTCTCAACCAATATTTCTGCTCAGCGTTTACACATCATGACTGTATCAGCCCACACTTCCCAAGCTACGAACGCATATTGGCGGTTCGTGGTGTTCGAATTACTCAGGAAGGTGTGTTAATTAGCCTTCTTCCTTGGTAAAAAATCATCATTGCTAAAAAATCAGCTGGAGCTGCTGGAATTTCGAATGCGCTTCTGACCTGGTAAGCCGAATGATTTTCAAAGTAATTAATCTTAATATTCGAAAGGTTACTGTCATGCGCGGAGCTCGCAATCGAATTAAAATACGCAAAATTTATCACCATAGCCAAAACAGAAAAAGCGTTCCTCTTCGCATCATGCAGGCCGATTTCTTTTCCCCGCACATGCACAAAAACCCCTCCAACATAATTTAAAACACATCTACGTCTTTCTTAACGATACTGTAATAATTTACGCAAGAAGACATAGCTTTCGTCGAGGTTCGTCGAGCGTTACACCACTTGAGGAAACAGTTTACGACTTTGCAAGAGCTGTAGACCGGTGAAGTGAAATTGTCTTAATATTTCTCGATTTTAAAAAAGCATTCGCCGGCGTCTCTCAGTCCGAATTACTGCTGAAACTAAAGCCCGTTCTAAAGAAGGACACCTTGCTTGACAGGATTCAAGCATACCTGTCAGTACGGAAAGTGCGCTCAAGTCAATAACTAAGCTTCGACCTCCGCAGCTGTACACTCACGCAGTACACAGGGAAGAATATTAGGGCCGCTGTTTTCTCTCGCCTTTATAAATGACATTGTAAGCGGAATTTACGGGTCAAAGTCAAGCTTTTTCAGATGACTGCATTGTATGTCACAAAATACGCATTTAAAATGATCAGGTAGGTTTAAACACCTCGCTATCTACGATGTAAACTTGGTGCTCAAAATGGCAGACGACCGTTAATCTCAAAAGGCTCATGTAATGAATATTACACTTAAAAAGATGCCTTCAGCTGAGATGAGATGAGATTCACAATGAGATTCACAATGTCACTTTTTACTTAGCGAAGCATCTCTTGTTACGGTGTCAGGTTGTTTGTGTGTGTTTTCTTTAGTGACCTCATGCCATGTTTATACACTGCCTTTGATTTATGGTGCACTGTCTTTGTATCAAAAGCAATATTTTTTACCGTAATACTGTCGTTTGATGCAATATATTGTGTTCACTATCATACTATGGTAATATTTGTTATTTCTCTGTTGCTCACTGCTGTATCGACTCTTTTGGGAAACTGTGATTTCGTCAGGCTTTACTGCCTTCTGTCGCAGTTTCTTCTTTCATCTTTGAAAGAAAATAAACCTTAACTTCAACCAACCGCGTTAACACCCTGTGCTTATCAGTCGTATCTAGGCAGATGTACCTGGTGGTAATAATTACGTCATATCTCAGGTGGAACGAGCATGTGACACACATTTACAATAAAATAATGAAGAAACTTGGCTTTCATGGCGAATGGTAGGGCCCGCTTGACCCAAAATTAAAATCTTGGCATACAAAACATTTATCCAAGCCATTCAGAGTATACTCCGGTTGTCTGAGATTCACATAACAAAAGTAACGTTTAAAACTGCAGAAAGTTCAAAGAAAGTACGCCAAGTTTATTTTTAATTCATACAGGTGGCGCACTTCCACATCATCTATTCTAGAAGCTGCAGAACTCGAAAATCTCTTATCAAGGCGTTACCGGGAGATATTGATTTTTTTTCTATTTGCTCTGCAACAGTCAATTAGAAATAGACAAGGCATTATACATTCTAGCGGCTAACCACCGTTGTCCACGGTCGTGCCACACCAGAAACGTTAGAGATTTCTCGTGCAGGACCGACGCATTTAAGAATTATTTTTCCCGCGCACTTTTTCCGAATCAAACACATTACCCGTCAAAATTGTTGACCGCGGGACGGTTTCATCATTTCTTTGCGCCCATGCCCATAAAAAATGACTTCGTCTCCGACCTCTCCCTACTAAATTATTCCAATGAAAAGAGTTTTCTGTGTTGTTTATTTGCAGTTTATTCTTCAGTTTTTGATATTGCCGCGAATATTTGCAGTGTTTGTTTGTTTTTCAAATCTGCCACCACACCACTTTATCGCTTTGTTTGTGACGCAAGACGCCTATAGATTTATCTCGATTGATCGCAGCCCTACAGAGCTGATTCTACGTTGTTCCGGAATGTTCTAGTAACTTTGCACGCTTTATCTCGAATGTTCGCTATAAGCTTTAAATTGAGCACGGCCGACAGCGGCGGGCATTCTGTTCGACGACCACCGAGCACGCTGGTCGCCTCGCCGCCGCCGAGTGATTCAGTCCATTTTATTTATTTATTCATTTTATTTAGTAATACTGCCAATCCCAATCGGGATCATCGCAGGAAGGGCAAAAACCGTATTCAACAAAGCAGGTACATAAAACACAGCGTTGCAACTATACGTGAACAGAAGCTGTTAGGTTTAATAACAATAAAAATAATCGGTGAGAAATAACATGGGAGCAACAATACAAGGGAAAAGAAACAAGAACAACATAAATGCATTACACATCAGCCCAATAAACAGTTTTCTTTTAGAAGACCTTTTGTCCGTCTTCATCGCTGCTTCGACTGCCATCACCTCTACGTGACAATATCTTGTCTGCTTTTCTTGTCTTACTGTGTTCAATGCCCACTCCTGCTTAAGGTTTGGGAAGAAGGCTGGCGGTGCTTGCAATATAAATAAATAAATAAAACCACCTTTTCATACCCCACCGCACGTATTATAAGGCACTGTTTACCAAAAACAAAGCCGCCGCGGTTGCTCAGTGGTTATGGCGCTCGGCTGCTGACCCGAAAGTCGCGGGGTCGATCACTGCCGTGGAGATCGAATTTGGATAGAGGTGAAATTCTAGAGGCTCGTGTACTGTGCAATATCGGTAAACGTTAAATACCCCAGGTGGTCGAAATTTCCGCAGGACTTCACTATGGTGTCCCTCATAGCCTGAGTCGCTTTGGGACGTTAATCCCCCGTAAACCAAAAAGCAAAGGAAGGCATTGGTGGTGGTGGTGGTGATAAAACTTTATTTAATGCACTAGGGCAGGCTCTAGAGGAGAGTGGAGGGTTTCACCACTCCTGTGCTTGGGTGGTAGTCCTCATTCCGGGACACCATTGGCGGTAGCCGCTGCCCGCGCTCTTTGAACCAGAGCCGTCTGAGACTCCAGGTCCAAGCAGCCGGACAAGGTCTCCTCCCAGCCCTCTCACGTTGGCTGATTTACTCTCTTTATTTGCGGATTTTTCTGGCAGGCCCATACCATATGATATGCGTCTGCCCACATCTCATAAAATTTACAGTACCCCGAAAAAGTTGTGTGTGTGTGTTTAAGAATCGCAGGGCTTAGAAACGACCCCGTTTGCAACCTTCTGAGGTGTGGTTCCCCTTTTCTAAACAGGCCCTTGGCGGGCTCTGGGAACGTCTGCCTACTGAGGCGCAGATATGCTGCAATGTCTGCATATGTGGTAAGCGGATTCGGTTCCAGGAGTCCCGACAGAGTCTGGGAATTCAGTGGAACTGCGGGGGATAGACGCTGTGGCGGCTGTGTGAAAAGCCTGGTTCCCTTCTATTCCCTGGTGCCCGGGCAACCATACCAATTGTTTTGTTCCCTACATTGACCTATGTTGCACGTTTGCTAAAACGTTGCTTGGAAGCGGCGCTTTTTTTCCTCATATAATTTCGGCAGGCGTGTTGAGGATCAGAAATTATGTGCGTGGCGTCGGAGTGAGTGGCTGCCAGCGCTATCGCCACTTCATCGGCTAACGCAACTTTACTAGTTTTGACAGAGAGTCCATCCACCTGCTTTCTCTCGTGTATGACCGCGATGCTGCAGATGGCCTTTTGCATAGGACCCGCCACGTCTGCATAATACGTGCCATTTTTGCTGCAGTAATACTTCTGTAACGCTCTAGCTCTGGGTTCTCTCCTACCTTGATTATGCTCTGCATGCATGTTTTTTGGGTATTGATTTAACAAGTAGTTTATCTCTCCACTCCTTGGGAATGTCCCCTCTGTCTTCTGTTGTTGATGGCAGCGCTATGTGCAGATCCGCGAGGACTCATCTACCACATTTTGTCGTCGTTAACCGCATTATTTGCTTGTTTGATGAGCTTCGAGTAGTTCTTCCAGCGTGTTATGCATTCCTAGGTGTAGAAGGCTATCAGCGGACGTCTTGGAGGGGAGTCCAAGCGCCTACTAAATTAGACGCAATTGTCAGAGCGGCCATTACCGCTCTGACTATTACGTCTAATTTCTTCTTGACGCTCTGCCGCAGTTTGAGGTAGGGCACATCATATGTTATTCAGCTAATGAAGAAAGCCTGCACCAGGCGTAATGTCACCTTTTTCATGAGTCCACCACGCTTGCCAGATACCCTGCCAATCATCCTAACGATTTGCTCTCACGTATACTTTAGTTTGTTAAGAAACAAACTAAATGACATAGTGATTAAACAAACTAATGCCATAGCGATTAACAAACTAAAGTTTGTTAATCGCTATGGCATTTTTACTTTTGTTGTTGATTTGTAGCCTTAACACGCGAATGTTTTGTAGCCCTAATACGCGAATGAATTGGAAAAAAATTCTTACTAAGACGAGAACGGGTGCTTACGAAATTGTAATAGACGGACCCTCTAGGTAGTGGTTTTGTTACTACGAGCGCGTAGGATTGAAGCGAAATGTAATTGAACTGCCATTTTGGTACAATCTGGATTAGGTATTTGATCGTTGTATTTGTTGAGCATTATTTTTCAGGACAGACGTTATGCGCAAAACAAACTTAGGAGTACTGTGATTCATTTGCTGACTTATGCTGAAAAAGACCGACCGTCAACATAGCGGAGGCTTGTGCCTTATGTTGATTTTCTTGAAAGCTGTACAAATATTGCTTGTGCGTGGAGTTTCGTTTCCCGAAGCTCCACTTGAGCTATGAGAGACATCATGCCAGAGCTAGTGTAAAACACCGATCCACCCGTTTTAAAAACCGCATTCCTGCGTTCTTTTCACGTGCCTTACCTGATTTTTTTCTACGCCAGCTTTTTCAGGCCTCGACGCATTCCTTGCATCCGCATTAATAAAAATTTCCCATTATATATGCGGCATTTTACAGTGTTCAAGTAGCATCTAAATATGTGGACGCTGCGCCTGATGGGGAATAAGTTGACCGGCATTTCGTTGAAGGGATATCCAGTATTTTAATATTTAGGATAGCATCAGAATATCCCGCAAATGTACATGAAGGCATTTATATAGAAAAAGGGCTGTAACTGCTGTAAACAAAAGGAATGTAAACGAGTTCCGCGAAGAAAGCCCTGAGAAACATTATGCTTAGAGAAGCCATCGATGGCTTTACGCGACGTCTCGCAAATCATACGCGTCAGTTGAAGCGCCACAGCGAGGGAACTTGTCAGCCATTGCCAGCTGCTTGTCACACAAACGATGACAGACAGACGGGGCAGAGCAAGAGGCACCTGGGCCGAATCTGACACCTATTCCCTTTTCTTTCTTTTCTTCCTTTTTTTATTATTACCCTCTATTCTTACCTGCTTTTACATTGTTTATGTTCTGCAGCCCGCGATATCATTTCTCAGGGACCCTAGGCTCTCGCACTCCTTACTCCACCCACTTTCGTTCGCTCTTTCTCCGCATGCGATCGTTTATTTTAGTTTTTCACTTACCCGTATTTTGTCCTGCCGTGCTGCTCAATTCTTTATCATAGTTTCTCCACGTCAAACACAACCAGCCCTACCTGGCCGTCCTTCGCACTTCCCATGCGTGAACCGTCTTTCAAGCCCACGTTCGCTATCTCTCCACGTTGCACCCCCACATTTATTCGTGCTGAGCTGGACTCTTTGGCAGCTTTCCCACATGGACAACAAATTTCAACTCCTTGTTCCCCATCCCACAACCCTTGCGACGTCACACCTTTCTCACCCCTTAAACTTCCGATTAAGAGAAAGGCCTATTTAATCTATCTGCGGCAGTGATGAACACTTCGCCCAGACGAAGACCAGACCTCTTGTCGAGACGTTGGCTAAGCACTCTTAGCACCCCCCCCCCCCCTTTTACGGCGCCTCCCTAGTTCACTTCGTTTGTGTTCTCCTCCTACCTAGTGAGACTAAGAAAGGAGGGATCTCTTTTAATAATTTTCGGATAAATAATTGGAAATAATTTGTTTTTTTGGGGAAAGGAAATGGCGCAGTATCTGTCTCATATATCTTTGGACACCTGAACCGCGCCGTAAGGGAAGGGATAAAGGAGGGAGTGAAAGAAGAAAGGAAGAATAGGTGCCGTAGTGGAGGGCTCCGGAATAATTTCGACAACCTGGGGATCTTTAACGTGCACTGACATCGCACAGCACACGGGCGCCTCTGTTTGGCTTTCCGTCATCTGTAGTAGCGCTCTGCTCGTAGTTTACAGGCTCATGTTTCTGGTTATAGTTCTGCAGACAGGCCTCGGCTTAGAGAGTATTTAAATTGTCTTTGGTGTGTGTATGGATATCGCATTATTTTGCGCTTGTTCAATGAAGTGTCTTGCTTTCGCTGCCAAAGAGAGACAACGGATCTACTGCAGCTGGCGCAGGAAAATACGGCAGCGTTCAAAATTACGACAACCATTTCATGCGTAGCGGCACGTACGCTACAGCCGATTAAGTGAGCGAGCACTGCGCGTGGCTTCGGCAGTTGCGAGCGCCTGTGCCCGAAAATATGCGATGAAAGGACCAATAAGACCCGGACCGTCTTGCTGACACTGAAGCGGCTTATTCTACTGACGAGGCTTCACGCCCACAGCCTCCCTCCACTCTCGCGTATGAAAGAAACATCACCGCATATATCAAGTACTCTTGAACACTGTGACGCAATGCTCTAAACTTAGCGCTGCGGAAATTTATCTTGCCCAGTAAAGTTTTGATTGAAGAGAACATTATTTTATAGAACGGCCACGCTTACAGTCTCCTCAATGCATAGAACATAGTTTGAGTTTGAGAGGTTCTGTGCTGTAGCATAAGCAACTGGACCAAGTTTAAGATGTTTAAGATCGTGTCAGACCAATTTGTTGCAACTGATGCTTCCTCTGGCAACTAAGCACTGGCTAACCGAGTCACGGTTATCAATGTCGTTCAACAATTTTCAAGCACGGCTTCCCCTGTGTCCGAAATGAGTGAATGGCACCACACGCAAAGCTCCCTGAAAAGTGTTTCCGGTGGGCTGTTGATGCTGAGGGATACCATCCTGGGATGTCTAGCGTCATCTTAGCATTACTGTATTCCACCCATGTCAAAAATGCAGGTTTCCTTAAGCCTAACCGCAGTTTCTAGGCATCTCTTTCGAGACAGGTTATATGGGCAGGCCAAAGCTGCGGAACATGTGAACTGTCTTAAAAAAAATTAGGCCTGCACACCGTTCTTGGGTCACGCGGTCAATACTGCTCTCCAAATGATAGTCCTATGAACCGCCGCGGTGGCTCAGTAATAACGCCGCTCGGCTGCTGACCCGAAAGACGCTGATTTAGTCCCGGCCGCGGCGGTCGAATTTTGATGGAGGCGAAATTCGAGACGCCTGTGTACTGTGCGATGTCAGTGCACGTTGAAGAACTCCAGGCGGTCGAAATTTCCGTAGCCGTTCACTACGGCGTCCCAAATAGCTTTTGTCGCTTTGAGATGCTAAGCCCCCATAGACCATAAACCATGATATTGATATGACAGCTTGTTCCCCTTTCCTTCTCTACTCAAAACGACCCATTACTTTGCATATTGTAATAAGGGAGCAAATTACCCACTGGCATCCACCCAAGCGCAGCCATGCTGCTCTAAAGAAAGCCTACACGGCTTCCACAGAAACTTCGTAGTCAAATAAAAATACGTCCTGCTCTGGGATTCGAACCCGAGACCACCCCTTTACAAGAACAGTCGCTTGCCAACTGAGCTGACCGGGACGGCTAGCATACGGTAATGTGAGAGCGAATTTATCAATAATTCGTAGTGGGAACAGTGGAAAGTTGGAACCCTATCATATGCTAGCCGCCCAATAGCTTTTCAACGAAAAGGTTGCTAATAAAATGGCTGGGGAGCCTCTTACCATTAGGCCTTCTCATTGCTTTTAATTGCTTTTCTTCTGCTCCTTATCGGTTCTTCACATCTTCATGTGTGGATATGCTTTGGCAAGTATTTCCTTGGTCATTAAATGTTCTTTGCTCAATTGTGCTGGAAAACTTGCTGAACAACTTTGCTGTGCTCTTTATTTAGTCACACGCAGTCATTGCCCTTTACAGCGATATCTGTTAGGCGCCCGTCCCTGGCTTTCTTGTCGCTGTCGTCGCCGTCGGCGTGACCGGTGGGTGCCAGCGCACCCACCGGTTGCGCCTCTCAGCTTGGGTTGCATAAGCCTACGGGTGGCTCTGCTTGGAACCACCGCCTTCCAGTGCAGGGGTGCAACATGTGATGGAATACACCAGGGGTCACATGACTAAACGCCTAATCAGCTATGGCTGAATCTCGAGTTACATAATCGTAATCATCCTGTTAGTTTTTTTCCTGTCATGCTTTGCCATTTTCAGTTGGGTGGAGGGGGTGTTGATCTCGTGGTAGCCACCTTCCGCGCCCTGTCCCACTTCCCCCAGAAGCAGGTAAGGACAGCTTGATTTCTTCACTTTGCCAGCTGCTGAGCGCGGCAGGTGGTGAGCAGAACACTTTACCGCTGGACACATTTCTTCATAGTCGTTCTACTAATGATTTAAAGACATGCAGTCTGTGCAGGTGTATTCTAAGGAATGGCTGACAATATGTCCGTGGTAGTGGGTGGTTAACAAAAGGTAAGTTAAATGTTATCTATTTATGATTTCAAATTCTGCTCTGAGGGCAGAATATTATATCACAGAATTGAAGGCATTCAACGCAGCACCAGAACACAGTTTCTTTTTCTAAATTTCTGTCTGACATTGCGGCTCGAAACATCGAAAGCAGAATTTTCTGCGCAAAACGACCCGATACCAAAACAAATTCGGTGCATATGCCGGAAATGAAACAACCCCATTTTATGCACAGGAACTGTCCGTCACGAGGAAAAAAAACGCCCAGACACTAAATTTTGAGCAACGAGCGCTTGACCAGTTGCTTCCCTCTGCAGGGCTCACGACTAAGCACCTGACAGGACGTATTTATGCAGACGCATGCTTCCAGAGAATTCCGTTGCGTTGCTGGTGATGTGAAAAATAACGACGGCTGGCAGCGTCGCTTGTGGCTCCACCTAGCCGGAAACGACGGTTCATGTTACCCCTTTGTGCACTGCGCTGAACTCTCGATCTTTCTTGCAATTTATTGTAGAGGTACAGCACCGATTCCCTGGGCGTTACTGCCCTCCGCTCTAAGCGTTGCCCACCTCCTTAGGTAGATGATCTGTCTGCGTGGTTCCAGAGAGGAAAGGCGGTGCTTGGCCCGACGGCCGAGAGACCCTGTTTAGCTTTCTCCTGGCATTAACTGCTACCCTATCGCGCCCTTGACGAAAGGCGCCGATTTCAGAGCCTTACGCGTTGCTTACTGGTACGCTGCGCGTCTCGCTTGTAGTTAGACAACTGAACTTTAGTTTTCGTTAAGTTCTTTTTTTCGCGCAATGCAGAAATTTTTTTTTAACTGACTCCGTAGATGTGAACACGCAGTTCTGGTCCCGTTGCCCGCTAAAGACGATTCGGCGCTCGACTTAGGAGCCTTCTGCATTGCATATGGCACGCTGCGCTTTCTGGGTTTTAGTTAGGCTACCGAAGTTTTGTTTTCGATGTAGCTTTTTTCTTCCCGCGAGGAGGCATTTTTTTATAACGCGCTCTGAACACGGGGCAGCGTGGAAGTCGCTTGGAGACCTTCGTATCCGTGACGCGCTCTCTAAAACGTCGCAAGTGGGAGGAGTCCGCTTCGCTTGCGATTGGTTTTCGTTGCCGAATCGAGAAGGAGCGAACCTGAAGATGCTGCCTTTCGGTCGAAATTCAGTTATAACATCGACGATGACGGAAGCCGGCCTAAAAAACTGGTGGTAGCCCTCCGCTGCTTAACTACATGTCTTCAAGTTATTGCTTTTTTGCAAGAATATATTCAAGATAGAGCTTTCAGATTTTAAAGGCAATGGCCAATACAATGCCAAGCATTTCGCATATGTCAAGAAATCTTTCCCATTGCTTTTCTTTTTAGACAAGCGCACCTTTAGAAATTTTGTTAGTTCTTTTCTAAGATCTTGATTTTGGCCAATAACATTTTGTTTTGCAAAGCACAAATTGTTATGAAAACTTAAATGCTCAAAAAGCGCAATTATTTAGCCTTTTTCTTATATTGCATAAAATTTTAAATTTAATGGTGTTTACAAGAAAGAAAAACAAATGAAACTTTAAACAAACCCTGACCTTCCATACGGTAGAAAAACAGTTAACAGGCCTTCCCTACGTCAAGTTAAGTTCCACTAATTCCACCGCAACTGGTCAGTAGGTGTGGGTATTCGCTCGTATAAATGAAAATTAAAGGGTTCACCTACGATTTCTAATGCCCCCAATTCCGTCATATAATAATGAGGCCTAAATCAGAAAATTTAAACATTAAATATATTGATTAAGAATGTCTTAGCTAGGTACTGCCACAGATGTAATGCCCGCCATGCCACACAATATACCTCAACAGACCATAACTGTTTATCTTTTGCTCATTCCTAAAAGTTAATCTGGACAGAAAAAAAAAACCCACCTGGTAGGCGACATATCAGCTGACATAAACCAGCAGATGAGAAAGAAAAGTTTCATAAATACGAAATGAAGCCAATTTTTTTAGGCATCATACGTGGTGGCGGATAGTCTTTGTAGCAGTGTGGGCCTTCTAAACTATGCAGTCAAAGTAATGAAATAAGTTTTAGGAAAGAACATTAAAGGCCCAGTAGCGAATCTTAAAGTCGTCCAATGCCATGAGACGTGTTCGGCCCTGGTGTTTCCAATAAAGCAGCCTTATTATAGCCCCATACTCCTGTCACACTAGGAAATTTAATGTCGTTCGATTCGGTGACATCCGATCTACCGAATGCCGTTCACTTTCGATTGGTGCTACGTAGGAAAAATTAATGTCATTCGCTAATGATAGCAATGACGATCAGAGATATGCAGAAGTACAATTAAAGTAAGTTACTGCACCTAAAAACTCGGTTAACTCTTTTGATGTTTCTTTAATTTTAATAAAAACATTTCTGCACAAGTTTTTTTGAGTTAAAGAATTATCTTCAGCCAGTTTGTGGCAGTTCGGTCATTACAGGACAAGAAAAGTCCTGCAAAAATCCGACAAAAGCAATTAAACTTATCGCTGACAGGGTGGCGTGCGAAATAAACACAGCGATTGGCAAAAGGCGAACAATTTGGTGGCAGCTCACGTGTGCTTTAGAGAAAAACGCAGTAATCAAAACTGGCAAGTTCAGTCTGCACGAAAGGGCTAGTAAGGAATTAACAGAAGCCTGCAGCTACAGTTTACGGCAAAGAATATCCTCACTGCTGCTATGGTGGCTGCCTAGCCAAAAATTCATCGTGAGCGGTGGGAATTTTCGAGGAACGAAAGCTGGTTTGAAGAAACGCTTCCACATCTGGGATAAAGCCGTTTCAGGCAAGCATTTGGTGTGTCGCCAACAGCATAGCTCTACTTGGTCGACTCGTGCAAGATCGTCTTGTAAAAGGAAACTAAAAGAATAAGAGAGCCTCTCCTCGTCGAAAAACTAGTGGCCATCGGCCTGTATTGGCTCTGTTCGAGTGGAGGAGACGGTACCATAGCCCACCTTTTCAGCGTTGGCCGTTCAACCCGGAATATTGTGTTCGAGGCGTTTTCCAGAGCAGTGATTCAGCGACTGGAAAAGGAGTGGCTCCGAATGGTCCGCCGTGTCGAGCTCAAGATGCATATGAAAGATTTCCTCGCCTCTGCCGGCTTTCCTCAGGACTTTGGTGTGTTTAACGGCTGCCATTCTCTAGTGTCGTCGCCAAAAGCAAATGTAAATGATTACCACAACTATAACGACTGGTAGGTACCTTGCGACCTGACTTAAAGAATAAAGTGTTGATGTTTGATTACGCGACTTACTGTGATAAAATTACGTCCATCCCCTTCGTTACTTATCGAAATGCGCTGCCGATGTTATTGTGTTTTCCTATGTGCATCTTTTAGTTATAGTGGAACGTTGTGGATAATGTTGCTCTTGTTTCTATGCAACTGCTGCGGAGAACAACTGCTGACACGCCAATGCTGCTGCACCTACAAGCGCACTGTGAGGCTAAGACCGAGCCAGGAGGACATGTTCCCTCTTTTTGTACTGCTTTAAAGGAAAGCGCTATGTACTGCCTCTATAAAGCTAAATAACCTGCGAGATGCAGCACAAAGTGCTGCATCTCACATCATGTGTGAAAAATGGGCCACTGGTTGGGCTTCTACCGTGCGAGGCGGATTTAGGGTTGCTTGAAGGCGCAACTTATCTCTGATCCCTCAAGGCAACTCATGGGTCCAGGACCCTCTTTTGAGCATCTCACCCTAGAAGATCCAAGCACCAGGCCGGAGGAAATCTTGTACTCATTAAAAAACCGACGGGGACGCGACAGCACGGGGAATCGAATCCAGCACCTCCCGAATTCGGGGCGCATGCTCTACCACAAGGCCACGCTTCGGACTGTAGGTAGCTTTTATGTACTTTTGCAATCCTTTGTCCGCAGAAATTGTTTGCTGCATTGAATAGGAAATGCCAGTATAATATTACGAGTGGCTAATAGTGCACTTGCATAGTTATATTTCAGGGGTTAACGTTTGTTCCCACTGCGAGAAATTTATTTTTGTTCTTCCTTTTACAAGAATTGTCAACTACTTTTTAAAACCAGGCCCTCTTGGCAATGTGCCAAGTTAATTAAAGGACCTATTTCCGTTTTATCTGAGTTCCATCCCCAAATGACCAAACCTAAAAAATCTGCAATATTTAATAGCACGGTGGTTTGGGCCATTTGGTTCCTTTGGTGCACAATGTTCGCAGTGGAAATAAAATGAAGACACAAGAGCCAGAACAAAGTTTGTTCTTGCTCTTGTGTGTGCAATTCATTTGTGCTGCAAATTTTTCGACAGAATCCCATGTTCAACTGGATGACTACTTCCATTGAACTTAAACCTGTTTGTTTTAAAACGGGTGTTGGCACGTGTGCGCGCGCGCGCGCGTGTGTGTGTGTGTGTATGTGTGTGCGTGCGTGCGTGCGTGCGTGCGTGTGTGTGTGTGTGTGTGTGTGTGTGTGTGTGTGTGTGTGTGTGTGTGTGTGTGTGTGTGTGTGTGTGTGTGTGTGTGTGTGTGTGTGTGTGTGTGTGTGTGTGTGTGTGTGTGTGTGTGTGTGTGTGTGTGTGTGTGTGTGTGTGTGTGTGTGTGTGTGTGTGTGTGTGTGTGTGTGTGTGTGTGTGTGTGTGTGTGTGTGTGTGTGTGTGTGTGTGTGTGTGTGTGTGTGTGTGTGTGTGTGTGTGTGTGTGTGTGTGTGTGTGTGTGTGTGTGTGTGTGTGTGTGTGTGTGTGTGTGTGTGTGTGTGTGTGTGTGTGTGTGTGTGTGTGTGTGTGTGTGTGTGTGTGTGTGTGTGTGTGTGTGTGTGTGTGTGTGTGTGTGTGTGTGTGTGTGTGTGTGTGTGTGTGTGTGTGTGTGTGTGTGTGTGTGTGTGTGTGTGTGTGTGTGTGTGTGTGTGTGTGTGTGTGTGTGTGTGTGTGTGTGTGTGTGTGTGTGTGTGTGTGTGTGTGTGTGTGTGTGTGTGTGTGTGTGTGTGTGTGTGTGTGTGTGTGTGTGTGTGTGTGTGTGTGTGTGTGTGTGTGTGTGTGTGTGTGTGTGTGTGTGTGTGTGTGTGTGTGTGTGTGTGTGTGTGTGTGTGTGTGTGTGTGTGTGTGTGTGTGTGTGTGTGTGTGTGTGTGTGTGTGTGTGTGTGTGTGTGTGTGTGTGTGTGTGTGTGTGTGTGTGTGTGTGTGTGTGTGTGTGTGTGTGTGTGTGTGTGTGTGTGTGTGTGTGTGTGTGTGTGTGTGTGTGTGTGTGTGTGTGTGTGTGTGTGTGTGTGTGTGTGTGTGTGTGTGTGTGTGTGTGTGTGTGTGTGTGTGTGTGTGTGTGTGTGTGTGTGTGTGTGTGTGTGTGTGTGTGTGTGTGTGTGTGTGTGTGTGTGTGTGTGTGTGTGTGTGTGTGTGTGTGTGTGTGTGTGTGTGTGTGTGTGTGTGTGTGTGTGTGTGTGTGTGTGTGTGTGTGTGTGTGTGTGTGTGTGTGTGTGTGTGTGTGTGTGTGTGTGGTAACAGATATGACCATGGCACTCTGAATGGATGGCCTTTGTGCCACCTTTTTAACAACACTTTTATTTATGCCTTTCTTCACCATCAACAGTGGGAAGCTCTTCAAATGGAACTGTTGAAGTGTAATGGCATTAAATAACTGTGCCGCTAAATTGATTCCTTGAAGGTACAGTATAATCCTTTTGGCCGTCGTCGACCACCAGCACCGCTTCAGATAAATAAAGGTGGGAGCTCCCGGCCGATGCCACGATGAAAGCGTGTACAGAGGATCAAAGCTGCCTGTAGTACTCGAAGGTGCCCACTTGGCATCACCTGTGACCGTGACTTAAGGCTGTGCTGTTACACCGGTTTTTATGTGTGACCAAGCATTTACGCCAACATCGGCTTTACTCAAGCCGTTCCTGCGTGTATCGTTTTTGAAAACTGAGTATTCTTTCAATTATAACCTATCAAAAACACACGCATAGTGGAAAATGCGTTCGGAAGGCTGAAGGCTTGCTTTCACCTTATCAAGTAAAGGAAAGAGTGCAAATTGCCCCAAGCAAGGCAAGCGATCAGGGCCTCGTGTGCCCTGCACAACATCTGCGAGACTCTAAGAGACAATGTTGACCAGTAGTGGGGCATGATCCTCGTGCATTTGATTAACTGTACCAGCAGCCATCGCATAACAGCACCGTAGCCAGTGGGATAATACTCAGAGCTGAAGCTGCTATTGCAGAGTATTTATGGATACGATTAACACTATGTGAGCAGCACCCTACATGAGCAATGTGAAAGAAACTGCATTTGTGCGTGGCTTGAACTATGTGTGAACGTCAAGACGACTGCACTCCTTGCAGCAAGTAGAGAAGACGAGGTTAAGATGTTTTCGTGCCCAAACAACATTTACTTTAGTAAGGTGGAAGCTTGTACATGTCGATTTGCTATTATCGCTACAAGGCGCTGAGAGACAGCACTGTGTATGTGTACTCATCTCGTCCTGGTATTCTGTGCTGTTGCTATAATAACATTTATTTATTCTAGATTTCCATCCAAAAACTGCAATAAATCTTTCTCACATGAAGCACCTTCTACTTGAAGGCCCATTTGCTGTTCACGGAGCTATTTTTCATCTTGAATACAGTTTAATACACAAAAACGCAGCTGTCGCTGCTCTTCAATTACCTAGTTGTGCCATCAGGGATCCCTGTCAGTGCTCTTTCTTCTTTACTCGTGGTCCTGTTGAGTCCCGGCTGGAAGCACTGCTCTCCAAGGGCTGACTTTCTATATCGCTGCCGGCCGACTAGTATAATGTATCTCCACCCATTGGCTTGGCAAGGACACTGCTGCATGCACAGCGTATTCAGGCATGCTGGTAGCCACCTCATTCTCTTCATTCTGGCTGCTATAGCCATTCCTCATTTGCTGGATGATCTGAAAGTAGAAGTGACAATCTAAAGTTTCACAGAATTAGTCAGCACTTGCAGACCTGAATATCACTTACCAGACCTTAAAGGATGGCAAATAGCGACGTGCCCGTGCAAAGTTAAAGATATGAGCATGCAATATATTTATTAAAACCTGCGCAATCCAACGAGAGTGTGCTAGCGAGTTTGATCTACGGAGCAGTGTAGGCTTTTAGTTTTGTAGCGCTACGCATTCCTTACATCTTAGGCGAACTCCAATTGTACACAACAGACAACTGACAAGTGCCAAATATATACGGAGACAGTGTTCAAAAGCAACCAAGGCATACTGGCCGCACCTCTTCCTTAGTGCGGCATTCACTCTCTACCATTTCACGTTGGTCATTTATGGGCAAACGGTTGAGGAACTTATGAATGCCCCAATAGAATGTCCACGTTATGCGACCTTGATGAGTGCCTTTCCTTTTGTTGATGTCTGTGAATCTTTTGCATTTTTTCATAGCACTTTTTATTTCGTTTCGTTAATAAAGACATGGTTGCTTGACACGTTTTCCTCATGCACCTCTTCGCGTATGCTCGCATTCCCATTTATATATGTTGCTTATGACAACCTCAATAAACAGTTGTAGTAGCGCTTTTGGATGTCTTTTGTGTCTTCTTGTGTCCCTCGTCCGGTTTTTGCGCTGAATTCATCCCATTAAGTAACATCAAGATGTGGGGCATAATATGCACGATACATTTGGCTGCATGCAGCACAAGCTGCGCAACGCAAAACTGAAGAGCGTAGTAATACAAAACTATTATATGATTAATTCATTTAGCTGTTACAAATTGGCCGTATCGCTGCACGCGTTGTTGCACAAGGAAAACAAAACCACACGGGGCCAACACGGGCAGCATGGTCGACCCACGGAGCAAGCAGCGGGGCCGCAAAAGTTTGCGATATTTAGGAAAGTACCATAATCCAAGCTACCTCACTCTGGCGACGCAAAACACGTCACTAGTCTGGAGATAATTGACACCCGAGCCGCTGCTTCACACCATACCATGATGAGGGCACTTTGTCCTCACCTGTACTTGTTAAAAAGATTTTCTGTCTTTGTTTCCGTTTCTTTGGGTGTCTTGAATATTACTGCAACCCACAGCTTATCGACTATTTGCTAATACACTCGCGCGTTTCTTTAACGCGTCGTAAACCTTGCAGGCTGTCTTCACATAACTTGATGGGGGCGAACGCTTCTTCGCTGGTCTAATGCGCCGTGCATTTTGCAGTTGCCATCCCCACTGCAGCTGCAGCCATCGCAAGTGTAGCACCAAGCTACATCTACAAATAAAAACAAAATGGCCGCGCGTTCGGGTCCAGTCCAGCCGGGCGTTGCTTAGGCCTGGAGTAACCGCAAATTATAACAGCGTTCAGTGCAAATAACTTTACACCTAAATTAACAGCTGTGTTTTTGAACTCATGAATGTGTTTGTGATCTCTCTAACATTTCTCTTTGGTGTAATGATTGGTTTATGGAACTTAATACTGAAGTGCAAAATTATGCCAATATCAAGAATTGCCACCTCTCAGCCTGTGTACTACCTAAATAACGTTGCCTTAGAAGCTGCTACTTCATATAAGTACCTGGGGGTTGCTATTTCTGCTGACATTAACTGGACGCGCCATCTTCAGTACATTACTAGCAAAGCTAACCGCTTGTTGGGCTACGTGCGCCGTGAGTTTTCCAAAACTCCATCTTCGTTGACATTATTGCTTTATACGTTCCATTACGTTCTAATCTAGAATACGCCGCCGCGATATGGGATCCCCATCATGAAAAACTGACAACTTTAAAAACTGACAACTTTGCTTGAGCGGGTTCAAAATAACGCTGCTTGTTTTGTCCTGTCCAACTTTACCCGCACCGCAAGTATGACTAGCCTGAAAGCTAATCTTTCTTTACCTCTTTTAGCATCCCGCTGGCCGAAAATTCATTTGAGCATTTTTCGTAAACTATACCATCACCCTATGCTACGCGGTTTCCTCATTTCGTTCCCCAGATACGTGTAAAACCGTATTGATCATCGTCACAAAGTTGGAATTGAAACATGTAACACTATAACGGCATTTCAGTCATTCTCGCCTCGTATATCACGTGAATGAAACCGCCTTCCCGCAGATATCGTCGGCATAATTGATAACCAGCATTTTCGTTCTGCATTAGCTAACATTGTATAACAGGAGGATGATAATACTTGGTCTTTAATATGCATTGTATCTATTTATGTATTTTTGTTTTGTAACCACTTCCCTCTTTAATGCATTTGGCCTTGGGGGTTCAATAAATGATATGAATTGAAATAAGTAAATATTTGACTAAGGAGGGTGCACATGTTAATTTTTCGCGTTCCTTGCTCTTACTGTTTCTCTGGTGTCGAGAGTATACATTTGGACGACGACCGCGTTCAAATTAGCTCCCCTAACCCATTCGATGGCGAGCGTCATTCGAACATAATGACATTAAATGTCGCCGGGTAGCAGCCGATCAATGACATTAAATGTCAATTGCATTAGAATCCAATAGTAATAAATTTGCTACTTTGACAGGGGTATTAGTTTATCGTAAAACTTGAAAGTGGTCCAAGGAATTATTATTTTATAATATATGAGTGTAGCGCTACGCGCACACGGTTCTAGGAAAAGCTTATAGCACGTTCAATTTGGTTAGTTAGCGAGAGCACTACTCAAATACAGTTTGCTACTCTATCAAAAACAACGGACTAGGAAGAATAGAGGCGCGACGAACGTTCGAACTTTTCTCAAAACATCACCATCGGGTAGACACCAAATAGTCAGGGACTGTCTTCTGACGATATGCTGCAGCATCTTGTCTTTGCTGAAGAAGCGAGTATTTATGCATATCGAATTCAGCAGCATAAACCTATAACACTTACGCCTGATTTCGCCAGGTTGCCGGGGCTTTCGGTCTTTCCCTGGATTACAAGAAACCATCATGGCTTCTCAAGAATAATTTGCTGCTCTTCAGGACACACAAAAGGGGAGGTGAAGCCGTAAACTTTCGCTCAAGAAATGTAAGAACTGTTGGCGAATATTTAATGAGCATCCTGTCATCGATTTGTACGACATATTCCTTGGCTACTCTCATTTATCCTCACATTTACAGCGCGCAATTAAAGATGTTACCTGCTCTCCACACACTGAGCCAGTGAGGCTAGCCCCAAAAGCCGGCTTCAACAAAAAGTGAACTATGTTTTTTTGTATTCTGACATTAAGTAGAACTTTCACTTGGTTATGCTGGTTTTCAAAACGAAATGCTTTCGCACGCATTTAAGGACCTTCTTAGTGCTTTTTCACACAAATTTGATAAAATGCTGGTCACTGAGAGATTCCAAATCGGTAGCGCAACCCTTCAGTAGGTGCCAGAAACTCAGCGCAAATAAGTGGCCGAGGCACCGAGCGACGCACTTGGTTGGTTGCGCCGGTTGGCTTTGCTCAATGACAAGACTACAGTTTCAAAGCAAAAGCTTTACTATGAAAGCCAGCGAGCCGTTTCGCCTCGCCACGCCGTATGCCGTATGCCGAATGTCGTATGCGGTGGTCAACCTGGAGCCGCCGTTGCTTGGCAACGCCGCAGCCTTGCTCCAGCAGATGGCGCCGCCATATATATATATATATATATATATATATATATATATATATATATATATATATATATATATATATATATGCGCTTCGACTCAGTGTATTGTAGTCACTATAAAGAGCGCGAAAAAGTCGCAACCACGACAGAACGAAGCGAGGAAGAGACAACGCGCTCAAGAGACGCGAGAACGCGCCGCACGACTAGAGAAGCATCGTAACGAAGATGCGGCTAGATGAAGTCGTGCCACGTCCCGGAGTGACTCTTCAACGGCGGAAGAGACAGGTTTGAGTTCTCGAGAGCGTCGGAATGAGACGCTGCGAAGACGACGTGCCGAGGAAACGAAGCTTTCTCAATTCAACTAGGGATCATCATCATCATCATCAGCCTTACTACACCCACTGCAGGGCAAAGGCCTCTCCCATGTCTCTCCAATTAAACCTATCCTTTGCCAGCTGCATCCACCCTTTGCCTGCAAACTTCTTAATCTCATCCGCCCACCTAACCTTCTGCCGCCCCCTGCTACGCTTACTTTCTCTTGGAATCCACTCCGTTACTCTTAAGGACCAGCGGTTATCTTGCCTTCGCATAACATGCCCTGCCCAAGCCCATTTCTTTCTCTTGATTTCGACTAGGATGTCATTAACCCGTGTTTGTTCCCTCACCCACTCTGCCCGCTTCCAGTCTCTTAACGTTGCACCTATCATTTTTCTTTCCATGGCTCGCTGCGTTGTCCTTAACTTATGCTGAACTCTTCGTTAGCCTCCACGTTTCTGCCCCGTAGGTGAGTACCGGTAGATAAAGCTTTTGTACACTTTTGTCTTGAGAGAAATTGGTAAACTGCCACTCATGATTTGCGAGAACTTGCCATATGCGCTCCACCCCATTCTTATCTTTCTAGTTATCTCCCTCTCATGATCCGGATCAGCTGTCACTACCTGCCCTAAGTAGAGGTATTCCGTCACAACTTCCAGGCTCTCGCTGCCAATTGTGAACTGTCGTTCCCTTCCTAGGCTGTTGAACATTACCTTGGTTTTCTGCATGTTAATTTTTAGACCCATAATTCTGCTCTGGCTGTCTAGCTCATTGATCATGATTTGCAGTTCACATCCTGAGTGACTCAGCAAGGCAATGTCATCAGCGAATCGCAGATTATATAGGTATTCTTCATTTATTCTTATTCCCAACTGTTCCCAATTCAGGCCTCGGAATACCTCCTGTAAACATGTGGTGAAAAGCATTGGCAGGATCGTGTCTCCTTGCCTGACGCCCTTCCTTATTGGAAGTTCATTGCTGACTTCATGGAGGACTATAGTAGCTGTGCAGTTGCTATATGTACCTTCCAGAATTCTGACATAAGGCTCTTCTGCCCCCTGATTACGCAATGCCTGTATGACTGCTGAGGTTTCCACTAAGTCGAATGCTTTCTTGTCATCAATGAAAGCTATATATAGAGGTTGGTTATATTCTGCCCATTTCTCTATCACCTGATTGATAGTGTGAATATGATCTATTGAGGAATATCCTTTACGAAAGCCTGCCTGATCATTTGGTTGATTAAAGTCTAACGTTGCCCTGACTCTATTGGCGATTACCTTAGTAAATACTTTGCAGGCAACGGATAGTATGCTGGTCGGCCTGTAATTTTTCAAGTCCTTGGCGTCTCCCTTCTTAAGAATTAAGATAATGTTTGCATTCTTCCAAGCTTCTGGTACAGTCGAGGTCATAAGGCATTGCGTATACAGGGTGGCTAGTTTTTCTAGCACGATGTCCCCTCCATCCTTCAACAGATCTGCTGTTACCTCATTCTCCCCAGCTGCTTTTCCTCTTTTCATTGCTTCTAAGGCTTTCTTTACTTTCTCTTTCGTTACTGGCGGGATGACGCATTGCTGTGCACTGCTGTCTTTCTCATTAACGCTCTGATTACATTGGCTACTGTACAGTTCTGTGTAGGACTCTTCGGCTATGTTAACTATCCTATCGATATTGCTAATGACATTCCCCTGCTTGTCTCTTAATGCATACATCTGGTTTTTAAGTATGCCTAGTTTCCTCTTCACTGCTTTTAAGCTACCTCCATTCTTTAGAGCATGCTCGATTCTCTCCATAATAAACTTCCTTATGTCGGCTACCTTGCGCTTATTTATTAACTTTGATAGCTCTGTTAGTTCTATTCTGTCGGTAGAGTTAGACGCTCTCATGCTTTGGCGCTTCTTAATGAGATCTTTCGTCACCTGAGATAGCTTTCCGGTATCCCGTCGACCTGTCCTACCGCCTACTTCTACTGCACACTCCGTAATTATTGATGTCAGATTATCGTGCATTGTATGAACATCAAGATCGTCTTCCCCAGTTAAAGCGGAATATCTGTTTTGCAGCGCTATCCTAAACTCTTGTGATTTTCCTCTTACGGCTAACTCGTAAATGGTCTTCCTCTTCACTAACTTCTTCCGTTCCCTCTTCAAGTCTAAGCTAATTCGAGACCTTACCATTCTGTGGTCGCTACAACGCACCTTTCCGAGGACGGCCACATGCTGAATGACACCAGGTTTTGCGCATAGTATGAAGACGATTTCATTTTTAGTTTCATCATTGGGGCTCTTCCAGGTCCACTTCCTGTTTTCTCGTTTGCGGAAGAAGGTGTTCATGATCCCTAAATTATTTCTATCCGCGAATTCGGCTAATAACTCTCCCCTGCTATTTCTAGAGCCTATCTTATAGTAACCTACCGCGTGGTCGTCAGCCTGCTTCTTGCCCACCTTCGCATTGATGTCGCCCATCAGTACAGTGTGATGTGATTTTACTTTATTCATTGCCGATTCTACGTCCTCATAGAAACTTTCAACCGTCTGGCCATCATGGCTGGATGTGGGTGCGTAGGCCTGCACCACTTTCAGCTTGTACCTCCTATTCAGCCAAATGACTATAGCTGCTACCCTCTCGTTAATAATATAGAGATCCTCTACGTAGCTAGCTAAATCCTTATTAATGAGGAACCAACACCTTGCTCTCGTCTATCCTCTAATCCTCGATAGCACAGTATGTGTCCTCCTTTAGTACTGTATACGCCTCACCTCTCCTCATAATTTCGCTAAGCCCTATCACATCCCATTTAATTTTCGCTAATTCATCGAACAGCACTTCTAGGCTAGCCTCACTAGATACAGTTTTAGCGTTAAACGTTGCCAGGTTCAGATTCCAATGGCGGCCTGTCCGGAGCCAGAGATTCTTAGCACCCTCCGCTGCGTCACAGGTCTGACCGCCGCCGTGGTCAGTTGCTCCGCAGCCGCTGGGGACGGAGGGCCGAGGGTTAATTGGTTTGATCATAGAAGGTTGAGGCCAAGTACTACACCAGGTTGGCCAAATCCTGCTCTGGTGAGAGAGTGCGTTGTCGGTTGTGGTCACCGAGATCAGGCCGCACTCCAGGCCTGGTTACGCAATTCCATCGACACGCGGATTTTTTTTGTGAAACCCGGTGGAGAATTGCGCGGCGCCAGCATTCGAGCCCCGGTCCTCTCGCACGCGAGGCGGATGCTCTACTTCTACGCCTTCGCTGCAGCGGTTCAACTACGGTTAACAGGAGCTAAACCACAGTCAATTTTCCCCGTTTTTCAAGTCTTATTGACAGCATTTAAGGGGCTGAAACACAGGATCTACTCGCCAGCCCTGGGTACAACATAGAAAACCAGGAGGTGACATCGATTTTGATAGGATAGGATAAGATATACTTTATTGCTCTAACAAGGTCTTTCGGTCAGACAGAGGTCTTCATCTTAAAGCAGATGTCTCCCTCCGTCTTGCAGAGGTCGGCGCCCCTATTCCAGGGCACCGTTGAGTTTGGCCGCTCGCTGGGCATGGATGACCAATCCTCTTTGGAGGATCGGGTTGCCGCTGGAGAGCACACTCTCCGACTGCTCCGCACTCGGATTTTCTGATCCGAGATTGATCTTGAAGTTCCTCTGCGTTTGAGGTCTCTGCATGAAGCACGACCCTGCTGTGCATTCGAGCGCCCCCGAACAGCGACATTCATGCATTGGCAGTGATGTCCTTAAAGAGAAGAAAGGCGAGCAATATGAGGAAACTTCTGCAATATGAGAAATATGAGAAAAATATAAGAAAAAAACTTGTGCAGAGCAATATGAGAAATATGAGAGCAATATGAGAAAAAACTTGTGTAAAGTGCGAGGAAGATTGTTTAGCAGTAGTAACTTTAGCTTTGTTGGTGAAAATATAATAATAATACCGGAGTTTCTTTTGCTCTTAGAATTAATGGTGTTTGATAGTATTTGCAAGGAAACAAAACACTTTTGACATTCTTATTTTTTCCTCAGACGCATTTGCCGGGCTGTTTAGCACTCGAATGAGCAAGTGTATCGTAAGATGTTCAGTGATTTATGCTAAATACCTCGCTTCAGTATTTCTCACACGTCAGAACAGGGCTCGACGTGAACATTCTCAGAACAAGAAAGCAGTTGTTGCAACCTGTGAAATTGCTATGTGATAGCTTTGTGGCCATTGGCAAAGACATCTCTGAATTGAAGCTCAGCTTGTTCAGAATTCTTGAAAAAGTTACCTGTCTGGTAAAACTGCACAACAAAAACAAAGATGGCAGTCCTCTCCTGAGAAGAAGAGGCCCATTCGCTTGGTGGCGTGCCTAGGTTTATAGGTTGTGGAGTCCAATCGTGGTGATTTGTAGATTTCGAATCAATTGTAGCGACCAACCACCTCATTCTAATTGACCTTATGAATGAGACTAATGATTACGCCGAAATTTTTGTCCTGTGCGTAGAAAAGGTCGGACTGCGGCGTGAGCCGCATTAGACCTTTCTAAAAGAAAATGCTCCTTCCGTCAGCCCGTGCTGGGAGACCAGTGCACATGCGCTGCTGGCTTTACTTAAAAGGGAAGGGACCTGTTGCGGCACCTATTTTCTGCTACAGACGAATGGCGAACGACACTATGATGATGAAGCCGCTTTTTTTTTCCTTCCTAAAGTTGAAATGAAGTGAAAAGTATTAACGGGGGCGGAAGCTAGTAACACAGCGGTTACTATTAATTTTAAAACAAGAACACTAACATCATCGCTAAATCAATTTGCAAGACATGAAGAAGCCGACTAAGACAAGGGCCTTAACGATACGACGGCATAAGAAGTAACAAAAATAGCTCTGTTCATTAAGCCAGCTCAGCAATATTCTTTGTTTCCGTGATCTTAATCGAGTCCTGGGACAATTTGGAGCGCCGTTGATAATAGAAGGTCAAGCCTTCATTGCAATGTATCGACAAAATGCCTGATTCGCAGTACAGCTGCTTTTATGTGGTGTCGAAGCTCGTGTCCAAGCCTGTACGAACCTCCGAACGGGGAGGGAGCAGGCTGTCTACTTTGATCAGCAACAAGAAGTTTAAATATAATAGCTAACCATTTAGAAAAGCTTCAAAAGTTAGCTTCAACTGAGATTTACTTTATTTAGCCTTATCTTTCGATCATGGGCCGTGACAAAGGGCTGTTAGTGTTCAAGAAGTCCCCCAACGAAATTCCGGAACAAAAGTTGGTCGCGAAGAAACCTGTGCAGAGACGCAAGAAAACATCCACATTTGATAAAGGTTTTGCATAAGTACAGTATTAAACAATTAGCTTTCCTTACTGGTGCATGTGTTTTGCAATGCGCCGCTTATAATGCCAATATTGCCGAGGATTAGGCAAGTCTTTCAATTTATAAAAATGCGAGTAGTATTGGTTAATCTGCCCAAATTGTTTCTGACCTTCAGCTTTCTTCGATATCTATAGCGAGAATCAGCTGCATTATGTCTGCCTTGCTGCTGGTGCCTGAGCTAAAAAGCTGCGTAATTTAGTAATTTATGTTGTAATTTATAGTGATATTGATAGTGCAGTAAGCTAAGTAATTGCGTATTTTATATAATACACAGAAAACCAGGCAATGCCAATATGACGGCTTTCTGAGGGAACTCAGTGCTGTGAGATTCTCCTGATGACTGGGTATTGAGCTTCTATTTTGCTATTTGTAACATGTACTTAAGTGATTGGAGCAATAGTATTCTGTTCTGCTATTCTTTTCGGAAGCATTTCATGGTCTCTGTTGCAGTCTATCATGCAACAGTTGGCGCTTCGCTAATTTTTAAAGATATTTTAAACGGTCTACGGTGCCCAGCAGAACCTTTCTAAAACCTCTGTTGGCGTGAGAGGTCAGGCAGCATGCTACGATACTTCTTTTTATTCCATGCTGTTCTAGGGTAGCGTCTAATGAAGCAGGACAAAATTGGTATCAGAGCTAGCGATCGTGGAATGACACCACAGTCACTAACGAAGGGACGGTTCAAGCTGGATAACAAGCTTTGCAATTCACTTACCATTAAGCCTCGCGGTGGCACTCTGATTGTCAATGAATGGGGTGCTGTGCACATTGTGCCCAATATTGAATTATCCCACCAAAAAGAAAAGAGAAAATTTTCGGTCGTGAACGACAGATTTGCTTTATTATTTTTGCTATTGAGCTTAGATTAACGAGATAAATTTCTGCAGCAGCGATAGAACTGTTGTGTAGTTACACAGGAAAGTACTACAGAACTAGTGAATACACAAAATCACAACAGATAAAACTCCAGCACTACAGACAAGGTCTTTTTTAGTGGGATCTTCGACACTTACCGCATAGTGGATCGCATAGATGGTTTGCATGGTACTGCTTACCTGTTCGCAGCTAAGGGCTGCCTAGAAAAGGAAAGATGCTTCCTCTTTTTATTATTGACAACTTTTCTGTAAAAAACGCAGCCGTTCTGTGGCCAATAACGAAAACGCAATAATTCATTTGCAAGCGTTCACACCATGCAATATATAACAAGAACCTAGATGAACAAAGTGCATTAAGTCCACAACTTACAGCAAGTGATCAACACTGCGAAAAAAAGTTGTTAACCAAAGGGAAGCTTCTTTAATCACCCTTTAAGTATGCAGCGCAGAAATGCTCGTTCAGTGTGACCAGCCTTTGTCAAACGTTAGGAGTACTAAATGTTCGCTTCAAAGCCATTTTAGTGGAGCTCTTAACGCCCCCGCCCTGAATGAATGAATGAATGAATGAATGAATGAATGAATGAATGTGTAGCGCCCCTCGCGCCTCACTCGGTTCGCAGGCCATGGCACGCGGCGCCGGACAAGGAGGTGAAAGTTGGGCAAGGCAGCAGCAGCGCGAGCAGCGCAGTTGAAAGCAGTTCGAACCTCAACGCTGTCGGAGCCGATTCTTCCTTGCCTTAGCTCCGACCTGTCTGGTGACCCAGCTTCGAACCCGCAACCCCATCTTCCTACGTGGACTCCCCCTGGCTCTTCCGCCCTTCCTACCGGCGGCGACCCGTCCCAAAACGCTCAGACTCTCGATGCGTTGGTGGTCGCGTTCAAGCCAGTCAGCCTGCCATCATTTTGGCCTAATAGACCCCGGGCCTGGCTCCTGCAGGTTGAGGCGCATTTCCAGCTGCGACGTCTCACCATCCGGGAGACCAAGTTCCTCCACCTCGTGTCGTCCCTGCCTCCTGACATCGCTGATGACTTAGTGGACGTCATCAGCTCGCCGGACTCGGGTCGGCCCTTCCACACGTTGAAGCCGGCTAACATTGACCGCATGTCGGCGTCCGAGTGCAGAAAACTCCAGCAGCTCTTCAGCGTTACATAGCTTGGTGACAGCCGCCATTCGCAGTTCCTCCGTCTCATGCGCCAGTTTCTTGGAGACTCCGCTGCTCGGCACGAGCCCCTTCAGCGTGAGTTGTTCCTTCAGCGTCTTCCCCTACATATGCTCTTCCTTCCTCGCAGTTGCGGGTGGTGTTTCATTAGACAAGCTCGCTGAACTCACTGGCCGTGTTGCGGACCACTCACGACTCTCCAACGTCATCTCTGTGACTAGTCCGCCTCCAACTACTGTCGCAGACTCTCAGCTTGCCAGCATCGAATGTCGACTTGATGCTCTGGCCAGGCGGCTCGATGTCCTCAAGCCCTTACCACGACGTCCGTCGCCGAATTTACGGTCACGCTCCTGCTCCCCGCCACTTTCACGTTCTTCAAAACCCTAACCATCTGACGCGTGGCACGACACCTTGCCCTTTGCTGTATGTTAGTACCACCATACCTTCGGCAGCTCTGCTCGCAAGTGCACCCACCCGTGCTCCTGGTCGGGAAACGCTGCGACCGGCCACTGACGGCGGCAAGTGGTACTGGTGGGCGGGCGTGCCGCCTGTTTTATGTTTCGGACAAGATCACTAACGCTCGCTTTCTGGTCGACACAGGCGCACATGTCAGCGTCATAGCAGCCTTTTGGGCAGATCGCTGTCGCAACAACCAGGCCTCCCCGCTTCAAGCGATCAACAAGTCGCCCATTCACACGTACGGCCAACGGTCCCTTGCGCTTAACCTGGGATTGCGCCACACGTTTCGTTGGATCTTCACTATCGCTGACGTCTGGCAAGCTGTTCTCGGCGCAGACTTCCTCAGCTTCTTCAACCTACTAGTCGAGATGCAAGCTCAGCGCCTCATAGATCTCAACACGCACCTTTTCGTCAACCACCGCTTACCACCGCTGCGGCAACGGGGCATCTCCGATCTCGTCCCTGTTTCGCCGTATGCGAAAGTTCTCGCTGTTGTCCTGTGTACTTCTCCTCCTTGTGAATGCGTCTTTTTCGCTGGTTTTCCTCATACCGCACACCAGAGTTTCATCAGTAAAGCACTCGATCACGCACCACATTGTGACTTCGGGACTCCCGGTGTTTCGTCGCCCTCGCCGCTTGTCAGGAGAGCGCCTCGCTATCGCTCGCCGTGAGTTTCAACACGTGCATGCTTTAACTCGGCATAGTACGCCCTCCCTCCAGCAACTGGGCATCGCCATTTCACGTGGTGTCAAAGAAAGATCCGGGAGACTGCAGACCATGTGGAGATTACTGCACCCTCAATGCCCACACTTTACTAGACCGCTATCCACTTCCTCACATACAGGACTTCGCATCAAAACGGCTGGGTGCATGATCTGTGAAATTTACTTAGTGGAGGCTTATCATAAATTCCCGTGGAGGCCAGTGATATTCCGAACACGGCCATTACCGCACCGTTGGGCCTCTTTGATTATGTTCGGATGCCTTTTGGTTTGCGCAACGCCGCACAGATTTTCAGCGAACTGTCAACGAGGTTACGCGAGGCCTCGAATTCGTGTTCTTTTACATTGATGATCTCCTCGTCGCAAGTTCATCCGGTTCTGAGCATGAAGCTCATCTGCGCGCCCTCTTCCACCGACTTGACAAATATGGGCTCGTCATCAACCCGAACAAGCGCCTCTTTGGCTTGGCTACAATAAAGTTCCTAGGCCACCTTGTCACTCCACAAGGTATTCGGCCTCAGGGCATATGTAAGTCTGGGGCAACCAAAAAGAATGAAAAATAATAAGCCCCTAACTACAGCACCGATTTAAAACTGGCTTAATCTAATCTTAAAAAAAATTAAATAAATGAAATAAAATAAATGAATTGTGCTTTTTCCACCTGTAGGTGGGGAAATGGAAAAAATGAGAAGGGAGTAAAAAGCTACACAGCGACTCACAGCCGAGGGAGAGGGCCAAGGGAGACTAACCTGATCTCCCCTGGGACTTAGCGGAAGGGGTTGTTTGAACGGGTTATGGGAATTGTGATGGGAATGGGACAGCGAGTTTTTGCTCTGATCCTTCATTATCTCGACTCCATTACTGGCCTGCCTACCCACGACAGGGAGAGCGTCAAGAATGCCCAATGGCGTGGAGCCAGGAAAACTTAACCCGGGGTCAGCTACCTGTGGCTGCTCCACGATTTTGAGGGTTTGTATCGGACCTGCCAGATACTTGCCGTCGAGTGCTTTTCGTGGTTTTTCAGACACCGGAAGTATGTGTGGTGTGATCCAGCCAGTACAGGCTTAGGTCGTCAGCCTTTCGGCCCTCCGGCCCTCGGCACCAAGATTTAACATCTCACCGGTGCTTCCAACAAACCAACCATGCACTTATTTTCTCCCCTGGCTTGATCCACAGCTACTGAGCATCAATGCCAGGCCACAAGCCAAGAACGCGGCTTAGGGTGAGATAACCCGGGCCTACTCCGCCAGTACTCGACCACATCGACGGTTTTCGCGCTGGTCATTCTACACACCCCTACATCGGCGTCCCGCAATGACCCCAATGGCCCGCGGTCAGCCGTAAGGCTGCCTCCTAGAGGACATCGATTCCGAGGAGCATGGCTGCTGTAAACCCCCGCGCGGACCTAGCCTCTCCGTAGCCAGAAACCGGCGCGTCGGTCGCCAGCCGTGCACGCCCCCGCGTGCGGAGGCTAGATCTATGTATATGAAAACATTTTGATCTTTTGACAGCAAAGTCAAAGCCACTGAAGATTTTCTAACCCCCACGTCACTTAAAAAGC
This sequence comes from Amblyomma americanum, assembly GCF_052857255.1. Classification (NCBI taxonomy): domain Eukaryota; kingdom Metazoa; phylum Arthropoda; class Arachnida; order Ixodida; family Ixodidae; genus Amblyomma; species Amblyomma americanum. Next base: position 76,422,529 of record NC_135499.1, read on the forward strand.
TCAGAGAATTCTTGGTGCTCCTGAACTTTCATCGCCGGTTTAGCCCAAAGTGCGCCTCTTTCCGGAAGACTCTGACCGATCTTTTTGCTACTAAAAAAGATTCTGCTGCACCACTTGAGTGGACTGAAGACGCTGCAGCTGCATTTTATGCTGCCAAGAAGGCGCACGCAGACGCCACTTTGCTCATACACCCAGTTCTCTACGCTCCACTGCACCTCAGCACTGACACTTCGAGCATTGCAGTCAGCGCAGTTCTCGAGCAGCACATATCTAGTTGGCAGCCTCTGGGTTTTTTCTCCCAAAAGCTGGAGCCACTTGAGACAAAATACAGCACCTTCGCTCGAGTACTGCTCGCTGTGTACCTCGCCATCAAGAATTTTCGCCACTTCCTGGATGGTCGGGACTTTCACGTCTTCACGGGCCATAAGCACTTGACGTTTGCTTTCCAAAGGAACCACAGCACCTACACTGCACGCGAGATCCGCCAACTGTGTTTTATCTTCGAGTTTAAAATGTATCTCCGTCACGTCCATGGCCTGGAGAACGCTGCCGCTAATGCACTTTCCCGTGTGAGTGCCATAGCGTCCGAATCACCAGTGGACATGGAGGAGCAAGCGGCTGAACAGCGCAGCGATCCACATGCTGCGTCTTCGGTCCTCATCCACGTCCTTGTCCTTCACTGAATGTCCACTGCCGTTTTCCTCTCAGTTCATTACGTGCGAGACATCCACTTGCGTCTCGCGCCCCTAAGTACCTTTCGCGTTCCGTCGCACCATTTTTGATAAACCGCGCTGCATGAGCCACCCTGGTATTCGTGCGACGCAGAAGCTGATCACAACTCGTTCCATTTGGCCAAGCATCAATGCCGGCGTCCGCCACTGTGCACGGACCGGCGTTCAATGCCAGCGCGTCAAATTTCACCGGCATACCGCCTTGTCTGCATTTCCTTTTCGGCCGCCTGACGCATGGTTTTTCCACGTTTACATCGACAGTGTTGAACCACTCCCGTTATCACATGGGGCCTCTTATCGGCTGACCTGTGTGGACCGTTTCACCCGCTGACCCGAGTCGTTGCCCATTGCTGACACTACAGCCGAGACCGTTGCTCCGGCCTTCATGGCCGGTTGGGTCTCTCGCTCTGCTGCCCGTCTGTCGTCACCACCGACCGCGGCCGCCAGCTTCAATCTGCCCTGTCTAGTGCCCTTACCAGTATTCTGGGTTTCCGCCATGTCCACACGACCGCCTACCAACTTTCGGCCAATGGCATGGTGGAACGTCTGCATTGATGACTGAAAGCTGCCCTTACCACTCATCAGCCAAGGGAACGCTGGTCCGATCACCTTCCCCTCGTCCTCTACTGTATTCGCTCGGCATTGAAGGCTGACCTCGGCAGCTCTTCTGCTGAGCTAGTCTACAGTGTGCCCCTGCGTCTCTTTGGGTAATTCTCCTCTCCTTCTTCCCCTCCGTTAATCCATGACGCTTCAACCTACATCCGAGACATACGCAACACATTTCGCCACATTGCTCATCTCACCCCTGCAGCCCGTCACCCTCTGTCCTTGCTCGTGATCCAGGACCTGGCCTCCTGTACCCATGTTCTCATCAGCCGTGACCACGTCCATCCAACCCTCACGCCGGTCTACGATCAACCGTTTCGCGTCCTCCATCGCGCGCAGAAGACTTTCACTTTAGATGTCAACGGCCGAGAAGACGTCGTGGCTGCTGACCGACTCTAATCAGCCTACATTGCCACTCCTCTGCCCGTCGGCTCTTCACTCATCCAGCTTCGATTGCGCCACCATTGTGCGCACCTTCCTCCAAGTGCATCCGCTGGTCGGATTCTGTGGCTTCCGCCCTACAGGGGGGAGCCCTGTAGCGCCCCTCGCGCAGCGCTCGGCGAGCAGCCCATAGCACGCGGCGCCGGACAAGGAGGAAGTTGGGCTAGCCAGCCACAACGTGAGCAGCGCAATTACAAACAGTTCGAACTTCAACGTGATCGGACCTGGTTCTTCTTCGCCTTAGCTCCGACAAATGAATGAACGAATGAATGAATGAATTAATTAATAACGTTTATTGAGCCGATTGAAGCCTTCTGTGGCGACTCGCAGGACCCCGTAGTCCAGGGCCTACACGGAGACTACAGCAGCTCTAGCCCGATCCACCAGGCGTCGCCGATCTTCCAAGTTTGAACTCCTCAACGCCTCTTCCCACTGACCCTGCAATGGATTTTCTATATTTAGGACTGATGTGTTGCGTTGGGAGCCCCACGGGGTACGATTTGTTCTCGCCGCCTCATCCAGGGGGGGGGGGGGGGGACACGAGGCTTCTCTAAACACGAATACGCCTATATGGGAGCAATAAGGGAGTAAGCTGTCATCTAGTGCACTCCCTTTTATAAAAGAGAGTGCGCTAAAGGACAGCTTACTTCTTTTTACTCATTTGTGTTTAGAGTGTATTGGACAATTTTGCTTACGGCCGTAAAGTAGGTTAATTGTTTCTCTGCAGCCGACTCCAGGCGACTGCCAGTTATTTTGTAAGCTTGCTGTGAAGCAGGGTAGGACAATCTTTCACTCTCTGTATCGTTCCAAAATATCGCAATACGTCGGAAGCTTTTGCGCGTCCTTCGCAGCCCGGTCCGTGTATCCTCGAGCTATGGCGCCCGCCACACAGTTCCAAGCGTGCGCTGTCCCCTGTCTCTTTCTCACGTGCCCGTTTTCTTGTGCGCTTGCGTTTTCGTCAAAACTCTGAGCCAGGCCGGCGTGTCCTAGTTTCCACATAACTTGGTGCTCATCGATGTCGGCCATGCGATCTTGCCGCAGGATTTGGAGGGCTGGATTGCTGATCCTACATATCAGGTAGTTCCGGCACACTGTCTGGGAGTCTGTAACTATTGTATAGGGCGTGACCCTCCCGGAGCCTTCGACCGTCTCGAAAGCATTGGCGACTTCCTACCCTACAGTTGGCTTTGGCTTGTTGTAATTGACGGTGACGCTGGTGATCGCCCGATTAGTGCGGTCGACCGCCGAGGCTACTGCCGATCTGATTGCTCGGTAGCTGGAGGCGTCTACTCAGACCGTGTCTTCCTTTTCGACAAGGCGTTTCTCCGGTGCTCTGGCTCTTACCTCCGTGCGCCCCTTCTGTAGTTCGGGTGCATGTTCTGAGGTAGCACCTGGAGCGACATTGTACTATGCAGCTCATCTGAATTTTCTAACGCTGTCAGCGTAGCTCAGCCTGGCCAGCAGGGTTCTGCCCTTTGCGGAGAGGAGTAGGCACACGTTCTGTGCTATAAGGAGAGCCTCGGCGAAGGCATTATGTATGCCTAAATCGAGTAACTTCTGAGTGAGGTTGCGTGTTGGTAGGTCGAGGGCCGTTTTAAAGGCATTCTTGAATAGGGCGTTCGTTTTTTCGATGTCTCTTCGCGTGAGGACCAGAGCTCTTCGCATATTGAAAGGTTTGAAGCGTTGGCAGTGTATAACGAGCCACATAGCTAAGAATGATACCGTCTGGGCTTTTTAATTTTGAGAAAAGATGTTCCTTGCGAAAAAATTTATTTGAAAGCCGTATTCATGTCCAGGAGTGAACATAATATGACGCCAATGAAAGTGCCTATTTATCATAGAAGAAAGTGCATTTTCAGGGGCATTAAGCAAATATTACAAAGCGGTGCTTTTGAGTCACTGTGGTTGGAAATCAAAGGCTCAGCCTTTTTTTCATTGCGCCAAAGGAAACACGTTCTTCAAATGTTTTTTTTTATTATTCTTGTGATGCTGAGCTTGAGCATATGTGCTTAGTTCTGTAAAATAAGGAAACGTCAGTAGCGTCGGTATATGTTCATTAGTGGCAAAAGTATAGCTGTCGCCAGTAGCGAGAGCTATATTTTTGATAACGCCTGAGGAAGCGGTGCACCGGAGAGTACCAGCGTGGAAGTCTTGACGTTGCGCTTGGTGGCTCCGGCGCCGCGGACCCGCCAAAGACAGTTGATATCGGTGAAGAACGCGGAGCTCGAATACGGTCTGGAACTAAGTTCGAATAACGTAAGCTCGTGGAAAATTGAAGTGAGTGGGAAAAAAAATTCATAACTTCACCCCCTCGATTTCAGGATAAATCTTAATTCACCCGATTCTTGCTCCCCGAAAAGATGAAACATAATCGGATTAAACCCGATTTGTCTCTGAAACAAACGCCTCTTAAGAAGGTACGCTTTAAATTGCAGGGCTGTTTTCCGAAAACTGGTGTTCATAAAAACCTGTTTTAAAGTTAGTTATCTGTCGCTTGGTTTACCTGAAAATAAGTACGAGCAGGATGCTTTATAAAGCAAAAGTGAAAACAAAGGTATTGACTAGGAATCATAATGGCATCATTGCGTGACGACTATCACCACTAAACTTGCCTTGCATGCAAGTCTATTGCGCGTTTATAATGCCATCGGTAATGTTGAAGAAATGGCTTCATAACGTACAATGCATGCAGGCCTTGCAAGCCTTCAACTGCTGTGTTCAACGTCGGTAATTTATGAGAGGAAATAACCTTAACAGATCGAGAGAAAAAGCGTCATTTCGTGAAAAAGTTTTCCAGGCAGCCATTATATTAATGAAGCAATGAGCAGAAAAATTACATTCTGAATGGCGCACAGATTATAGTGGTAATGTGTGAATTTTCTCTTGCTGCAATAAAAAAGACCCGAAAAACGACCGATGACGGGGATTTTTTTTTCTCAATAATGCAATATATACCTGCATTTGAGTTTAGAAACTTCGGCCGATTTTTACCAATCGAAGTGCGGAAAACTAAAACTCGAAAACAGCGGCGATTATGTATAACGAAACATGTGATAACCTAACAAAATGCCTTTCCTTGAAATTTAGCCGCATATGCAATGCAAATGCAGTTCTTTGTGCAACTGATTCAGTTCCAGTCAAGGCCGCGTCGCTCTGAACAGACGATGCGCAAGAATATTGCTCACAAAAGGGCCACTGTGGGATCGCTGGGAATGAAGTGGGCGAAAAGCCTCCAAGCGCATCTAATAGGCTTGAACCAAGCGAATGGGTTCTGCACGCAGGTCACGCATGACAAGCGATTAATGAACGCTTATCAGCGCTAACTGCAGGAACCGAGAGCTGCCGCGGTTTGTGCACCCTCTACCAACGCAGGCGGCTTGCTCACGGGTGCAGAACGAGCTACCATCCTGCGCTAACACGGGGGCTGCTTGTCAACAGGCGCGCTCCATTTCGAACATCGCCTCGCCGCTAACGGTGCGTGTCGCGGCTCTGGTGAGGAGGAGACCGCCGAATATGTTCTCCGGCGATGTGCGCCACTGGACCCACAACGCGCGCCTGCGGGAAAGGCGATCCACCACCTGCGCCTCAGCTCGCACACCAGAGAAGTCTTGTCGCTTCGGATGAGAGGGGACCGCACGAGGGAGCAGGTTCATTTAATTAAGTCTCCGACGCTTCCGGGAGATGGCAGGCTTCTACAAGCGCGTCTCATTTTACGGGCGTTAAAGTCCAAAGCCCAGGCACAACTGCCCAGAGGAGCTCGAGCACGGCGAGCAAAAGGCCCTAATCCTTCCCCGCTCTCCTCCTCCCTGCATTAACCAGCCTCTCAGTAAATGCGAGGCGTCGGACATTGGTCGTACCACATGGCGTGTGCACTCTCCCTACGGGGCTCTCTCTCGTATTCCATCACCCGCCTCGCGTGTCTCCCCTGACTTCGAAAGAGTTCAGTTCTCTTGTCCCTCCGAAATGAGCGCGGCGGCAATGCAATCTTTGGTCACGATACGACAGCTGCGCACGCTGCGAAAGCCGATAACAGCCTGGTTGTCTGGAGGCCGGCTGCATTTTTTCCTGATTCAGCTTATTATATCCTGCCCGGCTTTGAAATTGGAACCTCCTTTTGTTTGCGTGAGAGCGTTAGTACCCCCATGTCGGAAAAAAATTATCCCACGTCGGCGTTGGGGACCGTTTGAAGCGTTGCAGCCAGAGCGGCCGCAGCATGTAGATGAAATAGGTCGCGTGATATTGTGACATCATGACAACTTGCCCAACGTGGTAGGTGGCAGTTAAAATAATTATTGGTAACGAGAGAAGGCTCGCAAAGAGCAGCTTGGGTCTCACAAGCGTTACCGGTGGTGCGCCGCGTGCCGGCGCAGTGCCGCATCGCTTAATCGCTGCAAAACTGGAGGACAAGTGGTATGAGGACTCTCAGCGATCTATGAACGGAAAAGATAGAACGACCAATTCCGCACATACCGGCGTTAACTATTTAAAGCTTTTGTGTGATGCCCTTAAGGTGGAGCTTAAGTTCCCCTCCAGTTTTTTTTTTAACTCGACAGCGTTAAACAAGCTGTTCATCAGTAAATCCTGTGTCGACGTAGTCGGCGTTGGCGTTGTGAGCGAAAAATCACGAGCATGGATCTGGCAGGTCCTCCCAACCGAGGAGTCTAGGAAGCAGGGAGCCAACCTAGGTCACGTGACCATGGGGCGTCATCACTACCTGACCACCGTTGCAGGCGACAATTAAATAAATTAATGGTCGCTGGGCAAGGGCGACCTGGCTCGCACAAGGCCCTCCGCTGAGAGCACCTGCCATCGCAGTGCAGTGACACATCTCCAAAAAGCTTCACCCCTGCACCAGGAGGGGTAGCAGGACCCCGAGGGTAGAGAGTTACATTTGCATATATGAAAACTAACCCACTAAGCTGTCGCGTCATACACTTAAGGACGTGCTTAAGTGATCCCTCCAGTTTTTTTTAATATGCTTGAATTGCAATAAAGGAAGGCTGGCGAATATGCGACATTTTGTTACTTAGCGCCGCCCATCTTTCGAATGTGATTTTAAATTAACCGGCTAGTTATGTGCTATGACGCGCCACATGTCCCTTATAATTCAGTTGAAGATTGACCAGGCAGATGCTTACGAAGGAGACAAAAATACCGCGAAGGAAGCCTTGGCGACACAGAAAGCGGCTTGAAAGGCTCGAAATTGTGCGCGCCATACTTTCTCACCAGTGTAGCTCAGTTATTCTTGCGCCCTGGATTAATGCAAGAATTTAGTTATTGCAATTGCTTGCAGGTTTTATCTTGTACAAATGATCACACTTTTCGCTGCATATGGGCCTAAACGTGACGTTGTGATGATCTGCACTGAGTAAATTATATGTATTGAAATCAGTGCATAATATAGAGCTCTAAATTTATTTTGCCGCACTCCTGAATAAACTCTGCGTACAAAAAAAAAATATGGATGTCAAATAGCTCTCAGTAAACACGAAGAAAGCTCTGGAGAGACGCAAGCAGCGCCGATGCCATCAAGCGTTTTCGTTCTCCCGAAGGCGCCGAACACAAAACGGCGAATAAAATGAGACAATATGAAATTGGGAAGCTATATAAAAAGGCAAAAAGGCTTGCGAAGCTCAGCGTCGCACTCTGTCTGGCTTGAATGAACAGCTATGCGTACAACACACGCCAATGCAGCAAGCTCATTAAGCGTGGCTACTCACCGAACAAAATCACATGTTTGTCCAACAGGGCTGAGCGAAAGACCAACAATTACACTAAAAGAGGAAGACGTTCCAATGAAGGGAGGGAATTCAGGAACAACGTGTAGCGTGGTTACGCATAGAGCGGGGCCGTAGAACTGTGTAGACTGTAGTGGGTCATGGAACAAAACAGCGCCTGATTCAGATTTAGTGGAGTGGCAGTCATTAGAATATGCTCCCAAATATTGTCTTGAAGTCAATGGAGCTGAATTCATGTGCATTCGCTGCAAGGATGAGTAATAAGTGATTTTTGAGGGGCGTCTCCTTTGGCCCCTTTAAGTACCTCGTTTTGCCCCATGGGGTGGGGCAAAATGCGACGATTTCAATATTTAAATTTTGTAAAATTTTCCTGTTCTTCAATTTAGCGGCTTTTTTATATCTGGTGACCATAATGCCAGCACGGTAGCGACTAACGCACTTCTATTCCAAATACTGCTTCCATGGCAGCTGTTCTGCCCACCGAGTGATGTGAGGACGTCGACGTCAAGACGTGGGAAACGTCTGCTACAGAAAGCAGTTGTGCATTTCAATGGTCGTTTACTTAGTTTTGCTGTTTGGATTACTTGTTTGTCTGCTGCGTAGAGCGCACATTGTCACGAGGTACTCCCTTTGAACTGACAGCCTACCAAAATTTGTCGACGCATCGTCTCTCTACAATGGCTTTTTTAAAGCGAGTTTATTGCCTCGGGGCATCAATAATGGGCAGAGGTGTAATAAAAGATGTAGCAGTGATTAAATTAATAGAAAAAGGCTGGCTGTTTTGATGGAGTCCAGTGGAGAGCGATGTTGCGGTTTTTTGCGTGCAGGCAATATATGAAGCAGGCTTGCTGAGTAAAAGACCCGCTACCTTCAGGTGCCGGATCTTTGAAGGCTTGAGAGCTGGCAGTCCCACAGTAAGTAATGAATGTCGGCTTCAATGTCCTGGTGTTTACATATCGGACACACAGGCCGAGGGAAGATATCTCGGTACTGAGGCCACTTCCGAGTTGCGGCAGGTGTGAGGGAAACCCGGCCCGGATCCTTCTAAGCGCCACTTCCTCTGCACAGGTAAGACTGCGGGGAAGGGTTACCGCACATCGAGGGATGACAGCACATGTGCGGCGCCGAAGGAGTTCGTTTCTTGACGAAAGAAGGATGAAGTTGTCCAAATGAAGGAGCCGAGGCAATGATGAGCCTGGAGTCGCGAGGCAGGTCGCTAAATCTGCCTGGCTTTGTGAGGTCAGCAGATCCCATGGGACATACTCAATACGTACTGGCTGCGGGATGCGTGCCGCGAGCCGGTGGATGTCCTGCCATATCGTTGGACAGCGGCTAACACGCCATAGCAATCGGACTACCTGATGGGCGTCAGTGCGGATGAAAACGTGGGCCGCGGGGAGCACAATTGTGGCGGCCACGAAACAGAGTGCTTCTTGAACTGCAACGAGCTCTGCACAAAAGGACGAAGGGGGTTCCGCAAGCTGAAACCTAGAGGTTTGATTCAGGACAGGTCTGCACGGACAGTAGATTGCTGTTGTTGCTTCGCAGGATTATATGCTTGTGTCTACGTAGAGAACAATGGATCCTCCATGCAATCAATCATCTTGTTCTTCACATTTCTTGCTAAGCATCGATGCCGAATAAGCAGATGTTGTTCTCCGATTATCTGTTGGCTTGGTGTCGCTGAGCGGTACAAACTTCCATGGGGAAGAACTGGCGTTGGCGGCTGAAGAATGGAGTGTGACGTTGCATAAGTCCTCAGTGCATGCGTGGAGTGTAATTGACTGGCCTTAAGGCTGCGCGCATCACTGTGCTGCTGCACCAGCTCATCAATGGTATTGAGCTGCGCATTCTCTTGTAATGCTATGGCCAGTGTGATGCGCGGAAAGCACGTGATGGTCCTCACAGCCTCTCGGTTCACGTCTTCAAGGCGATCCCATTCGGGTCTTGTAAGACGATGAAACTGGGCTTTAATAACAATACGTGACAGCAGAACCGCACCATTTACCTTGCAACGAACGCCCCTGCGCATCCCGTTTTAGGAAAAATTCTTCTAAACAAAGCCAAAGTCTGAATAGCTTGCCTTTTTGCCTGAGAAAGCCATGCAGTCGCTGATCGTGATTGTTGAATCGTTAAGCCAACGATTTTTACACTCGGACTTTCCTGTAGTGGGGTGCTTGCTAGATAAAGATGGATTGGACTTGCAACACGTTTACGGCATCCCCAGCGGTTGGCGACCGATGTGTATGCTTTTTTATGCACGGAAAGCTGAAGTACGATGGATGATGCGTAATTAGAGGTAACATCCAACGCAGATTGGAGCACAGCCTCCTGAGTACGCAGATCTTGGTGAGTACTCCACACCGTGATTTCATCAGCGTACTGCAGAATTTTTATATCACGGATCTCATGTAAGCGCCAAGCCAGTGGGATGGAACCAATATTAAATAACGTCGGCGACGATACTGATCCCTGGGGAACGCCGCATAGAGGAACAACTGATCCGACCGCTTCGCCACTGAGGCTTATTCCAAATTTTCTGCCTTCCAAAAATGATTCGACAAAACTACGCAAGCTCAGAGGGAGATCATGCATGTCAATAGAGGTGAGAATGGCTGCATGACTGGTGTTGTCATGTCCCTTTTATACGTCCATTGATAAAACGGTACAAACATCGCGACTGCGGGTCGATGACAAAACTGCAGATGCTGAGAGAGCCAACCCGTCCTCTGTACCAATATATGGACGAAAGCCAGTTTGTGCGGGGTGATAAAAACCGAGCTGCTCTAGCCACCACGACAGTCGTGTGGCTAGCATTTTTTCCGCCAGCTTGCACAGCGTAGGAGTTAAGGAGATAGATCCTGAGGCGTTCCTGGTTTCGGGGTAGGAATCACGATAGTGGATTGCCAGCTCTCGGGCATGACGCCATTCAGTCATACTTTGTTTAAGGTGTCTAGTAGTTGAAGAGGTGCAGCTCTACTCATGTTCTTGTGCACCTCGCGTTGATTATTGTCCGGGCCGGGCGCTGTTTTCTGTTTCGCATCATCTATTGCGGCCAGCAACTCAGGCATAGAGAACGGGTACGCAATTCCATCTGCGTCGACATCAGACGGCATTTGATATACATGTGCTGGGATACCTGCTATACTTAAACTAGCGGCTGAAGAAAACACCGCATCGTACTTTGGAAAAAACTTTCGCGCTGCTTCTTTGGCGAAATCATCTGGCGACACGATAGCCGCGAAGCATGCGGTTGCTGCAGCGTCAGTAGAACGGCGACCGTGTTCCATTATACGGAACGTTCTCCAGAGAGAGGCATTCAAGGATTTCGCGCAAAATTGTTTGCACCACGCATGCCTGTGCCGTCGTGAGATGAATTCTTATTCAGAGGAAACCAATCATCAGAAATATGTCTGACTGTGTATGAGCTGGAGAAAGAAGGAAAGAAATGAAGTGCGCTACCTATGAAGAAACTGCAACAGTGCTAATTTCAATTATTTCAGTTCGAAAGATTCATACTTTTTTTATAACTACCACGCCGATCCGATGCAGCGATGGCGTAGAAGTAGAACATCCGCCTCGCGTGCAAGAGGACCGGGGTTCAAATCCTGGTGCCGCGCAATTCTCCACCGGGTTTAAAAAAAAAAATCCGCGTGTCGATGGAATTGCATAACCAGGCCTGGAGTGCGGCCTTATCTCGGTGACAAGAACCGACAACGCACTCTCTCACCAGAGCAGGATTTGGCCACCCTGGTGTAGTACTTGGCCACAACCTTCTATGATCAAACCAATTAACCCTCGGCCCTCAGTCCCCAGCGGCTGCAGAGCAACTGACCACGGCGGCGGTCAGACCTGTGACGCAGCGGAGGGTGCTAAGAATCTCTGGCTCCGGACAGGCCGCCATTGGAATCTGAACCTGGCAACGTTTAACGCTAGAACTTTAGCTAGTGAGGCTAGCCTAGCAGTGCTGTTCGAGGAACTAGCGGGAATTAAATGGGATGTGATAGGGCTTAGCGAAGTTAGGAGGACAGGTGAGGCGTATACAGTACTAAAGGACGGACACATACTGTGCTATCGCGGGTTAGAGGGTAGACGAGAACTAGGTGTGGGTTTCCTCATTAATAAGGATATAGCTGGCAACGTAGAGGAGCTCTACAGTATTAACGAGAGGGTAGCAGCTATAGCAATTAGGCTGAATAGGAGGTACAAGCTGAAAGTGGTGCAGGCCTACGCACCCACATCCAGCCATGATGACCAGACCGTTGAAAGCTTCTATGAGGACGTAGAATCAGCAATGAAAAGAGTAAAATCGCAGTACACTGTACTGATGGGCGACTTCAATGCGAAGGTGGGCAAGAAGCAGGCTGACGACCACGCGGTAGGTGACTATGGGATAGGCTCTAGAAATAGCAGGGGAGAGTTATTAGTCGAATTCGCGGATAGAAATAATTTACGGATCATGAATACCTTCTTCCGCAAACGAGAAAACAGGAAGTGGACCTGGAAGAGCCCCAATGGTGAGATTAAGAATGAAATAGACTTCATACTATGCGCTAAACCTGGCATCATTCAGGATGTGGCCGTCCTCGGAAGGGTGCGTTGCAGCGACCATAGAATGGTAAGGTCTAGAATTAGCCTAGACTTGAAGAGGGAACGGAAGAAGCTAGCGAAGAAGAAGACCATTAACGAGTTAGCCGTAAGAGGGAAAGCACAGGAGTTTAGGATAGCGCTGCAAAACAGATACTCGGCTTAAACTGAGGAAGATGATCTTGATGTTCATTCAATGCACGATAACCTGACATCAATAATTACGGAGTGCGCAGTAAAAGTAGGCGGTAGGACAGTTCGAAAAGATACCGGGAAGCTATCTCAGGTGACGAAAGATCTGATTAAGAAGCGCCAAAACATGAAGGCATCTAACACTACCGATAGAATAGAACTAACGGAGCTATCAAAGTTAATAAATAAGCGCAAGGTAGCCGACATAAGGAAGTTTAATATGGAGAGAATCGAGCATGCTCTAAAGAACGGAGGTAGCCTAAAAACAGTGAAGAGGAAACTAGGCATAGGTAAAAACCAGATGTATGCATTAAGAGACAAGCAGGGCAATGTCATTAGCAATATGGATAAGATAGTTAACGTAGCGGAAGAGTTCTACACAGACCTGTACAGTAGCCAATGTAATCAGAACGCTAATGAGAAAGACAGCAGTGCACAGCAATGCGTCATCCCGCCAGTAACGAAAATGAAGTAAAGAAAGCCTTAGAAGCAATGAAAAGGGGAAAAGCAGCTGGGGAGGATCAGGTAACAGCAGATCTGTTGAAGGATGGAGGGGACATCGTGCTAGAAAAACTAGCCACCCTGTATACGCAATGCCTTATGACCTCGACTGTACCAGAAGCTTGGAAGAATAAAACATTATCTTAATTCATAAGAAGGGAGACGCCAAGGACTTGAAAAATTACAGGCCGATCAGCTTACTATCCGTTTCCTACAAAGTATTTACTAAGGTAATCGCTAATAGAGTGAGGGCCACGTTAGACTTTAATCAACCAAATGATCAGGCAGGCTTTCGTAAAGGATATTCCACAATAGACCATATTCACACTATCAATCAGGTGATAGAGAAATGCGCAGAATATAATCAACCTCTGTATATAGCTTTCATTGATTACGAGAAAGCATTCGACTCAGTGGAAACCTCAGCAGTCATACAGGCATTGCTTAATCAGGGGGTAGAAGAGCCTTATGTCAAAATACTGGAAGATATATATAGCAACTGCACAGCTACTATAGTCCTCCATAAAGTCAGCAATAAAATTCCAATAAGGAAGGGCGTCAGGCAAGGAGACACGATCTCGCCAATGCTGTTCACCGCATGTTTGCAGGAGGTATTTCGAGGCCTGAATTGGGAACAGTTGGGAATAAGAATAAACGGAGAATACCTAAATAATCTGAGATTTGCTGATGACATTGCCTTGCTGAGTCACTCAGGAGGTGAACTGCAAATCATGATCAACGAGTTAGACAGGCAGAGCATATCGATGGGTCTAAAAATTAACAGGCAGAAAACCAAGGTAATGTTCAACAGCCTAGCAAGGGAACAACAGTTCACAATTGGCAGCGAGAGCCTAGAAATTGTGCCGGAATACGTCTACTTAGGGCAGGTAGTGACAGCTGATCCGGATCATGAGAGGGAGATAACTAGAAGGATAAGAATGGGGTGGAGCGCATATGGCAAATTCTCGCAGATCATGAGGGGCAGTTTACCAATTTCCCTCAAGAGGAAAGTGCACAACAGCATAATCTTACCGGTACTCACCTACGGGGCAGAAACGTGGAGGCTAACGAAAAGAGTCCAGCTTAAGTTAAGGACAACGCAGCGAGCCATGGAAAGAAAAATGATAGGTGTAACGTTAAGAGATCGGAAGCGGGCAGAGTGGGTGAGGGAACAAACACGGGTTAATGACATCCTAGTCGAAATCAAGAGAAAGAAATGGGCTTGGGCAGGGCATGTAATGCGAAGACAAGATAACCGCTGGTCTTTAAGGGTAACAGAGTGGGTTCCAAGAGAAAGTAAGCGTAGCAGGGGGCGGCAGAAGGTTAGATGGGCGGATGAGATTAAGAAGTTTGCAGGCAAAGGGTGGATGCAGCTGGCGAAGGATAGGGTTAATTGGAGAGACATGGGAGAGGCCTTTGCCCTGCAGTGGGTGTAGTAAGGCTGATGATGATGATGACCACGCCGATGCTTACAGCCGCACGTCTCCTGCGTTAAACGGAGGAAGAAAGAACACAGACATGCGCGCTCACACCTCACTGATATTACGGCAGAAAGAAAGGAAGGAAAAAGGCAGAAAGAATGAAATAAATATAAAATAATAGGATAAAAGGAAGTAGACAGAAAACGAATGAAACGAAGAATAGAAGGAAATGAAATGAACAAATGAAACAACAAAAAAACGAAGAAATAAATTAGGCGTCGCTCTTCTCGTCTTCTTTCAATCACTCTACTTCTGCAGGCAGCGTTACCAGGTAGGGCTCCCTCCGATGTGCCTAAGAATCTGTCCAGCGTGTATTTTAAATGCAAATCGCCATGCACGTTGTCCCAACCTTACGAAGGCGTAAAGCCAGCTTGAACACGGTTCACTCTTTACGAGAATCTTTAGACTTAATTTGCACTCACTTCCTTTATTGTGTGTTATTGTTCCTTAGAAAAATAAGATAATGTTACGCAGCTTCTTTTTCAAGCGATGTTCATTGCCTCAGGGCATAAAGGTGATGAAATGAGAGATGAGAAAGACGCTTAAATAAATGAAAAAAGGTGGGCTGATCTAATCCGATCAAGAAGTGAACGGTGATATGAACCCTGTGTCCAGGGAATATAGGAATCCGGATGGTCCGGTGAGAGACCCACCGCCACCAGGTGCCGAATTCTCGGCGGCTTCAGCGCCGGGAAAACCCCCAAAAGGTGGTGGATATCCGCCTCACAGTCTTTGATCTTGCAGACTGGACA
Source organism: Amblyomma americanum (assembly GCF_052857255.1). Taxonomy (NCBI): domain Eukaryota; kingdom Metazoa; phylum Arthropoda; class Arachnida; order Ixodida; family Ixodidae; genus Amblyomma; species Amblyomma americanum. Next base: position 76,437,558 of record NC_135499.1, read on the forward strand.
CCCTGGAAGGGGATATAAATCTTTTAAATGCGGCCACTTTCGTGTCACAGCTGGAGTTAGGGCAATCTCGACCCGCATCCTCCGAAGCGCAACCTCCTCTGCACGGGTAAGACCACGGGGGCGGGTTAACGCACACGGAGGGGTTAGAGCACGTGTGCGGCGCCGGAGGTGTTCCTTTCTTGTTAAAAGGAGGGTGGTGTTATCCAGAGTGAGGACTCGAGGCAAAGACGAGGTTGGGGTCGAAAGACGGGGTCGCTTACGCAGATTTTGTTCACTGATTCGCTGGATATATCAGATTACGGCCGCTGGTAATTTGAAAGTATACAAACACACCTTACACTCGGATTAAGAAGTCGACGTCTATAAAAGAGAAGCCCTACATGTGATGGCAGTACCCGATACAGCTGAACAGTGACTGCTAACGACACTGATGCTGATTTTGCGTTCAAAGCTGCTGTGATGACCACACACAGCAAGGAAATCTTACTTGCCAAAATGCAACACACAAAAATGAAGCCAAAATTCGAGGAAACCAAGTTAAGGAGAGCGGAGTGCGGTATTTCTACTGAAGAAAGGGGTCAATGTTTTCGTGTCAATTTACAAAAAAACGCAAGCCCTTTTTATTCTCTTGTGCAATCTCTGGCGTTGCAGTAGAATTAGCCAATTCCTTTAATTACTTGGGTGTAACCTTAAGCCAAAATCTAATCTGGAATGCACATGTCTCTACCATTCTATCATCAGCTAACAAAGCCCTTGGCTTCTTGAAACGTAATTTGCGCCACACACCGCCAGATGTTCCGCTTCTTGCCTACAAGGCCATTCTTTGAACAAAACTATAATATGCATCACCCATTTTGAGGCATAACCAAATCTATTTGTTAACATCACAAGAATCGCTGCAAAATTAAGCCACTAGATTCATTTATTCAATCTATTCATATGATATTTGCACATAATCTTAAAAAGCAGAGTTGAGGCCAACAAATCTTGCTTTTCGTCGTCGTATCGCCAGTACGTGCTTATTTTATAATTTCTGTTTGCAGCTCACCTCGTATTCCACCCCATCTTAGCCCTCCAGCACGCATTTCACTCTATAGTGGTCATCCCCTGGAAGTTACCCTTCCAGAGACTCATACTACAACGTTTGCTGCATCATTCTTTCCTCGCTCAGCCATGGACTAGAACGGCCTTCCACATGACGTCAATTAAAGCACCTGTCGATCCTCATTTTCAAATTGTATAACTGCCATATTTAACGAATAACATCTTTACATAAAGTTTGATTCTATCTGTAACCACACCTTATGCAATACCCTCTAATTGGGGGCATTTAAGGTAATAAGAAGTGTTGTTATGTTATGTAATTGTATTTTTGTCGACATCATATTACTGACATTCCAAGCAAACACAACCATAGTCCTGGGGTGGAGTGTGAACCCACGAGCTCGGAACATCGATTGCAGTATTACCCCAACTCAGCTTCGGCGGCGGTAGTCTGGATTCCAAATTTAGAAGGTATTTCCTTTGCGTGTCGTCCAACTTTGAGAGTGGCACCAAGCAACACAGACCATGTCGGTGGATATAGCGGTTCATGTCCACTGTGTACGTATTTGAAGTATGGTTCAACAAAAGAATCTAGCGATATCATGTTTTGAGGTTCATAAAAATTTTGTCCTGTGAACGCAAAGTTTCGGCCCAAGAGTTTAGCGCTTTAGTAATTTTGTTACACAAGATACATTATCACCAAGTAGCGTGCGGAAAAAAATACTTATTCTGAATTATAGCCTTGTACTGAAAATTATTAATTCTTAATTTCGGATGTGTTCGAATCCGAAAATCTTTAAACGTGCGCGACAACTAAGACTCAATGTTCAAGCGGACTTGCACTTTTTCGTATTGAAAGATACTGCGCCAAAGAACCTTGGAGAAACCGCGGTATTCCTTTACAAAATCTTGAGAGATATTGAAAGCACGTGTTCGCGTTTGAAATATGCTACCTGCTGAATAGTACGGAGCTGAGTGGATAGCTTGCTGCTATGTAGAACAAAAGTTTGCTTTACTGCGTTAGCTGTTGAAGTACCACTTCTCAAAAGGCGTCGTCCCTTGTCTGAAGCTGAAGCCGAGGATGCATAGAAAGAATAATATGGGAAAAGCTCCACCTCAGTGGGAATCACACGGATCCTTGCTTTTCAGGAAGGAAGCAGAAAAGAGCTTGCCCTCCCGTAGAATCAGCGGCGGGACAAAAAGATGACCGTCGCTTCTCGCGGCTTTACATCACTCCGTCATTACCTCAGCCTCTCGCGCCACGTGTTAAACTTCTTGCCTTTCGCACTGCGTGCTGGATATCCATTGTGGTCTTCATCTTTCATCTGTTCGTTCTGTGAATCGTATGCTTGCGAAGTCCGCTGAGAGGAAAACGCGATGTAAAGAAACAATTAGCGCAGTATCTGTATCACTGGTTAGAGTACACCTAAAGCTACCTCTACACCTGATCTACAGCGCGGTCGCCCAAAGCCCCCGCCGAGCGGGGCCACAGCGACTTCGACTTCGAAGCTAATAATCTCATGCCAAGCGAAACGGTGCATAACCAAAGATTCGAGACGAAAAAACACAAGCGAACCTTATAAATCATATCTGCATCATCACATCGCAAGACCGCCCGTCACTGTTGATTTGGGCGAGCATACAATGAAGAAGGGCAACATTTATCGTCCTAAGCTTTTAGTTCGTTTTTTTTATTCTGGACACTAGGCTGCAATTTAGTTTTTCTAGTTGGGGCACATGCACATCCACCATTATATCCGCAACTAGCAGCTGCAAATATCGTGCTTCTCTTATGGAAAACCATACACCCGCAAGCCTTTTTCATTTGTAATTCTGCACTGGACTTCTCGGAATGGACAACAAGAAAGAGGCGGACATAAGTAGGCTTTAGTTGGTCATTTTCCTCGATAATGCCTTGGTGTAACAGAGAAAGAGGAGAGGCAGATCATGCCTACCGTAGTGATTTCAGCTCATGGTAAAAAGGAGAATTTCCTTGCGTTGGAGAGACGTTGGCGCGCCACTTTCGCACCACAAACCCGTGTGTGGCTCCAGCAGCTGTTCCCTGCGATCCGACCGCCCTTTGCTTCTTCTGTCCAGCCGGTAGGCACAAACACGGCTTAGGCGTGGTACGCGCTTGCGAAGCCAGGCAAGAGCCTCGTTCGCCGGCCGCATAAATCAATACATGCAGGCATAAGCACAGCGAGTACGTGCTGCAGACCTGAGCAGCCGAGTTCCGGCAGCGTGTATCTTTGACATGTCCGACATTCTTGGACAAAAATTTTGCATACTGATAAACTGTAAGGCACTCATATATAAACATTGAAGATTTTGGCCATTGTTTTCGAAAGGTAGCAAAATCTTTTTTTTTTGTAGTGCTTCTATCGCTCGCATCCAGCAGTTAAAATTGCCAGAAAAAAAGCAAAAGGGAACGGTTTTTTCGATAGCAAAAACCTTACTTGCAAATAAATGCAAGCCTTCTGACGGGATATTGGCGGACGTATTTATTGTTACTGTGAAATCTTATATTATATGCAAAACTTGCATTCATAAACTCTTTCCCGTGCAAAAATGCTTTTGTCCAGAATTGCCATGAACCCATGGTTACTCGATACTCCGCGTACACTGTAGGCGGTCGCACGCGGCTGACCCATGTTTATATAGTCTTCCGGGCCCGAGTGTGGCGCCCGTGGCCACTACCAGTGCATTGTGACGTACCCCATCACATCGACTTTTCATTTCGTGTTTATAAATGTAGGCCGATACTGCAACAGTCTTCATTCCAAGAACTGATTGGAGTTCGTGCCAACCTGTGAAGCCGCCGTGATCCCCGGTTCGGACCAAAATAACAAAACAAATAGAAGCAGAAAATCACTCCCACGGGTTAGGAAGTTGGGAAATTAATCGATTGCCTTCGCACATCTCACAAACACATCTATGATTTGACTCGTGAAGCAACCAGGTATCGAGAATATTATAAACTTCATGAAAAGCATAATACAAAATTCTTGGGATGTTGCAAGGTTCTTCAAATTGTCTCTACGGCGTATGAGTTCTCTGCCTAACCATTCCTGTTCCAAACTCATTAAATTAAGTTACGTTAAGCTCTATAAATTAACCGAAAAAAGTTAAGCATTTAACTAGAACACAAAAATGGGGCTATGCGTTCTCATCTATTATGTCCTGCTTTCATGTCCTCTGGTAAAGCAGCGTAAACTTATGCAGAAAAATTTAGCACTTATAGGGAGAAAAAAGCAGAGCCCCGATGATTCCCTCTATTTAATCAGGCTCTCGAAGGTCTATGTCGTGCCATATACTGCGAAATTCAAATATATGCTGAAACAGGAACCGGATACTGCGCGCAAGGCCTCTCGCGAATGGCGCGCCGTACTCGAGCGGTGATTTCGGTACTCAGAAAATCACAAGGCGCGTCTCCTCTTCTTCGCGCATTTCCGCCCTCCATGCGGTTGTTGTAAGTTGAGTTCTTCATTTACCTAGGACGGAACAACTGGAGCAAGTGCGATTGCTTTTTGCAAGTTCTGTGCGGGAGGTTAAAAGCCTATATTGCAGCCCAGGACTGCAAACTGAGATTGGGAACAATTCGAGAAGGCTCCTTTCCGCCTTAGGCAGTGTTCGGCAGCGAAAAGCGCTCGCTGTCTGGACTGCGTGCATGGAGTCTGTACAGACTCCGTGTCAGCTGCGAATGAAGGGAGCGTCGGCTTCCAGCCGCCCAGGAAAGTATTTGTCGAACTGCCCGAGGGCTGTGTGAAAGGTTCCAATTGCGTAGTGCGTGACCTTACTGCAGTTTTCAGCCTAGGTGAGCAGACGGGCTTCTCATACATGCTGTTTACTATGCGTTAGCCTGAGAAGGATCACCGAGGCAGGTTATCAGAAGACTGTACTTTGACTTGAAAATGAACAGAGAATACGCCTATTTTTCCCTCTCTTTAGTTTCGGGAGGCACGCAGGCCTCTACTCCGAGAACAGCGGTGCTGCCAGCCGAAGAGCTTCATGAAAAAAACAAGCTGTCTGTTCTATTAATGATGTGGCTGCTGGTGCCCGTCTACCGCTACCGGCCTCCTCTTTTGCCTGGTTTATCGGTATATGACAGTTCTATGGATAGTAAATATAGTATCACGTACATGTGAGATGTGACAGAGCAATCTGAACGTAGGCCTTGCGACTGTAAGAAATATCAGCGCGATGAAACAACGAAGCTCTTCTAGCTGGCGATGACGATTTCTGTCAACGAGGTGCTAGGCTTGTTATTGTTCATTTCATTTATTTAACGTACCACAACGGGGTCAATGAAGAAGAGGTGGTACTTACGCGGGATACGAAATAATAAGAGTGTAAGAAAGAAGAAAGCAGATGTCGGGGCCAATTACGCTGTGCTGCTCGAAATTGTTGCGATAAGCAGGTAAGGTGATCGTAGTCGGACAACATATGCAGGAAGGTGAAAACTGTCCCTGCCGGGACATTGCAAGTTCTGCAGCCTGATAAAAAAAAAACAGGCTTTACGCAGGGTAAAGAAGTCACATGAAGATCCCTGTACGTATACATTTTGCTTTGAAGCAATCAGATAAGACGCTAGCTTTTATTCAGGGAAGTCAGAATGAGAATAATTCCGCACTCGACGACACGAGGTGCACAAAGTGAGCTTTATTAACATCGAGTGGTCTAATTTCAGTACAAGACTAGACACCCCGAGAAAAAAAAGAACAGAAATGGCAAGACACGAAGCTCCGTGTCATTTCTGTGCTTTGTCATAGTGTCCAGTCTTGTACTGAAGTTAGCGCGCTCATATATAAATGTGGGTTTACCAACTAGTTCCCCTTAAAAGATTACTGCATTATACTTTGAAAATAACTGATATTTTTATGTGCTCTCTCTGCTCTTGAAAATTCAGCAACTTTCTGTATTTATTTTGTTTTTACGCTGCTAGGGTGTTTTCTTTTTGTATAGAGTTTATGTATGCTGAACTTTACAGAATATGCGTGACCACGTACACAGGTTTACGTACCTCTATTTGCACATCAGGGGCGCTGATGTTCTGAGCAGCGCTCATGTTCATACATAATCGTTTGATAGCGCTATAAGGTAAGTGTATACACGACCATGAGCTTATGAAGCACTTGCGCCCAAGTGTGTTAAGATTCTTTCTATATTTGTGTCTTTGCATTCCGCTAGATAGGCTACCATTTCTGCTCATTTAGGGTGAGTGCATGAAATCAGAGCGGTTGGTTTCTTTCTCGCTGAACTAGACGGCACAGGGAAGCGCCAGTTAGTCTTTCTGCAGTGGCACAGCGCATAACTTGTCCCCTTTTTGCAAGAAGTATGCTTACCATTTTTTTCTAACTAAAACGTTCGTCTTCCAAAACTTCTCTGCCCTTCCTGCCACCCACTGACTTGGTAAGCATGCTAACCAACTCTTGTCAAGGAGAGATTGGCCGCAGCAACGCTGTACGGAAGCTCGGAAGATTGCAGATGCTTGGTTACTTGAAGAAATTCGTTTCAAAGGTTTCGCAACAGCGCTTATAGAGTTCAGTGAGGGTCTACAAGTATTTCATTATGTAAAGAGGTGTCTAAAGCATGGCGCTTGTATTTAATACGCTCTAACGGTCCCTGTAACGTCATTTGTTGAGACCGGAGGAAACAGCTTCTGCGTGATAACGAGAATAGATGCTGCCCCCTTTGGGCGATTGGTGAACGCTCGGTTGTGATACTTCAGGGCGCGCGGGTTAGTGTAGCATGTCTCAAGCCAACTAATAAATCTCACATGAACTGCCTTATTTATTCCCGCAGGTTGGCAACGCTGGCGTCAATTAAATACAAGGAGAGGGTTTCTGCATTTTAACAAAATATTTCAAAACCCAAGCAAATGGTTATACCGAATTTGGAATTCTGGCCACTTGAGTGCATTGCGCGTAGAAACGCGGCAAGCTGCTGTGCGATTAGCTTCGTGGCACATTGTTTAATGACTGGACGCACTCATCTTTCGGTAAGCCGCCATCAGAACGGATACCAGTGGCTGAGCCTTGCAAAGTGTGGGACGTTCAGAGAATGTGCGTTTGCAGAAAATTTTTCTTATTTGGCGCGAGCTTTCTTGGCCGAGAAAAAAAAGCTCCTAGAGCAGAGCTGTTCCAGCAAAAGTCGCGCCATTTGCGGTCCGTTCAGCGCTCTACAACGTTAATATCAATCCCGTTGCCTTATAAGCAGGTGTGGAAAATTTCGTTAACAGACCTTATAAGAAATTAGATTATTTTGAGATAAAACCAGTCCTTCATGCTTTAGGCGACCGCTATCAAATGTGCTTTGTCGCCTTAGACTGACAATGGAGCAGTTTAGAAAATGTCTAGCTACTCTTTAATTTCTCCCCAACCAGCAGCTCAAGTCTAGTGCGCAAGACTGAAGGCCACTATACGCTCTCCACGTATACTGACGTTCGCCTGACACTGTTTGCTAGGTGTGCTTTCCAGTGAGCCTCAGATAACAAGCTGTAATATCCTTCGCTACTACATCAGCACTCAGCCAGCAAAAAACAAGAATAAATGAACTGGAGCGCAGAAAATATAAACTCTTATTTGAACTTTAAAAACGAACTGAGGAAAACTGCTCTAGACGATGGCACTAACGGACGATTGCTTCATGAAAGAAACAAGGAGTAGCTAACCCAAACGACGTCAAATAGCCAGTGCAGGGAAAAAGAAGACATCGAAAATAAAAGAGACTGTCACAGCTAGTCAAAAGGCACCTGTCGATAGAAGAATAAACGCAAAAGCCAACTGTTTACTAAGCAGCTACTCGTGCTCAAGCAGCGGAGTGAAGAAACTGACTACAGCAAAAACGAGAAATAAAAGAGGGCCGGTTTATTAATACCTGAGCAGGAAAGCATATCACTCATGGTATCGAAAATAAACAAGCTAGGTATTGCTCAGAGGAGGCCGAGAGGAAACTGAACCTCAAAGGATACGCAAGCAATTCATTAAGAAAGCGATAGTCTAGCATATCAAGAAAGACTATCAGAGCTGGGCGCGAACGCCATTCGGCGGGCCGGCCCCAAAATATTTTTTGCCTCAGCTCCGTGTTGATCTAGCCGCATGTCATTACTAGCGTGCAAGTATGGAGCACATTTTCCTCTTTCGTCACCTTCGAAGATTTCAGCTGGTGCCTAAGCTTCTAGCATGTATTCTTTGTAGGCTGTGGCGTCAAAAGCAACCCACGGCGTACGGCGGTCTCCTACTTTCTGTCTACTGGTAATACCATTCATTATTCAATAGGCATTGAACATACACGAAGAAAACTTCTAGGCTTTGAGTCACATTTTCAAGGAAATAAAACAAGGAATAAAGATGATAAATGTATTAGATGAAGACAGGGTACTACAGTGCAATCTCTGGCACTTGGTCAATACAGCATTGAAATATCTGAGGTTTTTTAGCACATTTAAGGAAACAACTTTCATTTGACATCCAGCTGAAGCAAAAGGTGAACCAAAAAGCCATTTTAAATAGGTATGACGCACACAAAACGTACACATCGTTGCAACCAAAGAAAATATTTGTTAACGATTAAAAGAATGCGTCTGTTTCTGTATATAGAATGCAACAATCTGGTCAGCATCTATAGAAAGAGGATAGGAAGGGAAAACCCAAGAAAAATCGCATACCTTGAAAAAAGATGCAAATGAAGCAGAAACTACAGGACGTTTGCATAGTTTCAACAATGCGTCAATGGTGACAGTTCTGAAGATATCAATGTCTGCAATAAATAAATCGCATCCCATACCTCTTTTCTCTCAGAGGTTTCATAAAATTTTTGTTTGTAAATGTCTAATGTGTTCCGTTGCCACTGGGTATTCATCTATTGTGCAATTTAGCTTAGCAGTTTTCAGAATATCAAATCAGGAAGTGGTCAGTTACATGGGGCTGTAGTGTTTGCTATTTCCGTCTAGCGGAAAACATTCAAGGACCAGACGGGAATAACAATACAAACACTATATTTGCAGCTTAAGCACCGCGGAGCAAAAGCATTTATCCGCATATTTTCGCGCGCCACTGGCGCCAATTCATCAGCTGCGCTCGCTTTGCATGGTATGAATTTAAGAAAACAAAATACCAGGTGCTCAAGCGGTAGCATGACAAGATAGAAAAACATAAGAAAAGCAGATAAAGGTCAACGATGAAAATAACGAAAGGTCTTACAATACGTGTCACTAAGATAAATAAACTGGGGTGAAGAGTAGCTAGAAAAACAAATAATATAACGGTTCATTCGTCCTCGCGGCTGGCAGAGCGCGGCTTTTGTAAACACAGTACACGAGAAGCCTGATGCCTGCTTTGCTCACAGCGGATGTGCAACGTCTGAGCACATGAGTGCACGGAAAGAGAGTAGTCTGAACAGCGCCAGGCAGTGCATTGCATTGAGGTTGCAGTTGTGAAAAACCATGACAGGCGGGGTGGCGCTTAACTTGGAAAGTTGTTTTCTGGAGTAAAACAAAAATACACCGAAAATTTCCTGAGCACAATTAGAATAAGGCAAGCCATTAGAGGAAAAGTATTATCCATTTTAGCAGTGAGCTCCTCACTATACTATTTTCGTCTGAATACGCAGCACAATGCACTTTATCCTTTTAAACGAACACTCACCAAAGTCATAAAGGAAAAAAAAATAACCGTAAGAGAATTCTCTTACGGTTATTTTTTTTCTTTATGACTTTGGTGAGTGTTCGCTTAAAAGGATATGCTGAATTTCCCTCGCCAGACGGCTTTCCGTCGAACCCTCAACTATAAGCACAATGCACTGTTGCGATAGTTTGTCAATTTTCTTTTTTCTGAAGGTTATTCAGTTTAATTTTAGTGTAAACTTTTTTTGCTGCGGCACAGGTCATGGCGAGCCAGAGAATAGTTTTATACTACTCAGCAATGTCGCGAGGACGTTTTAAAATTGTTCCAAATTGAGCGTTGCAGCTAAAAAAGAAACTCAAGAAAACAAGACCCTGTGCTGGCAGTGTCTGGACACATGACAAAAAGTATCACACACATACGTTGTCCACAAAAAATTTGATGGGCAAAAAGGAAGTTACCATTTTATTACGAATTTTTTACGGAGACCAAGTTTTGCACTAGTCTCTAAAATTAAAAAGGCTGTCACAGGATGGGATTTTTTCACCCTAGATATATAAGAGAAATTTCTTTTTACACTTCAGTTAAAAGCCACAAATATTTTAATCAAATCTAAGAAGGTTGAGCGGCTACAAAAACTAATAATATAAAGGGTTGATCCGTCCTTGCACATGCTAGAGTCCCAAATCGCCAGAGTCACATCGAAGTCCCAAATGCGTCCTGAAACAAAATTCGCTACACTTGTGATTAGAAAGAAGCCTTTGCCAAAGGTTCCGAAGCCTCTTGCGCGGAACCCGTGTTAAGCTCTATAAGAGAATCTTAAACCTCTATTGTGAACCTGCTTCCTACTTGCTCGCACAAGACACGTTCTCTGTCAGCTCTATCTCTGTAATCAAAATGCAATGTGTATAAAAGAAGAACGCTCAACTACCAGTGATTTTATGCTTCTCTTTTTGTGAGTCACTGTGCGAAGTATCCGAGCTCTTCGTTCGCAGTGCTGCAACGCGAAGACGATGTCTTTTCCAGAACACACGGCATAGTACTTTGTATACCTGCTCTTGAAACCAGGGCAGTATTCGCAAACGCTCTCTCACTGCACAGTGCGTAAAGAGAGCGCCATTGCTTATGCAAGCGGTAGGTGAAAGGGACGCAATGCAGATACAAATTATCTCTTTGTCGGCAAGCCGCGCGCCTTTCTTCTGGGGCATCTTCGTAAGGATACCTGCCTTAAAACATGCCGTAAACCTCATGGACTATGAGAAAAGAGGTTGAAAATGAAAGGAAGGAAAGAGGGCAGAGAAGGAAATAAAAGCCACATGACCTAGCTTTACGCTCCATGGCCACGTTAGCCTTGCTTTCGAAATTCGGACGCCCAAGGCACCACTCAAGCTACAGGCCATATGGAATATGACTGCCTGTACTGTTTACGTTGCCCCCATTTATGTTTGATGCATACGATGCATTTCCCTCACTAGAAAGAGGACTATACGCGCAAGCGGAAAGGAAAGCACGGTTGGGGGGGGGGGGGGGGTAGGTAATTTGAAGTATCACGCTTCACTGGGCGCATTTGTGCCACTTTACGAAATTTTCACAATACTTGTCTGCCATTTTGGACAGGAACTGTTATTACACCTATACTTAATGCAAAAACCCGCAAAGTCGGGCGAGGCAACATGACTCTTAACCATGAAGATGATAGCATGCAATCTCACTCTAGTTTTGTACATTCTTTTTTTTTCTCTGTGTACATTATGAGCTTGATATTTTCCCGGTGTAAACCGCAAACGGCTTACGTTAGTTAGGTGGTTTTATGCACTTTGTCTTTGTGGAAATCATATGTATAGCCGACCTGCCCGACAGTAGATTTCAGCCATTTGTAATAAAGAACAGCAAGCACAAGCATATGGCATTGTTTCATGCATATCAGACTGATGATGTACTCACGCAAGAATTTTGTAATTTTATTAGATGTTTGTCCTCAGCCCTCAGATTCCTAGTCTAATTATCCCGATTTGGTTCACTTAAGAATTATAGATTTCATAAAACTCAAATAAACTTTGCGACATCTGTTACAGTTCCTTTCAGACAGTTCCCATGCTTTCACCACTGTTTATATCATTTATGGGTGATTAATTTTGTTGGACTGCCCGGCGGAACTAGTATGTTTCCCGCTCGATAGGTCAAACCGCTGCTCCATTTGCTCATAATAATAATAATTGGTTTTTTGGGGGGAAAGAAAATGGCGCAGTATCTGTCTCATATATCGTTGGACACCTGAACTGCGCCGTAAGGGAAGGGATAAAGGAGGGAGTGAAAGAAGAAAGGAAGAAGAGGTGCCGTAGTGGAGGGCTCCGGAATAATTTAGACCACCTGGGGATTTGCTCGTAACCTGGCGATTATAACAACAGAAAGGCATCTGAAGGATAAGTACACAATATGAACCTTACATTTTATTGAATCCTGAATGCACCTTTAACAAGCGCGTGCGCAGCAATTGAAAAATAGTACATCGACTTTCTAGCATGTAAATAGCATAGGATATGCCGACCACTGTCACAAGCAATGGCTGATAAAGCAATGAACAGCATTTTTATAGGTTTCCACAGAGTAAACTTTTAGGACGTTTTTATGGTCATTTTTTTAGTCATCCGCACGCCATTCTGGTGTGTCTTCAGCTAGACTTTGGAAGTGCCTAGATAGATTTGGGCTCGAAGTCTAGAGTCTGACGGAAACCCGTCTGGTCGGGATGGTACATGACGAAAGAAGAAGGCACCGACCAAAAGAAAAGATGGAATGACGTTTCGGCTCCCCCACGGGAGCCTTATTCACAATCTTGTCTCAGTGATGATGGGAATTGGCCATACGTCTGGCGAATATGCTTGAAGTCTAGAGTCTGACGAAAACCCGTCTGGTCGGGATGGTACATGATGAAAGAATAAGGCGCCGACCAAAAGAAAAGATGGGACGACGTTTCGGCTCCCCCACGGGAGCCTTGTTCACAAACATTTAGTTGTGAACAAGGCTCCCGTGGGGGAGCCGAAACGTCATCCCATCTTTTCTTTTGGTCGGCGCTTTCTTCCTTCGTCAGATTTGGGCTCCTTTATGTGGTTCTGTTGCTGTGCGGATGGGTTGGTGTATGGTTCACTAGCTGTCTGTAGTGAAGAAGGATTTTTCTACTTTTCGTTTCTTCCAAGGCAAGTATGGCCATCTGCGAAGTGATGTTGGTAGTGATGCCGCCAACATGTAAATCATGTTACCTGCTAAGGCGACTCGCTAAATTCTAATAGTAAGCTTCTCAACGATTACAGTTAGGAGCCTCCTAGCAATTAGAGGTTTGACCATGAATCATACACTTACATATTTAGAACTTCTAAAAAGCGATTTCGGCTGGTTATTTGGCTGCAACAAGTTCCGGCCATCTTGACAATCGCGGCTGTCAAGCGCGCCGTCACATCTACCAGATGACGTGTTATATGGCCCCGCTTTAGTCACGGCCTGAATGGAGGCGATTGCTCTCCAGTCGCCCTTCACCCTTCCGCGCAGTGGCTGACAGCAGCGCCAGCACTGAATGGCTTGTAGCACGCATCCATTCCCTACGGACAGACCCTGAAGAACGCCGCTTTTCCCGATGTTCCAGCCAGTCCTCGAAAAGGGGACGGAGGGCCATGCTATCGAATCTTCTCTCGTTCCTGCTCCTGGAGGGAACTTGAGAACAGGGAACTGAGAAAAACTGAACTGAGATATCTGACACAGATAAAGTAACTGCGCTGCAGTAACCACATGCGTAGTTGGAGTGTTTCAAAAAAGTTTCTGCATTGAAACTTTTTGCTTAATGTATAAAAGCACACAAACTCTCGCCGATGACTACAGTTTCTGCACAACAATCAATAGCTACGAAGATGGTATTTTTTGAGCAATTGCCTCGACATGCTAACAGAGTGGTACAAAAAATTACAGACGGCATTTAGACTACTTACATGCTTTGAATACGAAAGCATTCTTTCACAATTTTATTTAAATTTCATTGTTATCAATGTTTATTTTTCATCTTCCTCTCATATGACACCCCTACTAAGTAGCATAGGGTCGTAAGGCAGCGCATATACGAGGTTCCCCTTAATTCGCCAGGAAGCAACGCGGTTTTGTGGCCTACGAGCTGCATGCTTGCCTCGCAATATGAAAGGCCTGGGTTCAGTTCCCCGCACCCTAGGAAGAAGTCTTATTTTACTTTGACAGCACGGGGAGGTCATCTGGGACTTTTGGGACCAGTGATGCTGGTGCACGCCGACACCGGGTTTCGTTGCTGATGAGACATATAATGCATTCACATTAAAAATGGGAATTTGAGATAAACGCGACTAAATCAGTTTGCTTGGCGATAACAAGAAAAAGGCCACGTTATGACTTTCCGTACCTTATTACGGTGAAGGCCTTTCTTGACTCATGATTAGCATGGAAGGAAGTTGTAGACGGAAGTTGTCCGCGCGAACTGTCAGTCATAAGTTGTATGGTAAATAAAACAGAAGTGAAAAAGTTCATTAAGCAGCAGATCTTAAGCAACATATCTGTAATGAAATAAAAAAGCAAAAAAAGAATCAAAGAATAAAAGCTAAAATAAAAGAAAACAAAAAATCAGAGGACGCTTAAGCTCCGTGTTTAAGAGTGGGAGGCGATAGCGGATTGCAGCGTTGCCAAGGGGTCTACGGAACGCTATGGCCCGTTCGGCGCTTCGCCTGTATCACATATCTCGGTGGACACCCGAACCGCGCCGTAAGGGGAGGAAAATGAAATGAAAATTGGTTTTAAGGAAACGAAGTGATGCTGTCTCACATATCTCAGTGGGCACCCCAACCACGCCGTAAGGGGAGGAGTATTCCGACACGCGGTGCCGACAACTACAACTACTGCTACTGCGGAGCCGATTGCTTTTCGACCGGACGAGCTTTATACGCTGTCGCGCAAAAAGCAGAAACACAAAATGGCAGAAAAAAATGACAAGCAGAAGTGCAATCCTGTAATTTTTTTAACGCCACAATACTGGCCGAACTTCACCAGGATAAGTACTTAGGCATCACACTAAAGTACTTATCACGTCTGATAACACTCCCGCCTTGATAACACTACTTTGGCGGCATTATTCAAGCTATTACTTCTCCGAAGATGTCTTTGAACACATTCAGAAGATGTACCAAGACGTCTATTAGTCTAACAAAATTATTGTACCCAGGACAAATTTGCACAAAAAATAGCATGCTAACACACTTTTTATTTATTTACAAATACTGCTGTCTCAACAAGACCAAGCAGGTGGGCATGACGTACAACATTTTCTCTTGATTAACATCAATTATAAATAAGCTCTTGCGTTTAACGTAGGAAAGACAAAAAAACATGGGAAGAGAACAAAAGTGAACAAGCACGCATTTCAGTTATGTAGAATGATTTTTACGTAATCTTGCAGAAATGGACTTGCACACACTACCCCTCAGAATAATGATAACCTGATAAATTTACAGAAAAAAACGTCACAGAATGCCACGACGCAAAATACAGCAGCAGCACCTGGTCAAAATTATCAGTGGAAAAAATTTCAGAGGGGAGACCATTCCATTGACTAACTGTACGAGGAAAAAAGAATATCAATACAAGTCAGTACGGGCATGGAAAGGCAGCAAATTGTGAGCGTGACGGTGCCTTGACACGCGTGGCAGGTAACGTTGAATGTATGGCCGTCCATTAAATTCTAGCGACTTTTCACACATCGTGAAAAGAAATTTAACTCGTGCTATAGTTCTTCGCAATTCTAAGGTAGGGATTAGGTTGTCAGCCATGAGTTGTGACAAGGAATCAGTGGGCGTGAACTTGTTGAAAATGAATCTCACTGCTCACCTCTGAACCATTTCAAGTTTATGTTTATGCATTAGATGATAGGGATCCCATACTATGGCTGCCTACTCTAATTTCGGCAATACGTAAGTTCTGTAGGCTAGCATTTTCAAATCATGAGGTGCTCAGGTCGTTCTCTCATTCAGCAACAGAACTGAACTAGTAAAAGTGCAGCGTAAAACATCCCGGTTTCTTAGTAACAAATATACACACTGATTGACCCCCTAAACCTGCGGCTATTTCGGGCTTAGTGACACTGTCATTCAGAACGCAACAAGCATGACTCAGATATTTATTTCGCTTCATTCAGAACTACAAGAGAGGCCTATCAAAATACTTATGTTTTTCGCAAAAAAAAGGTCATCAAGACATGAACACGCACACGATGTGACAGAATAATCATAACATAATGGAACGTTCATGTATTAGTTCCACTCGATATCAGACAATAGAATCTGTTCGATTCTTGAATCGATACTGCTAGTTAAGACTCATTATGTGAGCTCACGTCACAGTTAGAATTCATATCACTGTAATAAATAACGCAATCCTGTTCGCATAATCAAACGCCTCTAACATCTTGACTTTTTAACACGCTCTCTGCGAATGCAGTGCTTGAACTTCCTTTATACAGCCATAGCTGCTAGGCATCCGTCCCTGACTTCATCGTCGCCGTCGGCGTAAACGATGGGTGCTAGCGCAGCCACAGGTTAAGCCGGTAATCCTGAGCCGCGTAAGCCTACGGGTGGCTCAGTTTGGAACAGCCGCCTGCCAGTGCAGGCGTACATCACGTGACCACTACAACAGTAGTCGTCTTACTGAACGCCCAAACAGCTATCGCTGAACCTCGCGTTATATAGTCGTAATCATCCTGTGTTTTTCTTTTCCTTTTGTTGACCCTCCTGCTACGGCCTCGGATGAGACTGGCAGTATTGAAAATGAATAAATAAAAAATATCCTTAGGCGTCGCAGATTATATTGTCGTGGCAGCACTTTTGCGCGCGCAAGGCACTGCAGCTAGATGGCAACGAAGGGACCCAATTATATATGTCTTCACAAACGCAGACAGTCTTCACAAGCGAACACAGCGCGAACAGCGCGCACAACATCCATGTCCGCGTAAGTAAGAGGAGGAAGTATTGAGGGTGCGCACTTTGTGCGTACTGTCTGCATGAGCTTCGAAGGAGAGGATTAGCGTCATTCGAAGGGCCAAATAGCCTCGCGAGAACAAAGCAGCTCCTGCATGTGTTCCTGTAATCAGCAGAAGGGCAGACGTGACACGTCGTTTCCCGTTTATCAGTCTGAAGTAGATATTTGAGGGAATGCATTTCAGCAACACTTGCACCCAGCGTTTGGCAGGTGCTTCTGCACTCTTCTGCAGTGATAGGTGGGAAATGTCCGTCCCTTTGGTTGAGCGTCATTACACTGGTAGTAGTAATAGTAGTAGTGGTGGCCGTAACTGGAGGGTGATAACCATTGCGATCAGTGCCACCAATAGAAGGAGGAAGACGGTTTCAGTGGCGTTACTCATGACATGACTGAAACGCGCAATGGCAACGAACCACACCGAGTGATGCCATTTCTTTGTGGTTTATGGGGATGGAACGTACCAGAGCGACTCAAGCTATGAGGGACGCCGTAGTGAAGGGCTTCGGAAATTTCGGCCACCTGGGGTTTTTTACCGTGCCTGACGTCGCGCAGTACACTAGCCTCTAGAGCTTCGTCTCCGTCGAAATTCGACGACCGCGGCCGGAATAGAACCCGTGTCTGTCGGGTCAGCATCCGAGCGCCATAGCCACTGAGCCACCGCGGCGGCATGCGCCATGTGTGACAGCTTTGTTCTCTACTTCCTCACAATTCACACTGCTGTGACGACCTCCCGAAACAGACGCTTGGACTTCGTCTCTCAGACTCAGGCATTTGTCGAGCACATCGAAAGTATTGACTGCCACTTCTGAGATCATGGGACCGGCATGGCTGAATAACCCTGCATGTGACATCTGAGGCTGCGACGAGACCGCATTTCATATCCTTTGTGTGTGGTAAGCGTACAGTTCTCAAAGACATTCTCCGTACCATGCGCTGAAACAAATCGATTCACGCCCTCTAGCGTATATCACGATTATTGGAGGTGCACTAAAGAGGAATCTGAACTTGTCTCTTTAGCGCAGTAACCCCCTCTACACGTTCCGGGCATTCTCAGAAACTTCGAATTATTGTCGTGTGCGGCCGACTGCACTTATTAAGTCGGATTAAACGTAATAAGTCTCGCCTTTTTTGAACTCAGATCTGTAGGTAGGCGGAGTCAACCCACGCTTGTAGTGCCTTTCAGCTAGTCTCGTGGCGACTTCGCTTTCTCTTTTATTTTAGTTTTTAGTTTTCTGAGAATAAACAGTTTCAGTCACAGGCAATTAAGCCGCAAATTAGTCCCACGGAAGTAAAAATACACGGCGACTCTTTGATTTACATATCCTTCCGCCTATGGCACGGGACTGGCTTACGCGTTGGTTGACTCCTACCTAGTGCGTTGAGTTAAAAGAAAGGCTGGAGCAGCGGACGTTTAATCCGATATAATTAGGGCAATCAGCCACACAGGACAAAAATTCCAAGTTCCTAAGAATGCCCGAAACGCGTAGGTAGAGTTCCCGCGGTAAAAAGGAGAGTTCAGATTCCTCTTTAGTGCACCTTTAATAGCCTGCACTGCACGCTGTAGCTTTGCAAAGCCTTTTCGCCCCCTGTTTTTTTTTTATCACACTCTATTCTCCCTCACCTCTATATTCCCCCATCCCTTTCCCTTAGTGCAGGGTAGCAAAATTCTTTATTCTACCGTTTAAGCTCCCCACCTTTCCACATCCTCTTCCTGCTTCTCCTCGTCTAAGATCTGAATGTGCCCTTCATGACTATCAAGGGACTGGAGAGAAGCGCTTCATGATTGTTTGCAAAACAAAATGTTGTCTATAGTGGTACATACATATATGCATGTTGGTCTCAATATCTTTGCCTCAATACATCGTGAAAGGAAAATCCCTCCGTAACTATCGCTGAATATCGTGTTATACAGTGGTAGCTGCCCTGTGCGCTTTTTAATCAGTCTTCGCAGCGCTAGGCAATAATTCCGCAAATGCAAAAAAAAACCTTTCCATAGTTAAACTTTGCGCTCTGAAGGAATTATAACCGACAGGAACCGTTACTTCTAATTCTTTTTTATATATTGTGTTTCTATAATGATAAACAAGTCTTGCACTGAGATGCCATAGAAAAGTAGTTGCTCAACAAACTAGTGCTTTTTAGTGCGAAAGAACTTGTAGCCTACCCCAAGCGATTTCGGCGATGTCTCACACGAAAAAAATGAAGCCTCAGCCAGCCTCAGTAAGCGCCCGCAGCCCTAAAGTTAGAGCCAGCGCCCATCTCCCGATCGCGCTGGTTGGTTCGCGGCTAAGTTCCAGGCGGTGCTGCGTTTGCTCTTGAATTTCTGTTTGGTTTCCTGCGTTCTTTTCCTGTTTTTTTAAAGGGTAACTGAAAGCCGGAGCGTGAGCTGTTGTCCACAAGCTCTCCAGGCCATAGGAGCTCCCCCTGGTCGGCCTGTCTCTCCCTTGATGAGTTCTTACTTGATTCCTTCTTTCGTGGCGGAGTAAGCAGCATCCCTGTTTCTTTCGTCCCCGTGAATTGGGGCTGAATCAGGCCCCGAGGAATTTCAGACAACTGTGAAATCGACAACCCCGCACTACATGCGAATTATCGATGTCCGGCACTTCGGCCGTGGAGGGATCATTTGCAGATCGCCAGACAAGGCATGTGTGGCAGACCTCGCGTGCACCTCCTTCACCAATCGCCCCGTGAGTGCGTTCATTCCCCCTCAGCTGGTGTGTTCTAAAGGACTTGTGTGCGGTATGGACCCATGGCTGAGCGCGTCTGAGACGCTAGAGAAACTAACTTCAGCTCGCGTGATTGCCATTCACCACTGCAGCTGAGTAGTGGACGGGACGACGGTTCCAACCGAGACAGTTGTAGCTAGGTTTGTGGAGTCGAATTGCCCACCTGAGTTCAAGGTGTAGCCATTCATTTTTCATGTCGATCGCTTCACATCAAGGCCCGTACATTGCCGGAATTGCTAGAGGTTTTGTCATAGACCTTTACAACAATGGCGAGTGCCATGGATCGTATAGTAGAGAATATATCTGCGTTCGTTTTGCAGGTCATCGCATCGCAGATTTCCAGTTTGTAGCAAGCATCCACTGCACCCTTTTGTGGCACAATCTCCCCAGCTTGAGTGGCGCCTCCCCAAACCTCTGTGGCCTGCGGCTACTCAACCAGAGCGTTTGTCTATTCCTCCAAATTGATATTCAAATCAGAATCTGCAGAAGAATAATCAGTAGTGTGCGTTGAAATGAAGGTTGAGATCCTCGCTCAAAAGCGCAGTGGGTCTCCGCTAGGTATTGTTGGTCCGTCTTGCCCTCTGCCGAAGGCGAGAAGGAATCACCCCAACTCTACACCGAAAGGCAGTATTTTGGCACATTTGGTCACCACTGAGGCTCTTTCGGCAAAATATGATCGCTGAAAGTGTTACAGTAGAACTGCCGATCAATTCTTTCTACTTGGACAGATTTAATTGGTTTAACCAATAACTTACTTTCAGCATTAATTGTTCTTCAGGAAACTTGGCTCACTTAAGATTCAAGGTGCACTCTAAACACTTATCACTCTTTCACGCGAGATTGGCCGACAAGGGGTGGTGGAATGCTGTTTTTCGTATCCTCAAAATTTTGCCAGAGGGGAAATGTATAATTTCAAAATATGAGCAGTTAGTGCAAAATTCAGGCTGTAGATCCGAATCATCCTGGATACCAACCATTCACTCTAGCTAATGTATATTTTTCCCCAGGTGCGCATGACATTCGGCCTATAGACTCGTTTTTATCCAGTTGCAGCACGCAGGTTTTGATTGTTGAGGACTTCAGCTCGTATCATGTTTCGCGGGGGTTTAGAACAGATCGCTGCGGTACACGATTTTGGGACTGCGCTTGTGAAAATAACCTCATCTGCCTAAATTCAGGTCTCTCCACATTTGTCCGAGGCCAGTTTTCTCAGCTTTAGATCTAACATTTCCCTCCCCTGGCATTACTGCTTCCGCTTAGGTGTCAGTTGACTGTGCCGCTAATAGTGATTACCTTGCGATCACTTTCCAGGTTGAGTGCCAGTTGGCCACTCCTAACAGCGACCACCGCACCTTCATAAATTACAAAAGCTTTAAAAGTACCCTTAAATTAGAACTTCAAGCTTTAAATCGAAAGGTGTAGACAGTGCCATAAGCATTTGTTTAATTTTAGACGGAGCTAGACAGCAATCTCAGTTTTTGGTCCAGGCAATTAAAGAAACATCGCCATGTTTTTGGTGGAAAGCAGAGTGCACTCGAGATATTCGGCGCCGAAAGGCTGCATGAAAGAAACTTTACACAATGAGTGCCCGAAAAACTGGATTGATTATAAGTTCGTCGCGGCTACATTTAAGCGCACCGTATCTCGCGCAAAAGACATATGATACTCAACACCGGATTTATTTTTAATTATGGAAATAGGCGTGCGTTATTTAACTATCTAAAGTCAAGACAACTACTCCCGACCGCAGTGAACGCAGTCTTCCTAGGCGCAGACAACCTCGGACGTTGCTAAGTATATAGAAGAGATATGTATGTGTCTTGATTATCGGTTTTCGACTCATCTTGCTTCTCCTCCATGATTTGTCAGCTCATTTGACGATTTCGAAGAGGTCGCTATCTTTGATCTGTCGCAAACTATGTCCCGCCTTCCACTGGCGGCCCCTGGCCCGGATGGTGTCACTTATTCTATGACCAAAAGTTTGTTCGAGGAACCTTGCCACAACCTAATCGCGCTCATAAATACTCTATTAATAAAGGGCCGTGGATTCCGAATGAGTGCCGTTATTCATGTACGTAAAAAGCAGGAGGACGGTTACGTGGCAGGCAAGATAAGGTGGATTTTTCTAACTTCGAATCTCGTAAAGTTAATTGAAAGGGTTTTGCATGGCAGAATAAAGTCAGTCATTTGAAAGAATGGGTTAGTGAAACGTTGTCAAAAAGGTTTCAGGCCAGGATGCTTTATATGGTGTGATCATACCGACCTGAAGAGCCGCATACAATTAGCTCCTTGCAGATAGGAACACGTTGCACTTGTTACTTAATATGTGTCGAAGTTTTATGACAGCGTTTAGCACTGAACGCTGTTGCAAAGTTTATAGGTTGCAGGACTTCCGAGCTACTTTGTTGCATGGGTTTCTGAATTTCTAGCTGAGTGAGAATTTTACTGCTTCCAGAGCGGTGTTTCCTCTGTCCGATTTCGACAAGCGAGAGGAGTGCCCCAAGGTGCGGTCCTGTCCTTTGTTCTTTTCAACATCTTACTTAGCAGTATTCCCTGAAGTCATAAGTGCGTGTATGCACGAGAAATGGCATTCTTTGCTTCCGAGAATGGCATATACTCTCTGTACCAGTTCTTACAGTCTTACCTCAATGTCCTGGACCAATGGTTAGGCGGCATTAATCGGTCCCTTAGTGTAAATAAATGTGCTTATTGGTTTTTCCACTCTCATGTGAAGTTAGTATCTTTAATGTGCATCGGCACCATGTAATTCCTCAAGTGACAACTATCAAATACCTCGGAAAAATTTATGATCCTTCACTTTCCTGGCGGGCCCACATAGAGCGTATCACTGCGAAAGCAGTCCGAGTTGTCAGCATGCAGCACAGGCTTATCAACATCCGTTCCGCCATGAGAAGGCACTCGCTGCTGATGATCTATAGAAAGCATTCTCGTCCAGTATTAAAGTTCGGCTGTGTATCGTTCTCTGGAACACCTGTATAAACTTCGCTCCAGCCTTACTTCTCTTGGAGCTGCAGGCATTGCGCCTCTGTCTGAGCCTTCCAAAATTTGTGGCTAATTCTGTTTTGCACATGGAGGCACGGGTTCCATCACTGCCTTCAATATTTCGGCTCTTAACAGTCCAAAGGTTTGTAAAAATGTGTGATTCGTCGCTACATGCTTCAAATTTGATCTTCCTTCGTCAGCCTAGGACATTTTTCAGCGAAAGCTGGTCTCGGTTCCATACTCCACAGATTTTTTGCGACCTCTTAAATGTCCGAATTTCAGATATCCTTCCGGTGTGCGCCAATTCTACATCTGTTCAGATTATCTTTGGTGAAAACCTTTCAAACCATGCAAAATATATGCCCTCTTACTACAAGATTACTTGATGTCCTTTCACCCTCATCTTCTCATTGCGACAGACGCCTCACAGTGTAGGTTCTTTCTTTCTCTCTCGAATGGCCATTTTCACTCCGCCTACCCGACTTCACCTATATTTATTTGGCCGAATTTTGAGCAGTAGTCCTGGCTTTGCGCATGTAAAACAGCTCTTTGTCTGCTGTCATAAATATGACGCATTCATTATCTCTGTGGTCATCTCTTACAGCGTCTACGGAACCACCGGAACTCTGCTTAGTCAAATGCTTGGTATCACACCATGTGTGTTCATAGGGTTGGTTTGGGTACATGAGCAGAGAGGAATTCATATCAATGAGGTTGCTGATGCCAAGGGGAAGGCGTTTCTTCAAGGCCCCGTCATATCTCTCCTTCCGCCATGCGCATATATTACAGCGGCCAGGTTTCGCAGGTATGTGCTATCGAAAGAATTTGCAGCAGCAGCGCTTATCTCCTCTCCCGACTCCAAGCACATCTCTATCCGTGGTACAGTAAAGGATGGCGATCGCGCAAGCTTGTGGTTTCTTTCACGCGTCTACGTTTCCGCGTGCCTCAATTAAACTTAAAACAACATAAGTCTGGTCTGACGGTCTCCCCGTTTGCCCGCTCTGCGCGGAATATGAGACGACAGATCACTTCTTGTTGGCCTGCCGCAGCTTCTCCTCTTTGCGGAGGCGCCTGCTATAGCGTCCGTTGCGACATTTTAGTCTAACTTTGTTTGCTTGGGTTGTTCTATCTCTTGGTGCCTGCACCCTTGTGAGCAGCAACAGGAATGTACTATCCGCCATTCAAACTTTCCTTTCAGACAAGAAACGGCTTTCACCCTAATTTTTTTCTGAATTTCATCTTCTGGCTACTCGTGTTCAAAAGTCACTTTAATATTCTCCAAAGCTTCCTAAACACGACAAGATTAGCCCCGTTCTCTTTCTCAGTCATCAATCTCGCAGCGTCTGATTTTTAATTTCAGTCAACTAATCTGCACTGCTATTTTTTAATTTTATTTATTAATGTTTAATATTTTTAATGTTTTTAGCACCAGTCAGTTGCCGCCTGTGTCTTGGCCAATCGCCCGCAGTGGGTATGTGCCATTATCCTCTTGAAGACACCAACAGCAACAGTAAGGGAATGGATGTGCATGGCAGTGGACTAAGTAAAGTTCAATTTTGGGGTGACCCTGCAAGGTAAGGACGGCAATGAATGGTATTGCACATGAGGCATGTCCACCTTGCTTTGGCACAACATTTCGGGCTTAACAACGATAAATCGGCGCCCATTCTTTTCAGCATGCTGACAAAAAATACCACACTGCTAATATGGAGAGGGAAAATCTGCAAACGAATAAATTCTGAGTATTATCATTTACATTTAAATAAATACAGAGCTCCGTGATATCCGTGTCCATGCCCGTAGCTGAGGACTTTATATCAGTGCCTGCCGTGGCCGTATCCACTGTAGCCTCCATATCCGCCGTATCCACCGCATCCACCGTAAACGCTGTAACCTAAATAGTCACCGTAGCGTCCGTGTCCGTAACCACGGTAGCCGCCATATCCTAAGTAGCCGCCATAGCCACGCCCGTAGCCGTAGCGAGAAGTAACAGCAGCAATTGCAATGCACAAAGCGAGCAGGAAGAGCTGAAAAATAAGCGAAGCAAAATTTCTTACTCAGTATTCTAGAGATCAAGACCATGAACACGGAATCTAGGTAAAACTTCAGCTCGTCGCACAACAGCTTCCCGTTACGACCGAGCAGTTAATTATTAGGTGGCAAGGACGAAAGCTGAACAAGGGGCATGAATTCTATGAATTGAAATGGCAGCTGAAGAAAGCCGGAAAGACACAAAGGGCACTTTGCGAATTTTCGAGAGCTCTTGAAAGACACGGTATTTCGCGCTACTCATTAAGAAACAATATCGGTGGCGCTGTCATGACTTCTGATAAAGGGTAAATAGTGCTTTTACCATCGTGTAAATTACGTTTCCAGTTGTAGTGAAGTGTATCAAAACTATTACAGCACGGAAAATTTCTTTCAATCTGGCAGCAAAGCAATGAAGTTCCGGAAGTGCATCTTACAAGGGTCTTCATGGCTGTATTGCGTCGGTGGGTTTGCGCTGGGCAGTATTCGAGAGCCACGTTTGCAGTGCTCCAACGTCGAAATGTTGTCCTGTCCAAAGCACTCAGCAGATTTCTTTATATACCTTCTGTTGAAGTCGGAACATCCTTGTTCGCCTTCACTCTCACTGTTTGAACTGATTGAAGGAGAGAGCAACTAGGTTAACGAGGAGCTGAGAGAAAAAAAAAGTATAATCTGGAAGCAATTCGCCGTTTTTGCAGCAAGGTGCGCCTTTTTTTGATCGATTTTGTTGTGCGCCGTAACGCTCGAAAACAGAGAAAGAGGTAAGAAATAGAAAACGAAAGAAAGTAGGAGCGGAAGTAAAGGCGCACAGCTGCAGGTTTAGGTTCGATTCGGGGGTTAACCTTGCTTTTGAGTTTTCGCTGCGCCCTGCAAGAGACAGTGGCTGAGCTTTTTCCATTACCCAGATTTGTTGTTTATGAACTGATTACTGCCGTTTGCAGTCACCAGTAAGTCATGGAAGAAAGGGGAAAACGAAAAGGAAGACATAGTTGTTTCACGGACTTCCTCAGCTGATGGTTCCCAACACTTCGTTTTTGCTAGTCGGTTGAGGATGTTTCGGGGCTTACTACAAACATGCAGCAAGGAAAAAGTACTAACAAATGTGCCCGAAGAAAAGTAGGTGAAGGCTACCGAAGCAACCCAACCATTGGTCGCGAGCTCCACGCTTGAAGCAAAAGGCGCTAGCGTTGTCTGACCCGCAAGGTGGATCACGCCACTCGCTTTTTTTTTCGATAGCAAAGGGGGCTGCTAATAATTTGTGCGTTTTGATAGAAACAGGTAGCATTATTATGTTCATTGTTTTGTGCTAGTACGTTCCTGAGTTGCATATAGAGGTCTTATGTTGTCATGGTTACAGTGGCGCTCTATTCATTTGTAACGGTTGTTTATTAATGCCTCAATGCCAGACGTACACACTCTACCTCTCTGCAAGCTCCGATTTCAAACCGAAATATGGGAAGCTGCAAAAACTATGGTTATTCACGCCCAGAATGGTAAAAAAAGCTGCTTCTGACAGTCGTGTGTACGGCAAGCAAGGAAGCGCTCGAACAGAGCCGCATCAGCCGACATAAACGGAAACCTAGTGACTCGCGTTTTGTTTGTACTGGATCGGTGTGCCTTGGAGTTCTCCAAATATTCGAAACGGTGACGTAGAAATTCTTTTTGCGGCAAAATTAAGTGACCTGTCGACCGCTCGCCTCTGACTATTGACAATGCCGCGTCACTATCGTCCATAGCGCCAGTAGCACATGTGCTTAATGGCGGCTGCGGAATGTCGATCGCTGCATCGCTTTAGCCGCGTATTAAACTCAAGTGTTAATCTGCGAGAGCTCGTTCACTGGGTGATATGCTTTACCGCTGAAAAAGGTGATATAATCACCCATTCGGACATTGCATACGACCACAACAGCATAAACGTGAAGACTAAGCGACATAACACTCACAGCAAAGCACGCGATCCCCCTTCCATCGTTATGCGGGCACCGCCGAGGGATAGCACCGCGCTATGTCCTCGCGCTCAGTACTGTTGCGATGACAGAGGTGTTTACAGAAAGTAGCGCATGCTGGAAGCCGCATGCAACAGAAAATGTCGCATGCAACAGAAAATGTTGCATGCAACAGAAATTTCATAGGCTAGTTCCTGAACGATGACGTGGTTTGTGGACGGAGTTACAGGCATTTTTTGCAGCAGATGGGAAAGTAGTTTTGCTTGGAGAAATGTGAAAGCGTAAAGATTGAGTGAAAAGCGTCGAATACTGGCAGGAGTTCGAATTGTTTGGTGGGAGCTAAATGCCCTTAAGAGGAGCGAACGGCATCTAGACATGATTGCACAGTTATTGCTTGCTGAGTGTTAACTGTGCTGTCGCAAATGCTAATCATGCCTTATATTTCTTGAAGACGGCTTTACGCCTGGCGAATGAACGAAGGCAGCGAGATGTAACATCATTTTAAACACCTCTAAGACTACGCAGGCGAAACTGGGTAAATAATCATCAAGACCTAAATAACATCATTGCTGAAAATATTTGTCCTCATCAGCGACCACTCACACGCCGAAACTGAAAGATTGCAACTAAGTGATTTAAATCGTTATTATAAAGATAACTACAAAAACAAAGGGACCGCAGTGAAAAGCAGCAGGCTTGGTTATGTATCAACATTGCAGTGAAAAGGTGGCAGAAAAGATAGGACGAAAACCGGCTAAATTTTCATATTTGTCTGAACACATTTTCTCTTTTTGTTAGAAAGCCACATTAAAGGAAGCGCAGGCGACCAGGTGAAAAATGACCACGGAAAAGGCAATTTGTTACGGCAGCCTGTCCAAAAATATGCTGTGATTTATGTTCTTTCGTCTCTAAATTGGCTGCGAAAAATCTTAAATGGCCTGCGAAACACCGCTTGAACGGATGCCGGTTACGCTTTAGATGGATTCTTTATGTCACACAGATGCTGACTCAAAAAGTATTACGAGAATCGATGCATAAGAACGGCAGTTATTCAATGAAGAATTTCAAAATACCAGCAAACAAAATGCTGCCCTCAACTTGAGTTTCGCGCAGCTTTCCATTCCCATTTCACTCTCCGAATGACGACACACTGTGCGACCATCAAAACAGCCTATCTTAGCACGTGGCGGAATTTTACACTCCATGGTTGCCTGTTCTCTGTAACTCGCTCATGCCAAGGCTGGCGGCGCCGTTTGCATGGTTACAACAACCATCTGAACACCCCGCTGACCCAGCGATGCTTCATCGTCACCACGACGCCGCAGAAGGGAACACTAATCAGTGACGTTCCCTTACTTATGGATCCCATCTCGAGCGCGAGATACTGCTATGGTGTGACAGCCTGCGTAAGATATCAGACACATTTAGCATAGCGCGTACCGCTACTGCTTACCGCCAACTATCGCCCCTAGCGTGCTGGTTGGTCACGGCGAGCAAGGAGCGCGCGCTGTTGACGGGAACGTGACGCCAGATGGCGCCGCTGCCCGGTGATCCTCCACAAGCTGATGATGCGCACTCCCTGCCAAATGTGAAACGAGCGCATCGTTCCTTGGCAAGCGGAACAAACGCCTATAGAGTTCAATGGCTCGATCGGATCGATTACGCAAAA
Source organism: Amblyomma americanum (assembly GCF_052857255.1). NCBI lineage: Eukaryota > Metazoa > Arthropoda > Arachnida > Ixodida > Ixodidae > Amblyomma > Amblyomma americanum. The sequence continues at coordinate 76,465,630 of NC_135499.1, forward strand.
CCCCTCTCAGTTCCATATAGAGTAGCCATAAGTGTTGAGTGCTAGGTCGTAGGATGCGCAAAGTCCTTCGATGCAAAATGTAGCCAAAGCCTCTGGTGGTGTATTTTTGTTCTACTTGCTTTACAGAGCTCATATCTAGAGCAACCAAGTTGGTTTTGTAAATGTAATATGAAACACAAAAACTTTACAAAACGCATCTCTAGTTAATAACTCAATTTTCAGTATATTTACTCTTTGTCCACTCATCAAGCTCCCACTAAGTGATGTCATACCCGCTGCTAAAAACCGCCACTCTATGGTGACACTGTCTGCGCCACGAATTTTTTTTTTTCCGAGGTAATTAAAATATTAAAAACCGCGGTACATGCAGTACGACCGATGCTAATAACATCGCTATAACTCATTCTATGCAACCAACAGGCAAAACAATGAACTGAAAATGTGTTTCGGGGCATCATTAAGGGCGCTAAGTTTTCCATACGTGTTGCAGTCTTCTTGCTTCGAACAGAGACAATGTCGTGGTCTAGAACATTCAAACCTGCGACATTGTGTTTTATACCACAAACTTCAAACATATTTTGTGTTGTTTCTAGAGTTCAATAGCTGCTTTCAGATAGATCATAGTCATTTAATAGTTTTACGGCCATGAAACTTCTCGTAATGCTATGGGAGAGCTTTATATGTGGACGGCGCCTTCCGTGAGGCGGCGCTAAGAGCCCTGGTGGGGTAGTGTCACTGTATATGCTATGCTCCCTGGGGGAGCATATACAGGAACACTATGTGGGGGCAACGACGCGAGAAGGCGAGCGTCTGTATGGGCGCGGGAGTACAGACGCTACAGGTGGAATGGAACTCCGGCGGTGTGGCAGCTGCTATATCCCCTTGTGATTTTGCCTTCATTCGCAAACAAGCTCAAAGCAGGTGATGCGCAATCTTGCGATGCCGAATACTTGCTGCGTGACCGGTTGCCGCTCAGGCTGCGGAGGTATGCAGTAAAAGGCCTCGCTGTTCTGTAAGCCGAGCGACACCGAGCAGATACCCAGAGAGGAAAGCGTTCTATTTAGCTTGTACTGCAAGCATGCCAATGTCTGCGAGAGGCATTTATTCCCACGGATGTATTTCGGCCTCACGAGTTTGTGGTCAACAGAGAAGCAGAACGCGAGATGTAGATACTTAGGCCCGGCGCCATCCCATGGATATTCGAAGGCCTGCTAACGTACTTGAGCAAGAATGTGTAACGATGTTGAATTTTAGACAGCTGTACTCTTGAATGTGCTTATGGCTTTGAGTGCGAAAGTAGGACTTCATGGGCTCGAACCCTACCAAGAATCTTGTGGCGTCCGAGATTTTAAGGGTGCAGAAATAAAATAAACCTGCGGTCGAACCTGCGGTGGCTCGAACAGATCAGCTTCGCTGGCTACTGCGTGAGAGCAATATGCTGTCGCCGCAGCCGATCGCGCCTCGTTGTTATTGTTGTTGTTGTTGTTATCCTCATACATTTGGACGCATCGTGTTGATGATGATGTTCTCAGGCTGAATGGCGCGTACCCACGGCGGGGGATTGTTCAGGGTGCATGGTGCTAAACTGCAACAGAGATCTCGCGCTGCGCATTGCACATCGTCGTCTTCATCAACTTCCACCAGCGTAACGAAATGATCAGATCAGCTTAACCTCGATCAGGAGGTGGTGGTGGTTACAACGTTCTTGCCACCAAATGGAAGGGATTAGTTGTGGCTGGGGCGACTCCAGGGTGGCCTGAAGTCTGGGGCGACCTCTTCAGCTCACGCGATGAGGGCCAGCTGCGTTGTTCTTCTTGAATTGACCAAGAGCTCGCATATCTACGTATATCTATGAGAACACAGATTATTTTTAACCCCGCAATAATGTCGATAGCAGCCCATTGTGGGCTGTGTTCATGCAAAATGTGCGAAAGCAAAACTCTCGGTGAAGTCGCGAACGAAGATTAGCTCAGCTTCTATCCCAAATAATGCAATGAATTGGCGCGCTGCAGTTAGATTTAGATATATCCTCTGCACTTGGGCCAATAAAAGCTCGTGAATGCACTGTTATTGTGCACTAGATTTCTAGAGGCTGAGCTTCTGCTATCACCGCAGTCATATATAGAGATGATTCATCGATCGTTTTTAGTGCCAAAGCACTAAAAGCAACGAAAAACAATGGTTTGTTTCCTGCTTCTTGTCTTATGACCTTGTGTCGTGATCACAACCTGCCCACCGGATTGGGAGCAAACTGATACTGAGGCAAATTAATGATTGGTCGCGAGAGGTTGCTCGGCCAGAGCAAAATGGGTCGCACAATCTCTACCGGTGGCTGTGATAGAAGCAGTTACCTGCCAGTGCAACTGCGCATCACTTAAAAGCTTTGCCATTGCGCTAGTACTGGTAGCACTCGCCGCGATATCTGAATGTTGAGTGGAGAATGGTCAATTCTGCTTATATGGGCGTTAACCAGCTACAGCCCCTGAGGCGGATTTTAAGTGTCCCCTCCTTTCGCACATGTACTCGGTTGAACTACATGAAACCACTACCGCTTTTTTGATGTGAGCGAAAACTAGTTAAACATTTTGAGTCACCGGAAACGAGCAAGATACCCATACCTCATGCAGATTGTGAGCGTAAACTAGTTTAAAAACGGTGAGTCACAGGAAACAAGCAACATACTCATACCTCATGCAGACGAGTAAGCGAAAACTAGTTTAAAAACTGAGTCACTGGAAACGTGCCAGATACCCATACCTCATGCAGAGTGCAAGAAAAATAGGCACCGTTTACTGCATTTAAAAACAAAAAACCAGAGCTTTCGAATCCCTAGAAAATACATTGAAAACCTCAATCTGAAGGAATAAGAGATAGAAAATAATAAGAAGTGAATTTTCTAAGGGAGAATCAGTGGAATGTTTCTGTTGTGTCCTGGCTTTCAGACTCAGTTTGTTCTAATTGAATTGTATTTGGGCTTGTCTATGTACATCTGCACTTCGTTAGGGGCTTACATTTTCACGTGATTGTTTTCTATAAAAATCTACCCCGCCATGAATAAAACGTTATTCGTGATGTAATTCTGAGTCTCGACTCACTTCTTGGGTGGCCCTCCAAGCCGACACTTCATTGGCGACGAGTACGGGATTCGTTAGGCCTACTGGCCTCGCGAGAGTTTGCTGTCATGTGCTAGTTAAAAAGTAATGTGACCACGTCCTGTCGTCTTCAATTCTTTGCCATGCATAAATAGTTCAGGTAACGGCCCACGGCCTATTTCTGGCGACAAATCCAATTTCTTCATAGAGGGACTTCGGCGCCCACTTGCTTCTACGTCGTCATCAAGGACCGGGCCGCTGCCAAGTAGCTGCATTCGCCCGGAGCACTCAGGCTATGTAAAGCAAGTGAGTGCATTCTTCATTAATGACGTTTCTTAGACGCGTGAAGAGCGTTCTTGAAAATGAGCGAGGTTATGTTTTGAGACGTCTCGAGTTCAGCCGGTTGAAGAGGTCGCTAAGCCTAGCGGACCTACGAAGTTGCGAACATGTGAGAAGCTGAAGAAAATAGGCAAGGGCCATTTGTATTTCTAACAAGAAGAAAAAGGAATACTGGAAATTATTCACATTTTCAACGACATTCATTCAAGACGGATTAAGGTCGCCGCATCCGTCTCCATCGAGTTAGACGGAGGAAGCCGAGAGGACGTTACCGCCATTGCGTGCAAACTGTTGATGCGCAGACTGAGGAGGGAGGAAGACCGTTCACCGCCATTTTCAATAAACGTCAATCGCAAAGACCGAGATGCCGCCAACTTTCATGTTGAGTATTCAATGGAAAAGGTTAGTAGCTATTCAGGAGGCCGCCGTTATTTCGTAGCCGGCAAGTGAGGAGTCCAGGAGGCCGCATCCACTTTCGTACCAGCCATTGCAGGAGCCGGGAAGCTGCCGCCATTTTCAAAGCTGACCGTCGGGGAGGCCGCATCCATTTTCGTACCGGCATTGAAGAGACCGAGAGGCCGCTTCCATTTTCGTGACCGACAATTAAGGAACCCAACCGCCACATTGAATATTGCTTTAGGAGAACAATGCGTCATTTCTGGCCATGACGTTTGAGAGTTGAATTGAGGAACGGTTAATTGTACTAGATAAACGCAAGCTGTGAACAAGATAATCAACTAAAATTGACTAAAAAGAATATGTCGACCGCAACGCAAGGATTCTCCGGCGTTCTAGCGTGTGATACTTTTTATCATCAGAGACCCGCACGCCCATCAGTGCCTTGGGCCCAATGGGTACAAACACTTGAACTTTCCTTTAACGTATATGGCTGTTCTTCAGCATCACCTGAAAGCAAGAAATCATTAATTACATACGGAAGAGGGGACGAAGGGCACAGAATTTATTTTACATGTACTACGACGCAAACGCAGATTGCGTCGCACCAAGCATCATCAGCGTCCACAGAGACAGGGGACACTGCGCAATATGTATATCAGGCTGCAGTAACATTACTTACCCAATAGTTTCCTGTGTTGACAAATTTGATTGTAAAACAACGTAAATTCTACAACCGCGTGCAGCAGCCAGTTATAGTCGCTCACAGAATACATAGCCGCTCTGCGAGACCTGGCAAACGCGTCCATTTTTGCGTACGCAGATGAAGCAATGAAAGACAGGTTCCTGACCGGCGCCTCATCGCTACGTGTTCGCGAGCGCCTTTTGTTAGAAGGATGAGATATCTCCTTCGCTACAGCTTTGAATATTGCTTTACGGTATGAGCAAACGGCTCACGACGCTCAAGAAGTCGCAGCATCAATGCAGGAAGCAACCTACTTGTTGCATCAAGCTCGTTCGCAGCGTCAAGCAACGCCATCCTTGCCACGCCACAAGTGCCTCTGCAAGTGCATGGAGAAATTTCATCATTCGTCAAGTTCAGCCCCGACGTCAAGAAACCCTGTCTTCGTTTCAGCAAACTTATCCGCAGCCTTCTACTATGTTTCAAGAGCGCCAGTGCGCAAGATGTCCACAAGGTCCATGGTTTTCAAGACGCCCAGAGCAAGAACACTTCGTAGCCCCGTCTACGACCAGACGAAACTTCAGTAGCGTTGCTGGCAGTGCTCCGAACGAACGCAACTTCTCCGACAGGGCTCCGTCAATGAACGCGAACAGACGCGCAACGCGCTACATGGTGCACTGCTACTGCTAAAGATGTGCATCGAATCGTGACCTAGCGTCAGCACCTACATGTCCTGCGCAAAGCAGAACTGGTTTTTATTGTGGACGAGATGGACATTTTCAGTCAGTCTGCAATCGTTGTCGGCCTTGTGTGGGAGAAGTGCAAGAGTACACGTCGGAGGAAGAGATCATTCCAACTGCTTCCGTTCATGACGTAAAAACGGCGAAAACAGCTGTGTCACTTTTGCACACAGTTCCTTTTCCAGAGAAGCCTTGGCAAAAGTTGTAAACCGACATAGTTAGCTCTTTTGAGCGAGCAGCTTGACAGTGTCGGTATGCCCTCACTTTAGATGACCATTTTTCTAAATGGCCTGAGGTGAAGATGACAGATCATGTAACTGCAGGTATTACAGACTTCTTGCTTGAAGTCTTTGCCCATGAAGGCTATCGAGAAGAGATAGTGTCTCATCAAGGCACTCAGTTCATGTCAAAGCAATTAAGAATTTCTGAGTAACGAGGCAAGCAAGTAAACTCATTCTTCAATATATCAGCCAAAGGCCAACAGACCAATCGAAATATTTACCAGAACTTTGAAGTCTTTTTTTGTTTAGCTGACTTTATTGGAACGTCGGCATTTGAAAACCACTATTGCACATTAATTATAAATATATAGATCTACACATCACGCCACAGCAGAGACGGCATCGGCAGTTCTTCATGGTAGATGCCGTCGTACAAAGCTAAATGTTGTTCGGTTTCCTTCATTTCCGTCATTGTTCGCTCAGAATCAATATCTAGCTATGCAAGCTTTGAGGAAAAGAATCGAGAAGAAACACACGACGTTGAAATATTATACAGATAACAAGCGTGGAGCACGACCACCCAGAATTCAACCAGGGGATTATGTCAAAGTTCGTAAAGCCTTCATTCACTTCAAAGGAGACACGTTTCTGCGCACCACGCGAGGTCATTCAACAACATGGTCCAGAATCATACAGCCTAGAAGATGGCAGGCTATGGAATGCTACTAAGCTGGCAAAAGTACCCAGACAATTGAATCTAGAATAGGATAAACATTTTGATTTATTTCAACTACCTTTTTCCCAGGATTATAAAAGTTATGTACAAGATCAAGGCTCGGCGGGCCCAGCTGTGTTGCCTCGGCAGCCTCCTGATGCATCATCGATACCACAGCGTTCAGAAGATAGAACCCGCTTCACCATTTCTTCACGGCCACTGGCTGGACAATATATGTCTCACCTCCACAGTGATGGAAGAAATATACCTGTGAAGGGGTGTGATCTGCCTTCTGGCACAAGAGCTCAGTGTCAAAGCGATTTATCTGTGGGCAGGCAAGATGTGCCTCCTACGTTGCGTGTCCAGTGTTCAGTGCTGCCTGATGAATGTGGGCCAGCCCCAGCTGTTCCGTTTAGAAACAGACACCGACGGCAGCCTTCGAAACCTGGACTGAGGATGTCGCCTCAGGAATCTAGTTTGGCACCGGAGCGATTGAGAAGGAACACTCGCAAGCCAAAGTGATTTAAAGACTATGTGTTCCAATTGTCTTTCATTCTTCTCTCTTGTCTAAGAAGGTGCACTGCATTGAGTTTTGAATTCTCGGGTAACATAATTCTGTAACTTTCGTCATGAAATGCAACCTGTTATTTTGCATGTCTTTCAATATGTCATTTCTTGCGAAGTTTCACTTCTGAATTTTCTGTGATATTTTTCGGTGCATAATAATATAAGGATAGTTTGTTGTGATAAAATTGTTTAAATATTTGTGATATTTTTTTCAATGTGTTATGAATATTATTCGATTTAATACTATGAGGCTGCATTTCTCAACAAGAACATTCTTCTAAATTACACTCTAATCTGAATAAATAACTCTCAACAGTTCAGAAATGAGTACTATTTTTCAGGCTGCTATACATATGATATTTCCTTTTCTTCGTGCACGCAGTTGCACTTAGTACTGTTTCGTGTCAGAGATGTAATGAATTCTATTGCCAGCAGAGTATGATTATTTGCAGTCTGAGTCGTTTGATTTCTTTGGAAGGTAACTTGCTGTTCTTTCGTATGTTCATTCCGGTCTAGTAGAATTGGCCGATGTTTATGTATGTGTGTCCCGGTTGTGTAAATCTCACCAATGTTCTATGGTCGTGTGAACCTCAAGTTTTCAATGAGTAAGATGTTTGTACCGGCCACTTACAACAAGCCGATGTTCTACGGGCGTTGCATAAAAACAGCAAGAAGGAGCATTTTATAACATGTCATTTTATTTGGATGAAAGATTCACTGCTAATGGGGATGCCCATCAACAGACTCCCTGGGGAGGCTCAGGAATTAGACAATTCATCCAAACCTTAAAGATATCAGGTGTGTTCCAGTGTCTGACGTTACAAGTAGCCTTCAGTGACGCTGCCCTACAGGCATTTGATGAGCATAATTGAGCATTTAAGCTTGGCATGCTTTTAAGACCCCTCATTATTTCTAAGAAAAAAGGGAGAAAATATATTTGGGATGAGTATATTCAGTGTTTTTTTTTGTGACGCGGTCTTAAATATTCCTTGTTCTGTGTAACAAATGTTAAATGTTCATTGTTTTTTATGAAGTCTGAAGCGTTCGTTCATTGTTGTTTTGGGATGAAGTCGAAAAGTTTTTCCGATTCAGGGCTTACATAAGAGTAAGCTGATTTTGATGATCATATAGTTGTTCATGTTGTATTCGTGTTTGTATAACTTTGTATTCAAAGTCTATTCCACTTCAACATTTTCACCAATGTTTGTTTTTCCCCGAAGGGAGGGAGTATGCTGTGACTTGGGGTTCAGTTTCGGTTTGTTCTAATTGGAGTGGATTTGGCCTTGTTTATGTTCATCTGTACTTCGTTAGTAGGTTAGACTCTCAAGTGATTGTTTTCTGTAAAAATTCACCCCACCATGAATAAAACGTCATTCGTCATGTCATTTTCAGTCTTGACTCACTTCTTGGGCGGCCTTCCAGGCCGACACCGCAGTTTTGTCAATGCCAACCACGCTTCCTCCATTGCCTAGTTCCATTTTTATTTTCTGTATTTTATTTTCACTAGAAAACTCCAAAAACTCAGCCTATACATCTTCTCCTTTTCCTTTTTCTTTTTTTCCTGTTTCGTAATCTTATCTCTGCCCTTTAAACGTGCCCTGCGCTTGCACTGTGGTCTTCATGAAGTCCAGCTTCTGGCCGTGACGTCAACTGATATTAAAGGCTTACGCAAATGAAGCGTTTCCGTTTCCCAACTTCTCTAGTTTGCGTGCGTGCGTGCGCTCGCGCGCGCGCGCGTGTGTGTGTGCATGCGTGTGCGTGCGTGCGTGTGTGCTTGCGTGTGCGTGCGTGCGTGCGTGTGCGTGCGTGTGTGCGTGTGTGTGTGTGTGTGCGTGTGTGTGTGCGTGTGTGTGTGTGTGTGTGTGCGTGTGTGTGTGTGTGTGCGTGTGTGTGTGTGCGTGCGTGTGTGTGTGTGCGCGTGCGTGCGTGCGTGCGCGCGCGTGTGTGTGTGTGTGTGCGTGTGTGCGTGTGTGCGTGTGTGTGTGTGTGTGTGTGTGTGTGTGTGTGTGTGTGTGTGTGTGTGTGTGTGTGTGTGTGTGTGTGTGTGTGTGTGTGTGTGTGTGTGTGTGTGTGTGTGTGTGTGTGTGTGTGTGTGTGTGTGTGTGTGTGTGTGTGTGTGTGTGTGTGTGTGTGTGTGTGTGTGTGTGTGTGTGTGTGTGTGTGTGTGTGTGTGTGTGTGTGTGTGTGTGTGTGTGTGTGTGTGTGTGTGTGTGTGTGTGTGTGTGTGTGTGTAGGTGTGTGTGTTTTTCTCTAGAAGTAAATACTTTAGGATTCGGGCGATGGCATTCCAACAGAGAATAAATGGGTACAGGCCGACACATCACTTTATCAGCAATCCAACGCTAATACAAGACTCTTCTTTGGCAAGAAAGCCAGCGCTGAAACGAAGGACAAAGCAAAGAGGTGACAAACAGAGCGCTGCACTCGGGAACGCCTCCGTTTCGCATGGACTTGCGGGTCAAGTATATGAGTTCTTTCACCTATAATCGTCTTCAGTTACCAGTAGAACACTGCATTTGTCGCCTCTTTCCATGATCCCACATTTTAGCGCTGGTTTCCGTAACAAACAAGAACTTTAACCAACTAGCCCAACTCGCGGCATTAGTTAACTGCTCGAAACGCTGGCAAAGGCCGGTTACACAATGGAACATTCGCCTTACCAGCAGTGATGGAAAGTTATAAGGGCTGAACATAACGCCAGCGCAGGAAAAGACGGAAATAGATACTAAACCGATGCGAGTGAGAGCATGTGAAACGATGGCACGTGCGGCTGGAAGCATGTGAACAGAGGAAATCCGGCGAATCAGTTTACCCCTGCAGGGTGCGTCACGTGGCTTCCGTTCTAAGTAGCAGGGAACATATATCGCCCTCGTGGCTGGGGAGGGCCCCGAGCGCAACTATAAGAGCGAGCTTTTGCCCGTTGCTCGCACGCCTCCAGGTATTGCGCCGTCCGTCTGGCCAGTAGCCATGGAAACCAGAGTTCTATTCTCTTTTTGTCGTATGCGGCTTTATACTTTTCCCCGTTCCGTACTTGCAGACGGCATATGGAATGCATTATGAACCGTCCGCGCTGTTAGTTGCTAGGGCGGCGCTCGCTCCAGCCTTCTTGAAAGGGGGCGTGTCGCTCTTCTTTCCGGCTTAACTGCATTTTTTACCAGTAGAACCAGCGTTCCTAGGATATGCGCATGCATAGATGATTTTTGCTGGAAAAATCCAGTCTCCTTTTTTTCATTTCTCACCATTACCGGCGTGTTTGCCTCGCTTTATACGAAATTTCAGGAAGCGCTAATGTTATTCAGAGCAGAATTTTATCAAGCGGAATTTGACTTGTGCTTTCATGGCGATAAAATATGAGTGGTGTCGTATACCCCATAGACAAATTATTTTATGCCACATGATCAAATCCCCTGCTCATAATGCTGCGCTCAGCCTGGCCAACACAGCATCTCTTCCTAGAGTGATAAGCGGCTAATGGAGCTTAACGTTACTAAATATAAGACAGCAAGATTTCTCGAACACTTTTCGATTGATATAGTCTGTGCGTCATTAGTCAGCTCAAGTAATACGCTTGCTTGGGCAAGTTGGTTCATCTTTGGAATGGTCCGTACTTGCGCGAAGAAGACGGGACACAACAAAGAAACACACGAGACATGCACAGAGTACTCTGTACGTATCGTGTGTGTTTACCTATGTCCATTTTGCGCTCGCAGTTACCTCTTGAAATCTGTACGTTTGCTTCAATTCAGACAGTGCGTATTCGGTATGGAGCCATCAATAAAAATAACCTTTCCCAGCATTCATCACGATCAGCAGCAGCAGCCTGACAACGCCCACCGCAACACAAATGCCTTTCCCATACCTCTCCAATGAACCATATGCTCCTGCCAGCTGCAGCCACCTTATGCCTGCGAACTTCTTAATCTCCTCTGCCCAACTAACATTCTTCCGCCACCTGCTACGCTTTTCTTTTCTTGGAATCCACTCCGTTACATTTAAGGAACAGCGGTTATCTTGCATTCGCATTACATGCCCTGCCCAAGCCCATTTCTTCCTCTCGATTTCCATTTGGATGTTATTAACCTGCGTTTCTTCCCTCGCCCACTCAGCTCTATTTCTGTTCATTAACGTTAAACCTACCATTTTCATTTAGATAACTCGCTGCGTTGCCCTTAACTTATGCTGAACCCTTTTCGTTAGTCTTAATGCTTCTGCCCTATAAGTGAGTACCGGTAGGATAGAGAATATATGGCTACACTGTCCTCCTGAGGGATGTTGGTAAACAGCCCTTCATGATCTGAGAGAACCGACCAAATGCACATCACTATTCTTATTCTTCTTATTCCTATTCTTCTAGTTAACTATTTAGTCTATTTCAGTCTTGTCGTCTAGATCCGTGCACACTAGCTGCTATAAGTATACGCATTCCCTTATCACTTCTTGTGCCTCGCTAACAAATTTAAACTGTTGGTGTCTTGCGAGACTGTTGTACATTGTTTTTTTTCTGCATGTTAACTTCTGATCTGCCTGTCTAACTCATTGATCATGTTTTGCAGCTCATATCCTTAGTGACTTAGCAAGGCAATGCCTTCAGCGAATCGGAGATAACTTACGTATTCTCCATTACTCATGGTCTGAACTGTTCCCAATATAAGAATATGAATATCTGCTCTAAACAGGCGGTGAACAGTATTGGCGAGATCGTGTTTCCGCACCTGATACTCTTCCTTTCTGGAACTTTTTGGAAGACTATGGAATGGCGTACTATGAAGACCAGCAGTCTTTAACTGTTCGGCCCGCTCCATTCTAACTGTTCTCGCACGGCCACGATGAATTGTAGCACTTGCTGTAATGCGGTAATGCCTGTTATACACAGGTAAAAAAGGGCTTAGAGCACCGTCAGCCGAAAAACTAAATTTTATTATAAAAGATTGTGAAATGCTGACAGTGACCTTAAGAAAAACTTATGGGAACTAGTTCAGCAATAATCCAAAATACGTTGCAGTAACAGTTTGTGTCCCAAAGAAATTGCATCACCTCTTTTTCTGCCAATAATTTTTACCAACTAGCGCAGCTTGCAACTCTACCGCAGTACCACAATAGTTCGAATATTTATTTACCGGAGCTCCTGTTGCGACGTATTCTACGTACCGCTACAGCTAGTTTCATCTTCATTCTACTTTTCAGCTCTGATCACAGATCTGTTCTAGGAGCGACCAGCAATTGAGAGTCAAAATAAACTCACATGTATTCGCTTTCCTTTCCAGGGCAAACACAGATTGGAACCACCTTCATGCCTTGATAGCGTGTATCATCGACTTGGCTTTCTTCACAAGACTTTTCTAACCACATGATTTTAAATTGGCATCATTTTTGCTGATATTCAGTACTTTTTGTTGCTTCGACTCACTTCTTCTGACTTCAGTATGTGGGGGTAAAAAGAAAATTAAAAAATAAATATGACCAATGTTGTCAATCAAACTGAGTACTCAACATTGCATCGATACCCGAAACCCGCATCCAGCTGACTAAATGCATGTCTATCACTAAATTCCTTATATTGGACTCGGTGACGCGTCTTCTTCAAATACTGAAATTCGTTTTTTTCTTTTCTTGTTTAATACAGACTAGTCGTAATTATTTTATCAGCGTGGTTTACTTCATTTTAGTTCAGGTAGTTGGCACATTACTGGAAAAAGACTACGAAAAGCGGCAGGATATTTAGATTTCGCATCGATTGTTGTGAGGTTTGTGGGCTACGCAACACCTATTCCCACGGACTGTGCCTGTTCCCCAGTTGAGCAAATAAAGACCATTGTGTTCGAAATAAATGAAAGCCGTTGCAACGCAACACATGTGCAGCCTAGGTTATTTGCTAAATCAACGTTGGGATTGCAAGAAATGAAGGTTTTTGGAGCAAGAACACTCCGCCCAGCGGAAATTTCTCATTGAACTTTTGTGCTACAACGAAGCGACAATTAAACTGGACCATTTCATTCTGACAGCCTCAAGCGCAGGCATGCCATCTTCTAGCATGGATTTGGATAAGAGTCAGGAAGACACCTATCTATGAGAGGTGCATATATATTATGTTCATTTGCTTTCAGGTACTATGATGAAGCAGGCTGACGACCACGCGGTAGGGGACTATGGGATAGGCTCTAGAAATAGCAGGGGAGAGTTATTAGTCGAATTCGCGGATAGAAATAATTTACGGATCATGAATACCTTCTTCCGCAAACGAGAAAACAGGAAGTGGACCTGGAAGAGCCCCAATGGTGAGATTAAAAATGAAATCGACTTCATACTATGCGCTAAACCTGGCATCATTCAGGATGTGGCCGTCCTCGCAAGGGTGCGTTGCAGCGACCATAGAATGGTAAGGTCTAGAATTAGCTTAGACTTGAAGAGGGAACGGAAGAAGCTAGCGAAGAAGAAGACCATTAACGAGTTAGCCGTAAGAGGGAAAGCACAGGAGTTTAGGATAGCGCTGCAAAACAGGTACTCGGCTTTAACTGAGGAAGATGATCTTGATGTTCATTCAATGCACGATAACCTGACATCAATAATTACGGAGTGCGCAGTAGAAGTAGGCGGTAGGACAGTTCGAAAAGATACCGGGAAGCTATCTCAGGTGACGAAAGATCTGATTAAGAAGCGCCAAAACATGAAGGCATCTAACACTACCGATAGAATAGAACTAACGGAGCTATCAAAGTTAATAAATAAGCGCAAGGTAGCCGACATAAGGAAGTTTAATATGGAGAGAATCGAGCATGCTATAAAGAACGGAGGTAGCCTAAAAACAGTGAAGAGGAAACTAGGCATAGGTAAAAACCAGATGTATGCATTAAGAGACAAGCAGGGCAATGTCATTAGCAATATGGATAAGATAGTTAACGTAGCCGAAGAGTTCTACACAGAGCTGTACAGTAGCCAATGTAATCAGAGCGCCAATGAGAAAGACAGCAGTGCACAGCAATGCGTCATCCCGCCAGTAACGAAAGATGAAGTAAAGAAAGCCTTAGAAGCAATGAAAAGGGGAAAAGCAGCTGGGGAGGATCAGGTAACAGCAGATCTGTTGAAGGATGGAGGGGACATCGTGCTAGAAAAACTATCCACCCTGTATACGCAATGCCTTATGACCTCGACTGTACCAGAAGCTTGGAAGAATGCAAACATTATCTTAATTCATAAGAAGGGAGACGCCAAGGACTTAAAAAATTACAGGCCGATCAGCTTACTATCCGTTGCCTACAAAGTATTTACTACGGTAATCGCTAATAGAGTCAGGGCACCGTTAGACTTTAATCAACCAAATGATCAGGCAGGCTTTCGTAAAGGATATTCCACAATAGATCATATTCACACTATCAATCAGGTGATAGAGAAATGTGCAGAATATAACCAACCTCTATATATAGCTTTCATTGATTACGAGAAAGCATTCGACTCAGTGGAAACCTCAGCAGTCATACAGGCATTGCGTAATCAGGGAGTAGAAGAGCCTTATGTCAAAATACTGGAAGATATATATAGCAACTGCACAGCTACTATAGTCCTCCATAAAGTCAGCAATAAAATTCCAATAAGGAAGGGCGTCAGGCAAGGAGACACGATATCGCCAATGCTGTTCACCGTATGTTTGCAGGAGGTATTTCGAGGCCTGAATTGGGAACAGTTGGGAATAAGAATAAATGGAGAATACCTAAATAATCTGAGATTTGCTGATGACATTGCCTTGCTGAGTCACTCAGGAGGTGAACTGCAAATCATGATCAACGAGTTAGACAGGCAGAGCAGATCGATGGGTCTAAAATTAACATGCAGAAAACCAAGGTAATGTTCAACAGTCTAGCAAGGGAACAACAGTTCACAATTGGCAGCGAGAGCCTAGAAATTGTGCCGGAATATGTCTACTTAGGGCAGGTAGTGACAGCTGATCCGGATCATGAGAGGGAGATAACTAGAAGAATAAAAATGGGGTGGAGCGCATATGGCAAATTCTCGCAGATCATGAGTGGCAGTTTACCAATTTCCCTCAAGAGGAAAGTGTACAACAGCATAATCTTACCGGTACTCACCTACGGGGCAGAAACGTGGAGGCTAACGAAAAGAGTTCAGCTTAAGTTAAGGACAACGCAGGGAGCCATGGAAAGAAAAATGATAGGTGTAACGTTAAGAGATCGGAAGCGGGCAGAGTGGGTGAGGGAACAAACACGGGTTAATGACATCCTAGTCGAAATCAAGAGAAAGAAATGGGCTTGGGCAGGACATGTGATGCGAAGGCAAGATAACCGCTGGTCTTTAAGGGTAACGGAGTGGGTTCCAAGAGAAAGTAAGCGTAGCAGGGGGCGGCAGAAGGTTAGATGGGCGGATGAGATTAAGAAGTTTGCAGGCAAAGGGTGGATGCAGCTGGCAAAGGATAGGGTTAATTGGAGAGACATGGGAGAGGCCTTTGCCCTGCAGTGGGTGTAGTAAGGCTGATGATGATGATGATGATGACTATGATGAAAAGTATCACGGATACTGCCCTTCCTGAACGAGAAATGGTGCAATGGAAAACCCGCACTGATCCTACTTTTTTCTGCTAAGAAAGTATATAAAAATGCATTGTGGCACATGCATCGGCAAGTCAGAGAGTTGCCCACTTATACGCTACCATATGAACCTGTGGTTAGAGTAATTTGATATAAAGTATAGACTGCATTTAGTTAGGTCGCACTGAGTAACTCATTCAGTCAATACGCACGCTATTGTTAATGATGTGTAATTGCCCGTATGACTGCTATGAAAACGCTTGAGATTAATGAGCTCAAAAAAAAAACAACGCACTTGTTTTCAGCTGGGGCGTTCAAGAACTGCGAATGTGCGCAGCTTTGAAACACGCAAAGAATTTAGGAATTTTTCGCTTTAGCCAAGAATCACTTAAGAATCTCAACATCCCTGCGGAAAATATTTGTTGACGAAAAGCAGACGACAGCGATAATACTCATCATCATCAACAGTCTTACTATGCCCACTGCAGGGCAAGGGCGCCTTCAATATCTCTCCAACCAATAATGTCCTTCGACAGCTGCGCCTGACGAATAGCCGCAAGCCTGTTAATCTCCTCCGCCCGCCTAGTATTCTGCTACACCAGGCTACGCTTGCCTCCTCTTCCTCTTGGAATGCACTCCGTTACCCTTAAGGATAAGCAGTTATCTTGTCTTAAATATACATGCCGTACCTAAGCCCATTTCTTCTCTTGATTTCGACTAGGATGTCATTAACCCGCATTTTTCCCCGCACCCACTCTGCCCATTGCCGGTCTCTTAACGTTACACCTATCATTTTCTTTCCATAACTCACTGCGTTGTTCTTAACTTGAGCTGAAACATTTTCGTCAGCCTCCATGTTTCTGCCCCGTAAGTGAGTGCTGGTAAGATACAACTGTTGTATACTTTGCTTTTGACAGATATTGGTAAACTGCCATTCATGATCTCGGAGAACCTGCCATATAGGCTCCACCCCATTCTTATAATTCTAGTTATTTCCCTCTCATGATCCAGCGCAACTGTCACTACCTGCCCCAAGTAGACATTTCTTTACCACTTACAGCACCTCGCTGCCAATTGTGAACTGCTGTTTCCTTGCTAGACTCTTGAAAATTACTTTGCTTTACTGCATGTTATATTTTAGACCCGCCCTTCTGCTCTTCCTGTCCAAGTTGAGCTGAGTTGTGGTGTTCAATGCTACAAGCGGGATTATCCTTGCTTATTCTGCATGCAATTGCTCCACCGTAGCGTCACTTCTATGTTAATAATGACCTAAAACCTATCGGATCTGCCCCAATACTCGCGCACTCACTTAAAACAGCACATATTCCACCCCCGCAGTCACCAGCTGAGCACACATTCAATCCATACAATGCAAAGGCCGGCCCTACAAAGGACCAGGATGGAACCATCCTGTTGCCATACTGGGCAGATTACCTCTGCTGCTTGGGTGGAGGCCGGAAGAAAGTGGGGCTTCCGTCATTGGCAACACGAAGGTCCAAACTGTCAACGCCCACGGGTTTGCGTCCACGGAAATCCGTATTCCTCTCACCCCAGACGGCATGACGGGCGTTGAAATAACCGCAGATGACTCCAGGAGCTGGGAAGTGGACGCAGAGCTCCTGTAGAAACAAATTCAGTGCTATCTTCTGCCGCGGAGACACGTACACGGATGCAATAGAAAGGGTCCGAAAGCCGAGCTGTATTCTCACAACCGCTACCTCAATGCCATCCGTGCAAAGATTGGTAACGCTCAGAGAAACATGTGGAATTTCCCTTAATATGTAAAGCACGGCACTTCCTGGAGGAAATGACTTTATGCTGCAGTTTTTATGGGCGACATATCCAGTCAAACACCTCACGCTTGCCAGGCCAGGTTTCGACAGGGCCAATACTGGAACACAAGTCTCTTTCAAGAATAGCTTTAGTTCAGCTAACCGATTTAAAATCCCAGCGCAGTTCCATTGCAATATAAACGGTACTTTTCAGTGGATATTAGATGCATGACATTGAACACCATCCTTATTAGATCGAAAGGAGGTTCGCTGCAAAGGTGGTAATTAGGTACTCAAAAGAAAGCACCAGCTGTAAGAAGTTCTTCAGGTTACCAGGCGGCATCACTGGAAAATTTGAACGCAGGGCCCCAAACAAAACACGAAGAAGGTCAGACACACCTTGATGTTAGACCTCCTTATTTTGCTCAACGCACTCACTTACAACATGGACAAAAGATGCCGTCAGGGACACACTCTTGGCCGCAGTAGCTGGTTTTGTTGTCACTTGTGCATATGACAGTCGCCCTTGCCGTCGAGTCTGACTGTGATCCGGTCGCTCAGGAACATGGACATTTTTTGCTGGAGGTCGAACGACCGACTAGCACGCAACAGACCTTGGCAGCTTACTGGATTCGGGTCTCTTAGAAACATTGTTGGGGAACGCAACAACATTAGACTACAACACTGAGAAAAACACTGACGTTAAAAAGCGTTGGGGAAAGAACACTTCCTTGAGGCACACCTCGTGATAGAACCCTTTCGGTGCTTAAGGTACTCCCCAACCGTACACATACCGCACGATCACTTATAAACTTGTAAACGAATTTTAAAATTTGGCCCTGTGTGCCCATGCCTTGCAAACAGTTCAAAATGGAGCTCTGAAGCAGCTTGTCATAAGCTTTTCAACGTCAAGAAAAATGGCTACGGTGGAAAGGCCTAACGCTCTCTGGTGTTCAATGTGACTCAGGAAATCTAAGACGCTATCTTGGGCACTAT
Source organism: Amblyomma americanum (assembly GCF_052857255.1). Classification (NCBI taxonomy): domain Eukaryota; kingdom Metazoa; phylum Arthropoda; class Arachnida; order Ixodida; family Ixodidae; genus Amblyomma; species Amblyomma americanum. The sequence goes on from NC_135499.1 coordinate 76,483,687, forward strand.
GACCTCGGCGGAATACTGTCATACATGTTGGCAGTGCCTTGTTATCCTCAAGCCATCACGATAAGCGGACACATACCAGCTTCTTCAACTTAACTGCACAGGAGGTCAATGACACAGGGCGATACAAGGTAAGGTCCGTCATGCTTCAATACGTGAACTATATGTGCCACCTTCCATGACGGAGGAACATCGCCAGTCTCCCAAACTCGATTGATGAAGTTTAGGAGCTCCTTCCTGAGTTCCAGGGGCAGATTATGCAGCACTTGTTGGTGATGCGGTCGGAACCTGGAGCGCACCCGCGCCACAGGCCACTGAGCGCAGTCTGAATCTCACGAAGTGTGAACGGGACGTCCATGATAGACCTGGAGGAAGCAGGTGGTGTATATATATCTATTCCAGAATTTGCACCTACAAGTGCGTCTGCAGATTCCTCTCCAAAACACGCAATAGGTTTTTCCTTGCGTATTGCAAGAGCTTAAAAGGCTTCGAAGGGCGAGATTCTCCAGCAAGGCTGCCAATAACTCGCCATATTCTCGACATCGGTAAGAACAGTGAAACTAGCGTAGAATGAGGCACATTGCGACCTCTAGAACTTGGTCGTGTGCTTCGAATGGCAGAATTCAGCCTATTGAATGTCGCCTTCAAGTCCCTGTCGTCCTTCCTTCTTCCGCATGAGGTGGCGCTCCGCCCTTCTCGCTGCGCAAAGGTTCCCGAGTTTTAAATCCGGGGCCAGAAAATGATCAGGTAACTGGACCGCCGTAGTAGCTGCCAGCTTACTAGAAATCGTTTTCTCAATAACATCACCAGAAACACGTTCTAGGTGCTCTCTGTACTTGTCCCAGTAGTCCACATTGCTGATTTTAGTACCACGCATACCAAAGCCGACAGCAAACACAAACATCGAATAGTGATCACGTCCCATGCGGTCAGGCGCCGTTGACCACCTCACGCGGACGTCAGGAGAATGCAAGGTCAGTTCTATAGCGGTCGCGGGGGCTGCAGGCCGGAAGAAAGTGGGGTTCCCGTGATTGGCAACACAAAGGTCCAAACTGTCAATAAAGCCTACAAGTTTCCGTCCACGCGAATTCGTGTTCCTCTCATCTCACACGGCATGATGGGCGTTGAAATCACCGCAGATGATTCGAGAAGCTGGGCAGCGGACGAAGAGAAAGCTGGGCAGCGGTCGAAGAGCTGCTGTATAAACAAATCCAACGCTACCTTCTTCCGCGAGGACACGTACACGGATGCAATAGAAAGGGTTCGAAAGCCGAGCTGTAGTCTCACAGCCGCTATCTCAATGTCATCCGTGCAAACGTCGTTAACGCTTAGAGAAACTTGTGGAATTTTCCTTCTTATCTAAAGCGCGGCACTTCCTGCAGGAAATGACTTTATGCTGAAGTTTTTATGGGTGACATATTCAGACAAACAACTCCCGATTGGCAGGGCAGGTTTCGAAACGGCCAATACTGGAACACAAGTCTCTTTCAAATATAGTTTTAGTTCAGCTAACCGACTTAAAATCCCAGCGCAATTTCATTGC